>NW_023494802.1:37781004-37861004 GCF_904425465.1 Colossoma macropomum
ACTGAACATCAACATTTAGTCCAGGATTAAAGTTGATCTGGGTTCTAGAATCGACCTCTAAAGCTGTTTTACTCACAGTAAAGAAAATAGTCTGTAGAGGTAAAACATTTACAGAAATGAGAGAAAAACATGATGTTTGATTGTGTTCTCTCTCCTCAGCCCCTGTTACTCTGGACCCCAACACTGCACATCCACACCTCCACCTGTCTGATGATCTCACTGCTGTAGAAAACAGGAACCAGAGATCATCACTTCCTGATAATCCAGAGAGATTTGATAAGTACACATGTGTTCTGTGTTCTGAGCCTTTTAACTCAGGGACTGCTGGGACGTCCAGGGTTGAAGAAAGTGATGGCTGGTAACTGGGTGTGATAACAGAGTCTGTAACAAGAAAAGGAGGCTCTTTCTTGGGTTCAGTGTGGGGTCTGTGTTATTTCTATAACACACACTTTCACTGAGAGAGTTTTACCGTTTTTCTGTAATCGGTCTGTTGATCCTCTGAGGATCTTACCAGTGAATATTTTAAATATGTATATTTTAAATAATGTGTTTGTACCATTCCATCCTAACATGTCTGTGTGGAAATAAAATGCTGATTTAAAGTGTCATAGAGTGACTCCTGATATCAGTGCAACATTAGAAACGTTATTTGAGTGAGATTTCACTCATTTTCAGTGTAGATTTTATTTCTCTATCATCCTGCATTTTTCTCCATATACATAATGTAATAACACACCAACTCACCTGCTATAACAGTCTGAGTGTTTCAACCCACCTAAGTCATGGTTTAATAAATAAAGACTAATAGTTTAAAATCATAATATAAAACTAAACTGACTGCACTTCAAGTCATTTTAAGTGTGTTATAACTGTTTAACCCATAAAATCCAAGGCTTATTATGTACTAAAGCTTAGTATTCAGTTACTACAGGTAGTTCAGTGCAACCTGGCTGAAGTATTGGCCACTGTGTTTGTTATCGGGCACTTCAAGTATCTGTGTGGCAGTGGGTGAATGCACAGCAACGGCCCCACTGGGAGGAGGCTGTCCTGTCTCCACACATAAAAGGGTTAATTGGCCAAGTTTGACACTCTTCACCTACAGTGGGTCTGGATTGAGCCATTGACTGGAAAGAAGAGATGGCTGAAAGTCAGGCCTAGTGGGCTGCAGGCGGAATTTTTAAGCCATGCATGGCTCAGTGGGATCTGGTCACTTTGCCGCCTCCAAAAGAGCTTCTACTGGGGACAGCTGAAGCAGGATGTAGAGGGCTATTGCAGAAGGAGTGACCTGTGCACTGTACACAAAGGACCCCAAGGGCAGTCCTAGACCCAGTTGCAACAGTTTCTATTGAGCGAGCCTATGCAATTGTTTTGGGGCAATATGGTTAACCATTCAAAAGCTATTGAAACTATTTAATAAAAACTACCATTACAATTCAGCAGAAGTTAAACATAGCAATAAAAGAGCTATAGTATGTCATGTAGTTTGCACTTGCTTAAATACAACTTAGTTTGGAGTTTTACGGTCATTTGTTAAAAAAATATTTAAATTATTTTATTAACACCTGTCACTGGAGTTTGGTAGAAGTTAAAATGGCCAATATAATAGGTGTGTGTTGCACTTAAGTACAAGATTAAGTACAAGTTGTTTATGAACAAGTTGTTTATGAACAACATGATCAGGTGTTTAGAGATTATTATATATTAACTCACTAAAGTTTGACAGAAGTTAAAGTTACAAACATACAAATAAAAGCTAATGACATTATTTAATAAAAAACTGCTATTAGACTTCAACAGAAGTTCAGTAGAAGCTGCACTTGACTAAATACAACTTGTCTTGGAGGAAAATTACCAAATGTTCAAAAGCTTCTGAAATGATTTTACATCTATCACCACAGGCCACCAGAGGTTAAAGTACAATACAAGAGGTGTAATTTAGGATTACACTTGATTAAGCATGACTGGTTTTGGGGCGATATGGTCAACTATTCCAAATCTATTGAAAGTATTTCTTTAAAAACTACCACAAATTATGATTTTATTAGAAGTTCTATGTGCTAATATAAAAAGTGTAGTGTGTCATGTGGGTTGCAGTCGATTAAGTACAACTAGTTTTGGGACAATACAGTTCAAAACTGTTCAAAATTAAGTGAACTCAGCAGAATTCAGCAGAGGTTAAAGTTACCAATATGAGAGCTGTAGTACATTGTGTAGGAGACACATCATTCAGACTCTTATCACAGTTTGACACATTCATGTTGCCAATGTAAGAGGTGTTGGTTGCACTTGATTAAATACGACTTGTTTAGAAGTGAAATGTTCAACTGTTCAAAAGTTACTGAAATGCATTCACATAAACCAGTCACAGGAGTTTAGCAGAAGCTATATTTGCTAATATAAGAGGCGGAGTATGTCATGTGGGTTGCGCTTGACTAAGTACAACTAGTTTTGAAGAAGTATGATCAACTGTTCAAATGTTATTGAAGTTATTTATCAAAAAAAGTACAACCAGAATTCAGCAGAGGTTAAAGTCACCAATATGAGAGCTGTAGTATGTTGTGTAGGGGACACATTATTCAGACTCTTATCACACTTTGACACATGTTCATGTGGCCAATACAAAAGATGCTGGTTGCACCTGATTAAGTACAACTTGTTTTAAAGCAAAATGGTCAACTGTTCTGAATTTCTTTTATTAATTTGCATAAACCTAAAATTAATTAGCATAAGAGTTATATTGGGTGATATGGGAGGTTTAATGTCATGTAGGTTGCACTTGATTAAGTACAACTAGTTTTGGAGCAATATAGACAACCATACATAAGCTATTAGCTAACAACTACTTGCTACTCTGCTTACCAGTTTAAGAGGCAGGACAGCGAGGCAACTGTGATCTGTCGCAGCTCCTCTGATGAACACTCACATAAGCTATAAGTTTTGTTGACACAGTGCAACGCAATGCTGCCAACCCAAACAACACAAAGGGCGTGCAGGGTGGAGAGGTACATGCAGGGCATTCTAAGGAAAAAATAGTGCCCAAATAAAGCATATTTTGTCAAATTTAGCAGTGTTTTACCATTATCATCAACATATAAGGCACATGTAAGTTCACTGCTCATTTTGGATAGGAGATAAAATGGTGATATTTGTAGTTTAGACATATGGATGTCTGGTTCCTAACACTACAGTGGTGAACATTTTGACTCTGTAAATGTCTCTAGAAAGGTGCGTTTTGCACCATCCGCTCTGAAGGATCTCAACTAGTGAATGATTAAGTAATTTTGCAAAATTGGTGTAGTTCCCCTTTAACCTGGGGAACTCCAAAACGGCTTCTGTTGTTTTCACTTGTCATATTTCAAATATTTTATACCTTATTCATGCATTGTTTGTACACTGATCCATAAATAAAAAGACATCTACAATTGGTGCATTTTTGTGTCTGAACCTATTCGCGCCCACTTTCCCAGAGGAAAATCAAAAGTGTGTGGGAAAAAAACAAACTCAAGGGTTTTCTTTGAGAGAGAAAGACGGAGTGACACATACACAGACAGAAAACATCACAGAGATTCTTTCATTAATTAAACAGATCTATCATGGATAGATCTCAAGTATGGGACTACTTTCATTTTGACAGACAAAAAAATAAATAAATAGATAAAAAATAAATCAAAATAAGAGAGAGAGAGAGAGAGAGAGAGAGAGAGAGAGAGAGAGAGAGAGAAAGAGAGATGAGATATGACCAAAGGAACTAAACTGCCAGGTATTTATAGCTGTGATGTCCAGAGTTCACCAATCAACAGGAACAATCATAATAAAATAGCAGTGGAAAAAGATCACAAAAAACTAAAATGACAGTAAATGGCAGTGAATATGAGGAAAAGATATTTAAAATTTAAAATCAATATTTCCTCCATAGATTATATGTTTAATTTCAAAGACCTGGATGTTGTTTACTAAAATGAAGTAAACTGGCTGATTATTTTCAAGGAGCTCTCATCTGAGAGCTCCTTGTTTCAGGTTATTAATGAACTGCTGCCATCTAGTGTAGAAAGCACATAGTTAGAATAGAGCATCTGGCTGACTCCTGCCTTTTTCAAAGCTCCTCCTCCTCCACACCTCCTCTACCTGTTGGAGGAAGTGAATCTCGTACTGTCTCTCTGATCTTTTTTCATTCTGCATTCACTTCACTCAGAGACACCAATGAGGAGCTTTTAAACAGTGACTGTATGTGTTTGTTTCTTGATGTGTGATTCTGAAAGGAGCTAAAACTCACTCAGTGGGTTGAAGGGCTACGGTGGCTGATTCTCAACTGTGCTGCTCTGATCATTACAGACGTCCTAAAAGTGAAGGTGGAGTTTGGACTAAAGGAGCCATTACAGAGAAACGGCACAGCAGCAGTTGGAGGAAATGGCTGCTAGAAACCCTCTTTCAGAAGAAGACTTTTCGTGTCCTGTGTGCTGTGAAATCTTCAGGGATCCTGTTGTTCTGTTGTGTAGCCACAGTGTGTGTAAAACCTGTCTGCAGACGTTCTGGGAAAATAAGGAGTCTCGAGAATGTCCAGTTTGTAGGAGAAGATGCTCTAAAGAATTTCCTCCTCCTAATCTTGCACTGAAGAACGTGTGTGAGGCTCTTCTAGAGAGCAGGAGTCAGAGATCTTCAGCAGGGTCTGAGGGGCTCTGCATTCTGCACAATGAGAAACTCAAACTATTCTGTTTGGATGATCAGTAGTCTGTTTGTGTGGAGTGTCAGACTTCAATGACACATAACAACCATAAATTCTGTCCAGCAGATGAAGCTGTGACTGACTTTAAGGTATGAAACTTGTTCTAGTATTCTTGAGTTCCAGATGAAACTAATGTATAATGAAGGTGAAGTCAGTCAGTGGGTGTGGTTTCAGATCAAAGGGCAGAAATGACCAGTGATTCATAAACCTAAAATATATAGTCATAAAATGCTCAGTTGTTTAATTTACTAAGCTATAAAGGTTTTAGTTGCAATTTCACAAACCACATTTACATGTTATATTCAAATATTTTAAATGTTAGAGAATGAATAGCTGAACTGCTGTTTAATTGCAGAACAAACTCAAGTCTACTTTGGAGCCTCTACAGAAGAATCTGAGAGTCTTAGAGGAAGCTAAACAAGACTATGACCAAACAGCAGCTCACATTAAGGTGAAACATCATCTTGAATTGTGAAACATGTTGCTGAGGTCATGTTTCTGATGAGTGTCCACTTCTCCTGTAGGTGGTAAATACTTGTAGATCATCTGTTAGAGTTTGTGTTTCCTAATGGTCTCTCATTCCAGACGCAGGCCCAGCACACAGAGAGGCAGATAAAGGAGGAGTTTGAGAAGCTTCACCAGTTTCTAAGAGATGAAGAAGCAGCAAGGATAGCTGCACTGAAGGAGGAAGAGGAGCAGAAGAGTCAGTTGATGAGGAAGAAGATTGAGGAGATGAATGGAGAAATATCATCTCTTTCAGACACAATCAGAAACATAGAGAAGGAAATGGAAGCTGAGGACATTCTGTTCTTACAGGTAAAAATTACTTTAGTCTCTCTCTCTCTCTCTCTCTCTCTCTCTCACTTATGTTCTTTTTGTCTCTAACAAAGTTTTTTATCTTCAATACTGTGAGACTGTCAGTGTTTGCTGATGTTTGATAAGTGTGATCGAGAGTTTAGACATTATTTATTTTCCACAATTTCACATACATCTGAAAAGTCATCATTTTAAAAAACATTCTTTTTATTTCTCCTCTCAGAACTTCAAGTCTACAGAGAAACAGTAAGTAAATGTCAGACCACACATTTTATCTAATGTTAAAGTCATTATTACATTTAAATCTACAGTATATTGTATTTGTTGTAAATATGAGTGTATTATAATGAAATGAAGGTGAATAAGGATTGTGTGTTAATGTTGTAGTGATGAGAACAGCAGCAGAAATATTTATTTAACAGAAACAACAGAATTATTGACTCGAGACAATAAATGTCATAAAATATTGATATTAAGTCAAATATTATTACAGGCTATAAAGTTTCTACAGTGATATATTTCACACAATCTTCTATTTTCAGAGCTCAGCTCAAACCAAAGGATCCAGAGAAGACATCAGGAGCTCTGATCAATGTAGTGAAACACCTTTCCAACCTGAAGTTCAGAGTGTGGGAGAACATGCAGGAGATTCTCCAGTACAGTAAGTTCTGTTTCTCTTAGGGTTGATCTCTCACACACAGTCTGCTTCTGCACTAATGACACACTGTTTATAAACTATTAGTAACATGTTATCATGTTCTCTTTATTCAGGGTGTAAAAAAGACACTGAAACTGTACTTAAGCGAAAGTATGAATACTGTACTGTGCAGAAATCTCACTCAGATAAAATATACTTGAGTGAAAGAAAAGAAGAATCAATGTTTAAACACACTCAGATAAATCAAACTAAAATGTAAATGTTTCAAAATAATTATTGTTATTACATTTAAGTGTAAAATTTATTGGTCATGTCAAAACAGATCAGGTGAGGATATACAAACATCTTCAGCTCTAAATGTTTCTTATTGTAGATAACGATCACTACAGCTAGCATGCTTATGTTAATGCTAATGTTTGTTTTTTTTTGCTAAAATCTAAATGAACTTTTCTCTGCACAGCCCCTGTAGTCATGTCATTTTGTACTTTTTGTATTACTCATAAATGTGTAGATCACAATTATACAATGACAATAAAAACACAAAAAACAAACAAGCAATCACAGATCAACTGACATCATAAAGAAGACATAAATCCCAGGATTGCAGTTAAACAGCTAAAATTTTTAAATTAATTATAGTCATTCAGTAAATGTGCCAATCAGATGTGATTTAGCTCTGTCCTTTGATTAAGAGAGAAAATGATTTTATAGAAAGATAAGTAGATGTTAATAGATATCCAGCTCTTCAAGTGAATCACTACAGAAAATTGTTGCTCTCAGATTAGATCTGTCACTGGACTATATTGTACTATTCAATAGTGAAAATACAGCCTCATTACCAAAAAAGTTAGGACACTGTGCAAAATGTAAATAAAATAAAGTGCAATGATGTGCAAATCATTGAAACCCTATATTTGATTAAACATTGAAAATAGTACAAAAACAACGTATCAAGTGTTCAAACTGAGAACATTTTTAGTGTTTTTTTTAAATATATGCCCATTTTTAATGTCATGCCAGCAAAAAAATAAAAAATAAAAAATAAAAAATTGCGTCCATGATTTCCAAAAAGAATTCCGAAATTTAGATTCGTCAGATCACAGGAATCCATCTTAAATAGGCCCAGAGAAGGGGGCGGCGTTTCTGGATCCTGTTTACATCTGGTTTCTTCATTGCATGGTAGAGTTTTAACTTGCATTTGTGGATGCAGCGATGAACTGTGTTCAAAGACCCATCTTTACTTCTGAAAGACTCAGCTTCTCTGAAAACTTTTCATACCAAATCATGATAATGATCTGTTGCCAGTTAATCTAATTACTTATGCGATATTCCTCCAGGTGTTTTTTTTTTGTCTCACACAACTTTACCAGTATTTTGTTGCCCTGTCCCAACTTATATGTTGCTGGCTTCAAATTTAAAATGTATTTTTCAAAAAACAATAACATTTCTTAGTTTTTAACATTTGCTATGTTAATTTGTACTATTTTCAAGTAAATATAGGGTTTAAATGATTTGCACATCATTGCATTATGTTTTTATTTACATTTTGCACAGTGTCCCAACTTTTTGGGAAACAAGGTTGTATACTTGAGTGCTACACTGAACTGTACATCAGACTTTAGTCCAGTATTAAAGTTGATCTGTGTTCTGGAATCGACCTCTAAAGCTGTTTTACTCACAGTAAAGAAAATAGTCTGTAGAGGTAAAACATTTACAGAAATGAGAGAAAAACATGATGTTTCATTGTGTTCTCTCTCCTCAGCCCCTGTTACTCTGGACCCCAACACTGCACATCCACACCTCCACCTGTCTGATGATCTCACTGCTGTAGAAGACAGAAACCAGAGATCATCACTTCCTGATAATCCAGAGAGGTTTGATGTGTACACATGTGTTTTGGGTTCTGAGCCTTTTAACTCAGGGACACACTGCTGGGACGTCCAGGTCGGAGACAGTGATAACTGGAGACTGGGTGTGATAACAGAGTCTGTAATAAGAAAAGGAGACTCTTTCTGGAATTCAGTGTGGAGTCTGTGTTATTTTGATGAATACTGGATACTGTACCCAGATCAGCCAGGTCACTACCTCACACCTAAAGAGAAGCTGCAGAGGGTCAGAGTGCAGCTGGACTGGGACAAGGGGGAAGTGACCTTCACTGATCTTCTAACCAACACACACCTGCACACTATAACACACACTTTCACTGAGAGAGTTTTACCACTTTTCTTTAATGCATCTGATCATCCTCTGAGGATCTTACCAGTGAAGACGTCAGTAACAGTGGAACAGCACAGTTAAAGTTGATGCTGCTTAGAATGAATTTATACAGGTAGTGAGTGTCTGAATTATGATCATAAGAATATGTCACTACATGTATATCATACCATCCTGATATTGGGAAGCACCAGACTCACAGTAAGAGAGACTTTAAATCTTGTATATAATTGTGGCTGTTAGCTTACAAATGTGTAAATGTACTGCTTTTGTGATCTGTGCTGGGCTTTGGGGTAGTAGTGCAGTGTTTGTGCCTACCGTCATGTTGAAGTGTGTGGCTATTGAAGACCTGCCTGCTATCTCAGCTGTTCAGTAAGCACTGGCAGTGTTTTCTCCACTGCTGCTGTGTTCAATAAAGAGTGTTCGCTTAAAGCACTATGTTACTTGTGTTTTCTTTTTCGCCAAGATGTCATTTTGGTGCTCAGAAGTGGAATCTCGCCATTGAGGTTCAAGAGCTCAAGCGGTAGATCAAAGAACTCAGTGACTGTGTTGCAAAGACCTGCAGCAGAGCTGTCATTGTCAATTGTAACTGAGTGTGTTTTAGCTTATTTAAGTCATGGTTTAATTAATTCATTAAAGAATAATGTGATACCTTGAAAGTGCATTATGACACTAAACTGACTGATTTAAGAATCTGACCACCTTTCAGGTCATTTTAAGTGTGTGTTCTATCTGTTTAAACTACTTGTTAACTATTAACTTACTATCATAATAAACAAAGGTTTGAGATTTTCATTTGTCTTTTCACAGCGTTTCTTAGTTTCTTCCACATAATTCAGGATGCAGTGTCTCTGCTCTCAAATAAACAAACACATGCTCAAAAATCTATACATACTTTATAAATCTCCAAACACAGAGTGACCATTTATTACACTCACTATGTAGCTACACTCCATGGCCACCTACCATACAGCTGAACTTTGTAGGTTTACAGTTACAGACTGCAGTTCATCTGTTGCTGCACAGTTTATCAGCACTAGGGTTAGCCTGAACGATGGAGATGGTGATGCTGCTGCTGATGATATAAATATGATGATGTCTGATGATTAAATCTAGGAGTAACAGACTATAAAAACTGAGAGGTCTAGTCGACATTTTCTCTTCCTGTGATTGTGTGATGGTCTCTAACACCACAGCTTGACTCGTGAGCAGAAACAGGGCTAAGCGGCTGCACTGCTGCACTGCACTCATCTCTGTTAAATATAATCATTAGAAAGTGCAGTTTAGTGAAGATCGTGGTTGTAGTTTGTCTTCCTTTATTTTTCAACCAAACTGAAGCTGCACTGATGAATCTGCGGTCGTTCGCTGATTCTGATGGTCCGCTGTGAAGAGGAGCTACAGTTTCCTCTAGGGGTGGGAATCTCCAGGCACCTTACAATTCGATTTGATTACGATTCAGAGGGCTGCGATGCGATTATAAAACGATTATCGATGCATCTTTTTCTGCTATACAGGATTTCTATTTTCTCACTGTCTGAGGACTTGGTAGTTTTACAGCAAAGTATTTGTAATGATCCGTAATGAATTTACTTCCAGTATCTTTTATTAATAAATCAAATGGAAGTTATGTGGCAAGTTACCTTGACGGCTCTCATTCATTGCTGTTTGGAGCACATGAGGCACTGCTGCCACTCATCTGTGATAAAATGCGCTGTTAGGGTGACATTCTGGTGGAGATGGGAGGAAAGCGGCTATAACTAGTTAAAGTTTAAAGCAGAGCAAAGTAAGTCAGTGTTTTCGTACTGACACAGACTGGACATTAAATGTTGTGGCTGCCGAGGTGGTTTGATTTTTGTTGAAAGGACAAAATGGCTCTTCTTATCATTTGGGTTGTGACTCCTGACCTAACCTGGCTTTCAATGCAGCCGGTCAGATTTCTCACTCATCTAGTGGTGTTTTTGTTATGTGCCGCCGCAGACTGTCCGGGCGCTGCACTTCCACGCTTCCAAGTTCCACCTTTTGTGATCCGTCAACATTACGTCATAAATTAAATATTTAGAAAATCAATTTTTGACATTTGTGAATAGATTCAGAATCATTCACGTCCGCATCGCGATGCATCTAAGAATCGACTTTTTCCCGCACCCCTAGTTTCCTCATAACCACCCAAATCAGAATCAGACCTAATGAGCATCTCTGTCCATCATCACATCAGTCTAACACATCACCTGTCAGACAGTATCAGGGAGCTGTTAGCTACTTCTGCACAGGGCAAATAAAACAGCCTGTATCAGCTACATTTATTTTGTTTGTGCATGAATATAAAAAACAACAACGTGTGTTCAATTGAAAAGAAAACATGAGCAAGATTAAAAGAAAACGAGAGAACGAATTAAGGAATTGTGATCACAAGTTAAATAAAAACGTACCCACGAAGGAAAGAAAAGTGCACATGATTAAAAGAAAACAAAAAAGAATTCATGGGAGCGAATTAAGAAATTGTGACCACACTGTAAAAATCCAACTCGCTAGATGTTAGGCAAATTTAAAAAATACAGCTGGCCCAACTTTCTCATGATGATTTAACTGACTCAACAACCTGTACTGCGTTCCTGGCTCATAACACACTCTGCATCAACTGACAATTTCAAGTTGATGTGATGTTTTTACATGGGTTGTAATCCCTGGACGGGTCAGCAAACTGATTCAGTAGCGTTCAACTGATTATAAACATGGAGCTAACAGAGTGTATCAAACCCAGTGTACAAAACTACACATAGAAATAGTTTTGCTGCAAAAGTTAACACTTAACAAAAAACAGCCATTAGCGACTCTATATGGTTTATATTGTCCATTCTCTGTAGCTGGACTAAGTAGCAACAACATTATATTCCTGTAGCAGGCTGGCTGTTAGCTAGGTGACACTAGCTAACATGCTAACGGGCTAATAACCCAGCTAACATGAAGAGTCAGCCCGGGCTGTGCGGCAGTTTCGACTAAGAGTTTTGGCACACTGGAATCGGGACGGGTACGGGCGAGACTCAGCAACTGATGTTTAGGAGAAAAATACACGGGCAGGTTCTACCCGTACTGAGGCAGATTCCACCTGTATTGACACAGATTCTACCTGTATTGAAGCAGATTCTACCTGTACTGAGGCAGATTCCACCTGTATTGACGCAGATTCTACCCGTACTGAGGCAGATTCCACCTGTATTGACGCAGATTCTACCTGTACTGAGGCAGATTCCACCTGTATTGACGCAGATTCTACCCATACTGAGGCAGATTCCACCTGTATTGAGACAGATTCTACCTGTATTGAAGCAGATTCTACCATACCGAGGCAGATTCCACCTGTATTGAGGCAGATTCTACCCGTACTGAGGTCCGAGCCATTACCAACGCTCCACCGCGGGAAGCGCGCGCTTAGAGCAGCTTCTGGAAACTTAGGAAGGCTTCAAAACGCATCTGTTAAGTAAATGGTTGGTTAATTTGATGTACCAACAGTTTTTCAGACATTTAATCAAACCGAATACTGTAATTTATTAATGTTGAACTCTTCATATGTTAAAACGAACATGAGCATCGTTTGCTAACAGTCAGTCAGTTAGCTAGCTAGCTCGCCATTATCTGCTGTGGTAGCCTAGTGAGTCACCTCTTTTAGATGAGCGCTCTCACAAAATAATACGAGAAGAGTTATTTAATGAATTTGGAGCGGTGTCAAATTCATATCCCATGTCTAATGAACTGGTGTGTACACTTGTTAGAGTTGTTAGCTACCGAGCTAATGTGCTTGTGCAAGCTTAGCTAACGTTAGCAGGCTAAGTTAATAGCTCTGCTGTAATACCGGCTCAGTTCCGGATAACTTATCCTAACGCACAACGAATAAAGGCTCAAATCTGAGCAGGAGCGGTCGAGTGTCTGGCGTTGGAGTGACAGAAAAGGAGAAACTAACCAGGTTCTGTGATGTGTGGGGTTGTTAGTTTGCTGGCTAGCAGGCTAACGGCTTCACAGACCACAGACCAGCTTCACTCTCATGAGTTTAGAAGATAAAAACAGAAATCTGAGGGAGTGACTGGAGCTGCAGTTACAGTTAAAACAGTAAGTTATTATTTTATCTGAGCCATGATTTGGTAACTAGATGCAAAATGACTCAAAATCCTTTATCAGACTAATGTTTCTCTTCTATTCATGTTGCTGCTTTAAGGCTTAACCAAATTGGTACTGTTCTTATCATGACCTCCACATCTCCTCCATCTACCACCAGCATCTCTCAGGTATGGAGGCAGCTTTATCTTTCTTTCTCTAACATGTTGCTGGTTTGTTTTTCTTAGTTGTTTCTACCAGTGTGATCATAATCACCCAAAATAAATATTGTTGCTGTTGGGACAAAACCTCGTTTTTAATTTTTTTTACATAATTTGAAAAAGCCAGTTGCCCTTTTTGACATTTTGAGTGATGAGTGAACCAATAGAAACTGTCCAGAATTACTTGGAAAAAATATTTATCCTTTCTCTTCCATTAAAAGTTAATGTTTTTTTCTTCTCCTGAAAAGTTACCTTTTTGGAGATATGAGGTTTTTCACAGATGTCAGTATTTTAAATTCTAACAAAACATCACCACTTTGTTTCTCTCTCTCATGATTGATTATTGACTGACTGTAATAACCGGTAGGAAAGAACAGTTTTATAACTGTTTAAAATGTTTTCTCTCTTTAAACTGTATATTTAAACATGAAAACCCAGGAAAGTTCACCGTTTTGAATGGTAGATAGGCCGTTCACATGAATTGTGTGGATATTCCATGAGTTGTTTTGAAGGGGGAACTCAATAGTTCTCCTATCTGTAGCACAGATCATATTTCTGTTTCTTACCATTTAAATAAACATATTGCATCATTCATGCGCTGTAAAAATTGGTTCATCAGTTCAACCTAAAAAAGTTACATCGATTGAAAGAATTGTTCATTTCAATTATTTATTTACCCTGAATAAAATGAGTTAATTTACTTGTTACCACATGAAGTATTTTTTTTTAGGTTTAACTGACGAGTCGTTTTTCACAGCGTGAATCTGAAGCTCAAATTGTGGAATGAAAACACTCAGATTTAAGGTGATTTAATGTAAAATTAAAAAAATAACTGTGGCCTCCTGCTTTGTTCAGAGCTGGTAACTAATATTCTTCAGTACAATGTGGACCAGAGTCTGTCCACTTTTAAGGATTGAGACGAAGTTGTAAGATGGTGGGCTTCTTTCATTGAAACTAGAAAATACTCTAAGTTGTGCCTGTGAAGATTGTGCCCATGCTTTGTTTCTAGGTAATACAACTTTTTTGTTTGACTGAACCACTTGTTTTTTTCTCTTTCCTGTAGTTTAAAGTGCACCAGAATTTTTCATTTCATGTCATTTTAAAATCACTAAAATTCTGACTGGTGAGGATGACTTTGTGTTTTCTTCTTCACTCCTCACGAGTTTTCATTACTAATATACAGGGAGATTCACTCGAAAGAGGCCCCGAATATTCTGCTGTAACTCCCGTTAGGATGAAGCAATCCGAACCAAAAAATACGCTACATACCTTGACGTATATGTAATTGATTGCATTACATAAAATGCTGGAAGTGATTTCTGCCAGACACATTTCGACACGGTGCTCCATGTTCCTGAACGTATCAGCAAGCATTAGAAAGGTTAAATGTCGCGACAGCTGGCCGGTGCCTACCTCATCGCTCCGACGCAGGGGCAGCCCGGCTTGTTCCAAGCTCCATATACTGAGGAGCACATTGCACGTTGTTTCGTTCAGATTGATTCGTCCTAGCAAGAGTTATTACAGAATATTCAGGGCCTCTTTCAAGTGAATCTCCCTGTATTTGCTGCAGTGATGGATCCCCAACTTATACAACCAAAGTTTGAAACATGAATTTTACTAAAGTCCTGTTTCAGTGTCTCTTTTTCTTCTACTTCTATGCCCCTTCTAGGGTGATGTATTGTACACAGCAGCGCTGCTGGAGTTTTTAAACACTGTGTCCACTCACTGTCCACTCTATTAGACACTCCTTCCTTGTTGGACCACCTTGTAGATGTAAAGTCAGAGACGATAGCTCATCTGTTGCTGCACAGTTTATGTTGGTCATCCTCTAGTCCTTCATCATAGGACGCTGCCCACAGGAAACTTTTGGCCTTTTTTGGCATTCTTACTGCAGCAGTGATGCTGATACACTAGTACTAGGACCACAAATACTACCATGCCAGTTTCACTGCAGTGCTGAGAACGAAATAGTAATACCTGCTCTGTGGTGGTCCTGGTTGGGGTCCTGATCTTTGATGAACAAAGTAAAAGGGTTAACAAATTATGCAGAGAAACAGATCAACTACAATCTGCCACTGCAGAACTACAAAGTGCACCTATATATTAATAGACCTGATTTAATAGACAGTGAGCATAAATATAAGGTAGCTGTTCGTAATGAAGTGTCCAGTGAGTGTAGACATATAATGTAGTACAGTGCTGTGCTGCACTCACCAGCTTAGTTTATGATATTTGGTAAACACCATTGAAGCTGTTTCTTTACTTGTGTAATTGTTATTCCATTAATTTTGTCTGAATTGTAAGTTCTGTATATGTTGTTTAGACAGTTAAAGCAAAGGCTTCGATTTACAAGACATGATACAGTACATAGTAGCTTCATGTATAGCCTTATTTCCTTAGAACTGTGGCAGATCACCTGTGTTCACCTGTGTTCACCTGTGTTGTACATCCTCTTCTATTTCTTTACACATTCATTCACAGTTTTACTGTAGAACTGGACACTCACTGTGTTCTTTAGATTTAATGACACAACTTATATTCCTTAGTCTTGATTTCCAATGAATATTGTTAGTGAATTTCAGACTTTGAATTTCAGGCTTTGTTTAGTGAGTGAGAATGTAATGGTTACTTAAACTACATTTCTTTGTTTAAGAAAGAAAGAAAACTCAGTACAACTCAAACAACTTTGCTCAAGACTAGTTGTTTTCTTAGTACAACAAATGTTCTGATGTTAGCTCAACTAAATATTACAGTGCAGATGATCTGGTTGTTTGGATCCAAATCTCCAGCAAACTTGCCCAACATGAAATCACTCTTTCTCATTTTTGCACAGTTTGGTTAAACGAATAGAAGCTGATAAATAAAAAGTCAAATTCAGCATCGTCTGTTTGTGTAAAGCTCAATATTAATAAACTCCAACACATGAAATTCTTTCTACTGTTTAATTAAAGTGTTTTGAAACATCTTGTGTAAAAATTATGAGACCTGCTCTGCATCTAACATTAATCTGACTAGCTCCAGTGTTAGCTTTAGCATTAGCTAATCTGATGGAGTGGCTTCTGTCGCTAAAACCTGCAGCTTTAATGTCAAGTGTCTAAACGATTTCCCTGCTTTGATTAATGTAAACATGGTTTGCAGAATTTTTTTCTGTTTGTTATATTTAGTCAGTAATTTGTATGTCTGCACTGAATATCATGTTAAGCCGATTTATTTCTAAAAAACTCGTTAATTTTCTTGTCACCACATGAAGTACTTTTTTAGGTTGAACTGAGTCATTTTTACAGTGTAAATGTGTCTCATGAGAATTCAACATTGAAGAAAAACGTCAACAAGATCTCAGAAAAAGGCATCAAGTCTATCTGTAATATAAATTAAAGATAAAGATTAAAAATGATGTCAATCATACTGATTAAACAGAGCTCAAAATTCTAATCAATGGTCGCAGTCACTCATTTTATGTGCTCAAAACTAGTAGACTCTAGTAGTTTTAGTTAAACAGTGCTTGGCTGACTGATATGATCATTAATTATAAAGCATTATTCTGAGTTAAACACTTCATTATTTTACTTGAAACAACGCTCACAAACTACATTACACAACTATGTAATAACTACCTAAAAATACATTATAAGTTGTAACTAAAATGTAATTTAATTAATCAAGTCAATAATATGAGCTGTCAATGTTGAACAGCTCTGTTCTGTTGAACAATATGATTTCCTTACATAACATTTTAAGAGATGTTATCAGTGTATTTATTATCAGTGTAGCTCAGAATGTCATATTCTGTTTGTGTAGGAAAAGCACAGAATACACAATGTAGCGTTAATGTACAGATGTGTTTTCTCTGTGGACGATGTGTTCATTTATTTTCACTTAGAAAATTAAGAAAGCATGGACTCTGACCAGGGGTGCCAAAACTTTTGCATACACCTGTGTGTGTATGTGTGTGTGTGTGTGTGTGTGTGTGTGTGTGTGTATAAACACGGCACCATGGCAACATGCATCCACATAGAACATCTTAATTATGATGTCACAATGGATGAGTGATGTTAAAAACCTTCTACACTCAGAATTTGGTCATTTCTGATCAGTTCGATGAGAAATAAACAGAGTAGCTCACGTCTGATTTCATACAGCAGAAGAGGATGGAGAAGCGCACTGCAGGGAGAGGTTCCATACTTTCTTGTTTGTTTATTGAATTGTTTATTTGGAATAGATATTTGTTAGTTTGTCAGTTTCTCTTTATCACCAGAACAATATGAGCACATTTAAATATTATTCCATGCTAACAGTATAAATTATAATGCAATTTATCAGCCTAGAATTATCATTACTACAGATATATTCAGCTCATGTTCTATGAAAGAACATTAAATACTCAAATAATCATCCTGTACTCAGATAAAACAAAGAGGAAGAGAAAAGAGGAGGAATGTGGCCAGAGCGAGGTTCCCCACATGGAAGCTCCGGCAAGGAAGAGGATGAAGCGGGCAGTGAACCAGCCCAGGAGAACAACTCGGGGACAGGAAAAAGCCACTGAGCCAGGTCAGTCCACTTGCCCCATACTGTAAAACTAAATGCTATCATTCAGGAAATGTGATTGGATAAAAAGAGGTGACATGCAGTCAGAATTGGAAAAGGAGTAGAAAAGGTAGGTAAAGTGACCAGAACATTAAATATTCAAATGCTCATCCTGTACTCAGATGCTCCACGAGGAAAGAGGAAGAGGAAAGAGGAGGGATGCAGCCAGAGTGTGGCAGAGGGAACACACTGCAATCCCAACAATCCAGCAAAGAAGAGGAAGGGGGCAGAGAACCAGCCCAAAAGAATGTCTCAGGGACAGAGGACAGCCACCGAGCCAGGCCCGTCCACTGGTCAGACAACTGCACACTGTAAATATTTAATTTCACTTTATTGTAAGAGCTGGAATTATCTAAATGAAGTTCACAGAAAGTAGATTCCACTAAATCCTTCATAGCCAGTAATGTTGATTGGTAAACCTCTGTAAAATTCTCTAAAAATTTCGTTCGTTTGTAACATTATTTTTTTCCATAGACACCTTCGCCTCCCATTATGTGATTGGAGAACAACTGGGCCAAGGAAGCTATGGGTCTGTCTTCAAGGGAAGTCGCATTTCTGATGGCCTACAGGTTCGGCTCACTCCTCTTTCATTCATTTCATTTTAACAGTCATTATTTCTCCTCCTCTCTTTTCACTGCTGGAAATCTCAATATCTTTTGTCTTTGTTTGTAGGTGGCCATCAAATTTGTATCAAAACAGCCAGCTGATAGCCGATATCTCCGAAGCGTAAGTGCACCTACTTATAGTAACACATGATGGTCCCAAACAGCCCCCATGAGTTTCTCCCCATGTTCTTCATCTCACTATCATACTATCTGCTTTCCTGCAGCCTGTTGAATCCAGAGCCGTGCCTGTGGAAGTGGCTCTGATGCAGATGATGAACGAGCCACCTGTCTGCAACAACATCATCAAGCTCATCGAGTGGTTTGATGAGCCAGACCAATACGTCCTGGTCCTGGAGCGCCCTGACCCTTGTGTGGACGTAAAGAGCTTCCTTGACAACTTAGGAGGCTATGCTGATGAAGAGACGGCCCGAAATATAATGCTCCTGGCTGTGGAGGCAGCAAACCAGTGCAGCTTGCGAGGTGTCCTGCATCGGGACATTAAACTGGAGAACCTGCTGATTAACACAGACACCTCAGAGGTCAAGCTGATCGACTTTGGGTGTGGAGATAAGATCAGGAGAACGGGGTACTCTGAATATGAAGGTAAATTTAACTGCTAATAGCTCATCTAAAAACATCATCCTGAAAAGAGATGCGTAGCTGCTTAGTTGTTAAATGGATTATTGTGCTCACCTGTGTTTGTTTCTTTCCCTTCTTATGTTCTCAGGCACGTTACAATACTGCCCTCCTGAATTTTTTATGGAGGACAAGTATCACGCCGATCCTGCAACAGTTTGGTCGCTTGGTGTCCTGCTGTTCAGGATGGTATGTGGACGCTTTCCCTTTGCTGATGAACTAGACATTGTTCTAGGGGGTCTGGACTTCGGAGATGACCTATCACAAGGTAAGATAAATGGGAGTGTCCAGGTAAATGAGGCATATTTAGTAACTAAGTACAGAGGAAGAGAAATTGAAAACATAATCTGTAGTTAAAAGGGAATATTCAAGGTAAAAGAGGAAGAGTTTGTGGTGTGGCAAGGATGGATGTCCATAAATGTATAAGTTTAAAATAGTATAATTTACATGTTGTAGTTACATCCTACCCCTTCACTGGTAGTCCTTCTGAAATGTAGTGGTTAAGCATCTCTCCCATCCATCTCTTCACTCTGCACAGAATGCTATGATCTGATTGAATGGTGCCTGCAGTACAAACCATCCAGGAGGCCTAGTTTGCAGCAGATCAGGGAGCATGAGTGGTTCCACCGTCCAAGCCTAGGATCAGGTTAGCCAGGTAGGCTAGGAGAAGAAGCAGCAAGCCTAAAATATGTAGTGACAAATGAGGAGAGAGTGTAGTGGAGATGATGGTTTAAGATTTAAAAATTCAACATTTGTCTCTAGAAAGCCTCAGAGGTTCCTCTAGTGCTGATGATTGCAAATCTTGGTTTATGTTTCAGGTTATGAAGGTCAGTTAAGAGGAAATCACAAAAGACAACAGCAACAAAAGAAGACTTCTTCATGTGACCACAGACAACCGGATAAAGAACAGCGACAAATGATTAAGGACAACAGCAAAGCAAAAAGCAACGGAAGGAAAAAGTGAACAGGAGTGAAAAAAGGACAATGACAGTGAAAAATGTATGACGGTGAAAAAAGGATAACAGCAGTGACAAAAAGGACAATGACAGTGAACAAAGGACAGGAACAGAGAAAAATATGGCAGCATATTCCGTACTTATTTGAATTCAAAATTCAAATGCAGATTTGAAAATGCTAATTCACTTGTGTATTTACTAGGGGTCGACCGATATGATTCAGGGCTGATACCGACACAGATTATCAGATTATCAAGGACACCAATAACTGATATTTGGAGCTGATATTTATCAGATACCGATTAAAAACTGGAGAAAACCTCCACTAACCCAACACACAGAACTGTAATAGTATTACAGTAAAAATAAAAAATACAGTAAGAATTTGAGAAACCATGCAGTAAACAGTATCACTAGTTTGTAAAAAGTAACAAAAATGAGGAAATATGAATGTTAATATGTGTATTTCTTTTTGTTGCTCAAGCAAAAACGTATTTAATGTGGTAACAAGCAGTATTTGGATGTGTTGAGTGTATCAGATATTTTCTGTGCTGCATGATTTGATGGAAACTGCCTGTAGAGTCTCAGCAGAGCAGCGGGATTTTTGGAAGTAGCGAGCGGCAGCTGCCTGTACTTTCACTAATGAGCAAAAAGAGAAATGAAAATGACCAGAAATTATATAGAACTTATTTATCAAATGTAAAACAATCTGTTATGACTTTACAAATAGTTTAGTGCTTTCTGGAGGCTTGTCTGCATAGTTATCCCTCTGAAGCTCTGCTGCAGGCACACACATTCTGAACGTGCGAGTCACATTTGTCTGGCTAGTGTGAGTGAAATTATATAACCGAGTACATTGATCTTTTTACCAACTGTGTTAATCAACTGTGACGTTTTCACCTTTTCCTCTCAGTGTGAGAGTGAAACAGGCTCTTCTTCAGTCAGGCCAATAATCAGTCGACCCTTAGTATTTACAGTTTTATTTCCAGTGTGAGTGTGAATAATTCAAATGCATTTTTTTGCATTAGCATTTCTGTGTATAATGGCTGGAAAAGTTAATGTGGAAAAGCAAAGTGCTTTTTCATTTCATTTTCAGTGTCTTGTTTGTCTGACTGACACATTTTGTGCTTTCACTTAATTTTATATATGGTGCTACCTATAAATATGCGTTATGGTAGATGAGGCTGCATTCAGCGTCTTAATCCAATTTTCCTGTTCCACCTTAAATTTTATTCTAGAAAGAGGATGAACATTTTATACCACATTTTTCAGTTCATTGCAGTAGGAATGTAACTGCTGCACCATTTAAGGTGGAACAGGGAAATTTGAATAAGAAGTTCCCTTCAGCTTCGTCTGTGGTAGGACATTTAGACAAAGCAGCACAATTCAGAACACCTCCATGTCTCCATGTCACTAATATTAGTACTTTCTCCAGTCATTAAACACAAAAATGCAAATACATATCTTGCATTTGGATTTGAATTATGTCTTTAATAGTGTGCACTCACACTGGAAATGAAACTTTACAGAATTAGCATTTTCAAATTTGCATTTGAATTTGACAAAAGTCTGGAATATGACGCCATAGAAAACATGACAAGAGCAGTGAAAAAGGACAACGGCAATGAAAAAAGGACAAAAGTGAACGAAAAGACAGCGCCCATGAAAAAAAACAAAAAAAAACAATGACAGTTAATGACAATGAGAAAAGCTGAATAAATAAAGCAACAGCTGCATTTTAAAATGTTTGATGAAGGTCATTATAGGATGAATGATCAGACACTCCACACAAACCCAAGAGGAGATGCAGCACCTTTACACTGCTGACAGTTGAGTTGATGTCTGTAAACAAGAGTGAACTCCAAACTCAACCTTTCATTAGAAACAGCTGGGAGATAAGAGAGAACGTCCTCCAAGACCCACACTACATTCTTCTGACCAGAACAGACAAACCATCAGAATTACTGACCACAGTTTAGACACAGAAACATAAGCAGCACTTCAGCACTGCAGCTCTGGACATTATGTGTTAAATGCAGCACTTTGCTAATGGTTAGTTGTCCCTGTGATGTTGACCAAAACAGTGTAATATCAAAAGAATCATGGATTTATTCATAAATGTGTAAGTAAATCAAGCAGGTGTTACATGTTAAAATGAACTGAAACAAGTAACATGAGTGACATCACAAGTCATCTTCCTCACATAACCAATCAGAGAAGAGGCTGCTCTGTTTATGAAGAACCCTAATTACAATTAGATTACACTGACAATTAGATTACATTCACTATTTTATGAAACACTGAGACAGTTATGAAAACACACTTCCAGATATTTTAGAAGAAACTTCTTTGATTAAATTTGATGTCAAGAAATAAAAACACTGGCTGATTCGTACTTTTGGCCTGTGGTGTATTAAAGGGCCCATATGCTACAATTTTCTTGTTTTTTTTCTTGAGCTCAACTGATGACGTTCCTGTCGTAAATCATTTCTGCATGACCGATTTATCCCTTAGAATTAAACTGTGTTATTATGAGACTTGCTTGTAGGGTCTGTTAATTGATTCTCATGAATAAAAGAAAATGTGCATAGAAACTGCAAAACGTTCACTCAAATTAATTTTTACTTTTATTTCCATCCCCTCCAGGGGTCCTTATAAGACTTTCATTCAATCAACATTAAATTATTTTTTTTTTTCCCATAGTTGTTTTTAAGAAGCCCTGCAATGGACTGGCGACCTGTCCAGGGTGTATCCTGCCTTCTGCCCAATGACCACTGGGATAGGCTCCAGCTCCCCCCCCCCTGCGACCCAGAAGGATATGTGGTTTAGAAAATGTGTGAAGAAGATTATCTGTTTATGTTTACGTAGATTGTCTGTGGTGTCAGACTAAGTAGATTATTTGTGTATTTATGTTTTAACTATTCACTCATAAACCACAGCCATTCTTCTCAATAACATTCCACACATAGTCTGATCACACCACAAAAACCAACACAGACAGATGTACTAAAAAAACACCACAGATAATTTCCTTAAACACACAACACAAATACTATAGATAATCTGTTTAATCACACACCACAGATAATCTACTCTTTCACACACCATAGATAATCTACTCTTTCACACACCACAGATAAGATAGTTTTCACAAACCACAAACAATTTACTTTTTTTACACACTACAGAATCTGGTCAGGCAGACACCACAGATAATCTACTCAGTCACATGTCAAAGATGATCTGTTCAGTCACACACCACAGACAATCTACTCTTTCACACACCACAGATAAATAATAAACAATAATGGGCCCTTTTCACAGAGAGTGCGATTACTTCCAGTTTACGCGTTAGCAGGGTGAAACTAACTTCCGCTCCATACAACCACTGCAGGAGCGATAACAAAATGTTATTGTAGTGAACCATAATGCTCAAACACTGAGCCACAACAGCTAGTTATATTTTAGTTCTCATGCACGGTCACGACAAACAGTGAGAACAGAAAGTGGATGGAAGCACTGATTTAACTGTAAACAGCTAAACTGTGTGTATCTCTATGTGTGGTGTAGCCCTGTTTACTGCTGCTGCTTCTGCCTCACATCAAGCAGTCTCTCTGTCTTTGAATAACCTGCCAGTGATTTCTGTAATATTTCTGTAATGTTTTCAAAAGAAAGAAGAACTTTTATATATAGTATGAATTTGTTAGACATTGTTTAGCTGTAGCTAGCCTAGCTACGCTAGAGGCCATTTTTAAATGTAGCTGTGTTCCCAAACAAGGAAGCTAGCTTTCATTAGCTGCTGGCACCAGCCGGCTAACGTGGAGCAGGTTCTGTGACACATTTACAGCAGGCCAGCGATTTCTCTAATATTATAAACGCAAACCAAAACTTTTGTATGTAAAGTCTATTTCATAGACCTCGTTTAAACTCTCTTTTAGCTTATGGTAGCTAGCAGGCTACAGTCGCTAATTAGCTAGCCTACCATTAAAAGTTCAAGGAACACTAGCTAACTTCATATCAGTAGCAAACTTTAAAGCTAGCTGGCTGGCTATGTTAGCGACCTGCCAAGCAGCATCTTTATTTTAGTTTCATGGCAATTTTTGAAGAAGTACTTCGGAAAACATCCGCCTTTCACTGCTCAATCAAAAACGCGACTCCTAGCTAACGTGTATCTTAGCATCGCGGTTATGCGGTGACATTTGGATTTCCATTTCCTGACATAAGCTAGCTAGGTTAGCTAGTATGTGATCTGGGAAGAGCCACGTAAGGTCTCTGACATAATGTGCCAGCTAACGTTAGCTGTCCGTACCAAGCTGATCCTGTAAGGATTATTTCGTTGACGGTTTATTGCTTGCATTAGCTTTTTAAAGATGAGTGCAAAATGAACTGGTGATGCTGCTTTATGTTAGCCGGGTAATCTAGCGTTAGTTTGGGATAATAGCTAACGTTACTGTTAGCAGTAGCTTCTAGCCAGCATAGCTAGCTTAATATAAACAGACTACATCACATTTGTGCCACATATATAAGTTCTTCTTTCTTTTGAAGACAGAAATATTAGCGAAATCACTGGCATGTTGTAGAAAGACACAGACGCTGCTTGCTGTGAAGCAGCTGCAGCAAAAACAAGGCTGTCCCACACATACAGCATTTTAGCTCTGTTTACAGTTAAGTCAGAGCTTCCATCCACTTCTTATTCTCACTGTTTGTCATGACAGTGCAGGAAAACTAAAATATAGCTGTTGTACCTCAGTATTGGAGCATTTTAGTTCACTACTATAACATTTTGTCATCGCTTCTGCAGTAGTTATATGGAACGGAAGCGAGTTTACCCTGCTAACACTTAAGCCGGGAGTAATCGCGACTCTTTGTGAAAAGGGTCCATACTAAAATCTTTATTTATCAGCCTCAGAATGACTGTGAATATGAGAGTTTATTCAGAAACTAACATGTGGATTATTAGAAATAAATGATAAACTTTAGGGAAACAAAAAGGTCCGGTGAATCCCCGAGACTGGGTTTGTAGTAGTTTGATTCTGATATTGAATTCTGAAATTTATAAAATGATTCAGTGTTAAAGGCAACATGAGACATATCATACATGTATCTCTGCAACAAACATCACACATTTCTAGAGTATTTAAGACACAAAGTTTGTTTAACATGATTTTTTTTATTTCATGTCCTGCTTGTAGTTTGATTTTATGAACAGTCTTACAGAATGATTTTCATTTTAACATATGAGGAAAATATCTGAATAACTATAAATAAAATGTTTCTCTGTGTCAGGGCATTTGAGAGGAGTGTAGAGGTAGAGAGAGAGGAAATGAGGAGAGAGATTTAGGAATGGCTTTATTGGAGAAAATGGTTTTGACGTTTTGTTTTCTGTTACAAGCCTGTTTTCACTTTTTTTTACAGAGACCTACAGAGCACTGCACGGTCAAGCACCTGCATATGTGGCTGATCTTCATCCTCATTTATGAGCTCATTCTCTTAGGTGAAATAAGTTGAATTCACTGTCTGTTCCATGTGCCCACTTAAAGACTTGTGGTAATCAAGCATTTGAGGTCATAGCACTAAAACTGGAATGCTCTGCCCGCTCCTTTAAGGTCTGTTGATTCTGTGGAATGTACCTTTTTAAGCAGGCATTTGGGTAATTTGTGTACACCAGGTCTGCACATCATGTGTATTTTGTTTGTGACTGTAATCTTTTATATTGTGTCTCTGTAAAGCACTATAAGTGCTATACAAATGAACTTTACTTACTTAATTACATACGTTTTTTTCCATAATGTTGTTTACAAGACACTCCAATGATCAATTCTGAATTTTTTGTTAAATAAAAAAATATTAAGTGCACATTTTTACAGGTTTATTAAAATAATCTGTGAGAGGATAAAATAATCCAATAAGGACCTGGGCTGAGCCACAGATTTTTACATGAGCAGCCAGCAGCCAAGATTGAGTCAGTAGACAAAAAAGGAAAATTCTGCACCTGTTCAGCTCCTCCCTTTCAAAGCTCCTCCTCTCCTGCACCGACTACCTGCTGGAGGAAACTGAACCTCATACTGATCCTCACTCTTTCTCTCTCACACTGACCGAGAGACACTGATAAAAGCTCTAACGACTCTGACTTTATGAACCATCTTTCTGGAGACAGTGAGATGAAGGACTACAGTGAGTGATTTTGAACACTGCTGCTGTGTTCAGTACAGACATCCATAAACTGAAAGAGATGGTGGACACCAGCTGGTGGAGAAAATGGAATCTAAAAGTTGTGAGACTTTTCTAGAGAGCAGGAGTCAGAGATCTTCAGCAGGGTCTGAGGTGCTCTGCAGTCTGCACAATGAGAAACTCAAACTCTTCTGTCTGGATGATCAGCAGCCTGTGTGTGTGGAGTGTCAGACTTCAAAGAACCATGAAAATCACAAATTGTGTCCAACAGATGAAGCTGTGACTGACTTTAAGGTAGGAAACTTGGTGTACAACTTTATTTTCTTAACACTGAAGTCTGTGGTATTTTCTTTTTTCTCAGTTCCAGATTTTCCAGTTATGCATGTTAGACAGGTTAGTGCGTCAGTGAGTGGACTTTCAGAGAAAAGTGATGCAGGAAGAGTTAATCAGAGATTCATCATGGTGATCAGATTAGAATAACTGTCTGTTGTTTTATTCACTGTGAAACGTAATTCTCTGTGAAATGAATGAAAAGGCCTTTTGGGAGAGACAGTAAAGCTGGCATTTCCTTCTGTACAGTTACACTATGCACTGTAAAATATAGTACATTCTGTTTGAGGTCCAGACTTAGTTCTTTGCTGTATGGCCTGATGAAATTACTTGTTACGAAGAATGTAAGAGTTGTACCTCGCAATCTAGCCTTCAAGTGCCACCAGCCCATTCAGTAGTCCATTAGTGTGGAGAACGCTCTCAGCTAAACTGTTGTTTAGTTGCAGGATAAACTCAAGTCTGCTTTGGAGCCTCTACAGAAGAATCTGAGAGTCTTAGAGGAAGCTAAACAAGACTATGACCAAACAGCAGCTCACATTAAGGTGAAACATCATCTTGAATTGTGAAACATGTTTCTGAGGTCATGTTTCTGATGAGTGTCCACTTCTCCTGTAGGGGGTAAATGCTTGTAGATCATCTGTTAGAGTTTGTGTTTCCTAATGGTCTCTCATTCCAGACGCAGGCCCAGCACACAGAGAGGCAGATAAAGGAGGAGTTTGAGAAGCTCCATCAGTTTCTAAGAGATGAAGAAGCAGCAAGGATAGCTGCACTGAAGGAGGAAGAGGAGCAGAAGAGTCAGATGATGAGGAGGAAGATTGAGGAGATGAATGGAGAAATATCAGCTCTTTCAGACACAATCAGAAACATAGAGAAACAAATGGAGGCTGAGGATGTTCTGTTCTTACAGGTAAGAATCACTTTCTCTCTCTCTCACTGTTTGCAGGTGTTTGTTGATCAGTTTTGTTGGGATTTTAGGCAATAATTTCTTCCAGAATTTCATATGAAAAACAGCTGAAAAGTATCTTCACTTTTAACTACAATGTTCTTTTTGTTTCCCTCTCAGAACTTCAAGTCTACAGAGAAACAGTGAGTAAATGTCAGATCACACATTTTATCTAATGTTAAAGTCAGTATTACATTTAAATCTACAGTATATTGTATTTGTTGTAAATATGAGTGTATTATAATGAAATGAAGGTGAATAAGGATTGTGTGTTAATGTTGTAGTGATGAGAACAGTAGCAGAAATATTTATTTAACAGAAACAACAGAATTATTGACTCCAGACAATAAATGTCATAAAATATTGATATTTAGTCAAATAAATTACAGGCTGTAAAGTTTCTACAGTGATATATTTCACACAATCTTCTATTTTCAGAGCTCAGCTCAAACCAAAGGATCCAGAGAAGACATCAGGAGCTCTGATCAATGTAGTGAAACACCTTTCCAACCTGAAGTTCAGAGTGTGGGAGAACATGCAGGAGATTCTCCAGTACAGTAAGTTCTGTTTCTCTTAGGGTTGATCTCTCTCACACAGTCTGCTTCTGCACTAATGAGACACTGTTTATAAACTATTAGTAACATGTTATCATTGTTCTCTTTATTCAGGGTGTGAAAAGGACACTGAAACTGTACTGAAAGTACAGTATAAATAGTATGAATAGTACAGTATGAATACTGTACTGTGCAGAAATTTCATTCAGATAAAATGTGAAGTATGGAGCCAAAAATATACTTAAGTGAAAGGAAGAATAATCAATGTTTACACACACAAATAAATGAATCTGAAAAGCAAATAGTTTAAAATAGATTGTTATTTTTTTTTATTAAAATACATTTTTAAGTCAAATCAGTTCTTGTCTTTGCAAATGTGTTATTAATCCAACTACAACAGTAAAAACTTTGAAATTGAAATTGAGGAAAATATCTATTTATGTCTTATTATGTTTTTATACAGAAAGACGTCAATTTCAGTTTTGTTTGTTAATTAAATAGTTTTAAATCTTTTTTTTTTACATTATTAGGTTAATATGGGTGGTGTATTATTATTATCATTATTATTATTATTATTATTATTATTACACAGTTAATCCATTCCGTGCTTTATATTATTGAGGTTGAGCTTCTACTTTAAACTTTACAGCGCAGTCTTTAGAGTGGCAGTTGTAGCACATCATTTTTCTGTCCTGTCACAGGAAAGTGTTAATTTTGAAGCTATGAAGTGATTGACAGGTCTGTTGATCGAGATAGTTAAGTCTCTGTAGAAGAGAAAAGGGTCATACAGTGATCTAGTGTCAGATGTGCCTGTATATTTGGACTGAAGACACCCTGAAATGAATGGAAGTGAATGGAGAGCTTCTGTCAAATGGTTCTCTTGTGCAAGAGCAGCTGTCTTCTGGTGCAAAAGTTGTTTGTTCAAGAAAGAACATTTTTAAAGGGATATTTTTTACTATATATACAGAGATATAATAATGTATATATAACATTTCTGTATTATGTATCTTTTAAAGTTCCTTTTAGAAGCCAGCATGAAAGTCAAAGTCAGTGTATGTGAAAATGTTAATGGATATTCAGCTCTGTGAGTGAATCACTACAGAAAAATGCTGCACTCAGATTAGATCTGTCACTGGACTATAATGACCATTCACTACTGGACATACACTTTAGTGCTGCACTGAACTGAACATCAACATTTAGTCCAGGATTAAAGTTGATCTGTATTCTGGAATCGACCTCTAAAGCTGTTTTACTCACAGTAAAGAAAATAGTCTGTAGAGGTAAAACATTTACAGAAATGAGAGAAAAACATGATGTTTCATTGTGTTCTCTCTCCTCAGCCCCTGTTACTCTGGACCCCAACACTGCACATCCAGACCTCCACCTGTCTGATGATCTCACTGCTGTAGAAAACAGAAACCAGAGATCATCACTTCCTGATAATCCAGAGAGATTTGATGAGTGTCCATGCGTTCTGGGTTCTGAGGGTTTTAACTCAGGGACACATTGCTGGGACGTCCAGGTTGGAGACTGTGATGATATCTGGTATCTAGGTGTGATAACAGAGTCTGCAACAAGAAAAGGAGGCTCTTTAAATAATTCAATATGTAATATGGGCTACAATAAAAGCAGTGATCAATACTGGATACACTGTCCAGGACAGTCAGTTCACTCCCTCACACCTAAAAAGAAGCTGCGGAGGGTCAGAGTGCAGCTGGACTGGGACAGGGGGAAAGTGACCTTCACTGATCTTCTAACCAACAAACACCTGCACACTATAACACACACTTTCACTGAGAGAGTTTTACCATATTTCTATAACTGGTCTCGTGGTCGTCTAAGGATCTTACCAGTGAAGATGTCAGTAACAGTGGAACAGCACAGTTAAAGTTGATGCTGCTTACAATGAACATTTATACAGGTAGTGAGTGTCTGAATTATGATCAATAGTGAAAAGACTATGAAAAATCACTAAGTAAAAGTACTGTTACTGTAGTGATATTTACTTGAGTACAAGTAAAAGTATTCACAAAGAAAAAAACACGATACTATGAGAAAAAAAGTGCTGAGTGCTGAGACTGATCACTGTGTACTTTGTTAATGCACATTTACACATTTCTGTAAACTGTGTTAGGAGCAAGGCTTACATTGAACTACATGTTTTTCATTGTTAGATTATTACATAAGGCTGTCTGGTTTATCTGTTTCCTACAAAGTATACAGTATCCCTGATTCTGTGCAAAGTTGGTTACTGTTTAATTAAGGCTTTGTGACAGAATACTTACTCTGTTTAATAGAATACTTGATGAGTGAAAATAATGAGATTACTCAATTAATAATGTAACTTTCAGTTACAGTCCTACTGCACATTGGCTCCATGAATGTTAGCTTATACCCATAACTGATACCCATGTAGAACTTTTAAAACATTAAAATCATTAGCCACAGCAACAATTTATACAGTGTTGATTTTCTTAACTGTAATATATTCTTCTCGTAATCATAATACTTTTACAAATCATGTATTTTACATTATTTGACAGTGAAAATTAAACAGTTAAACCACCTCAAACACTGTTTAAGACACATACAAAGGCAGAAAAAGACAGAGAGAGCGTCAGGCTGTCTTCTGTGGTGAACCGACAAAACAAAAGTCAGATGAAGTAGAATCTTCTGGATGCTGAGATTGCAGAGTAAATGTATTTTTGCAAATGCATTTTTAACTAAGTGACTGTGTAATGTAAATATAAACCTTCACAGTCTTACAGGTTATGCACTTTTTAGATGCTCCCTTAAACAGTTACACCTTGGTGTTTTGCTTTTCGGTGCCTTTACATTCAGAAAAATGTACTAAAAGAGTCTTTTGAAATATATTTGGTTGTAGTTTGTTCTCCATGTTCTCAGAAAGAAAGTGTAGGTGTGGTCATTTTTGCACATTAACTTCATGAAAATTCAAAGAGAGAAAGTCCAGCGAATATCCAATATAGTTTTCCCACAATGGACAAATGTGTGGCAAATAAAACCCCCACAACACAGTGAAAAGGTGCTAATCAGATGTGAATATTCTATAGGACACTCAGTACTTAATGAAGTCCAGCAGCAGTACTGACCTCCCAAAGATGGTGGTGTTGTTGACATGCATGTCTGAACCTGAAGCAGCATCTATGTATGTTTATCCACGATGTTCACTGTCTGCTGTTTGTTGTTTAAAACAATGTTCTGATTCTAGAGGCAAAACTGGCAGCTTTTTCAGTGAATGACTGAGGATTTTTTTGTGCATTGCAGAGGTCTGAACAGCTGGAGAAGCTCCAGCTCCAGATCAGCACCAGTCCTCTGTCAATAAAGTTGCCTTCAGCTCCAAAACCAATCAATGCTGAAGCAGAGGAAACTCTGATCTCCAAGGCAATTTCACTGTAATCATCATGCATTTGTCTTTATTTGCAGGGTGAACTGAAGAACTCACCTCCAGCAGAGCTAGTACATCACTAGCAGAGCTAGTACCTCACAGACATAAAGTGTGCATATGAACTGCTCCACCGCAGTGGAAGCATAGGGAGTGGGTGTCAGCTGAAGAAACTGGTTAAATGAGAGTGAAGACATAGAAGCAGCTGTGGCTGGGGCTGGAGTTTCAAGGGAGGCTTGATACTGAGTATCAGAAAGGGGCAATAATGAGCTAAACCTCCTAAAATAATCAGTGCTAGGTTTCCCCAAAGGAATCTTTCCACAAAGCTGATTTTTTAAATGGTAGAGGGAGCATTGCAGCAAACACTCTCTCTAGCAGTTAAAATAATCTTAAAACTAAGATACTTTTGGGAGACTAGGCCCAGATCAGTTTGTTCATTCTTTGTAAGCACTAAGGAGAGAGAGATCTCTGTAGGCATTCAGGGGAACTGTTGGCTGCAGATGTGACAGATCTACAACATCTCCACTGTAAAGCCGTCATATTATAATACATAATATTAGCATATTTGTAAATGGACAGGTATTTGAGGGCAGTGAGATGGAAAAGAAAGGGAAGAGAGACATTTTCAAGGATCAAAACTGCCAGCTATTTAAAGCTGCCATGTCCAGATTCCACCAATCAGCAGAAACAACAATAATAATATGTAATAGAAAATCACAAACAACAAACAACAACAACAACAACAACAAAAGAATGACAATAAATTGCAGTGAATGTTCATGTGTCATTAAGTATGGAAATTAGTGCATACAATTAGGAAAAAATACGAGGCAAAAATACTTTTCCAGTCTTTCTCCATGTTGTGATTAAGTGGTTGATTATTTAGAAACTCATCACCTCGACTCATCTGAGAGCTCCTTGTTTCAGGTTATTACTGAACTGCTGCCATCTAGTGTAGAAAACACACAGTCAGAATAGAGCATCTGACTGACTCCTCCTTTTCAAAGCTCCTCCTCCTCTACACCTCCTCTACCTGTTGGAGGAAGTGAATCTCATACTGTCACTCTGATCTTTATTTATTCTGCATTCACTTCACTCAGAGACACCAATGAGGAGCTTTTAAACAGTGACTGTATGTGTTTGTTTCTTGATGTGTGATTCTGAAAGGAGCTAAAACTCACTCAGTGGGTTGAAGGGCTACGGTGGCTGATTCTCAACTGTGCTGCTCTGATCATTACAAGACATCTTAAAAGTGGAGTTTGGAGTTGGAGAAACAGCACAGCAGCAGTTGGAGGAAATGGCTGCTAGAAACCCTCTTTCAGAAGAAGAGCTTTCGTGTCCTGTGTGCTGTGACATCTTCAGGGATCCTGTTGTTCTGTCGTGCAGCCACAGTGTGTGTAAAACCTGCCTGCAGCAGTTCTGGGAAACGAAAGGATCTCAAGAATGTCCAGTTTGTAGAAGAAGATCCTTAAAAGATTTCCCTCCATGTAACCTTGCATTGAAGAACCTTTGTGACTTTTTTGTAGAGAGCAGGAGTCAGAGATCTTCAGCAGGGTCTGAGGTGCTCTGCATTCTGCACAATGAGAAACTCAAACTCTTCTGTCTGGATGATCAGCAGCCTGTGTGTGTGGTGTGTCAGACTTCAAAGAAACACAAAGATCATGAATTCTGTCCAACAGATGAAGCTGTGACTGATTTTAAGGTAGGACACTTGTTCTAGCATTTTTGAAATCTAAACTATAACACAACATAAAATGGATGAACTTTTTCTCCATCAAAAACCAGATTAACCTGTTATGTTTGTACAACATGATGTCTTTCAATGGGTGTGGTTTCTACTCAAGTAGCAAATAGCACAAGTGATTTATTAGTCACAAAAATGCCTTGTTGCTGAATTCATTTGTTGTGATTTTACAGAGAGTAAAACTTTCACTCTTTCCTCTCAAACTACAGTCTGATTGACCTCCAACACATTTAAATAATGGACCTAATAAATATTATACAGTGTTAAGAATGCATTTTGCTAAACTGTTGTTTAATTGCAGGATAAACTCAAGACTGCTTTGGAGCCTCTACAGAAGAATCTGAGAGTCTTAGAGGAAGCTAAACAAGACTATGACCAAACAGCAGCTCACATTAAGGTGAAACATCATCTTGAATTGTGAAACATGTTGCTGAGGTCATGTTTCTGATGAGTATCCACTTCTCCTGTAGGTGGTTAATGCTTGTAGATCATCTGTTAGAGGAGGAAGATTGAGGAGATGAATGGAGAAATATCATCTCTTTCAGACACAATCAGAAACATAGAGAAGGAAATGGAAGCTGAGGACATTCTGTTCTTACAGGTGAGAATAATTCATTCTGCACCAAATGATACCTCCTCATCAAAAGGATAGATGGTGGCCAGAATTAGTGGATCTAAAAAGTTTAATCAAGGGTGAGTGTTTTGACAGGGTATCAGGTTCATGCAGCACAAGGGCCTGCTTAGTAGAGATTTTTATCCTGAACTTTTTTAGGAAATGCAAAACAACAGCAACCAACATGCATAGTTTATCTTTTCTAATAAATTCCTTCCAAAAATTAAAAAATAACAGCTTTGTACTGAAATTAATCATAAGTATATAAGTATGTCTAATAAGTCAGAAACAATACTCTATAATACACAGGCTCTATCATAATCCATAGAATTTTATATGCTAACCCAGTAATATAAGCAGAAATAACTCTCTTGTGCACTGAAATAGACATTAACTTTGATATTTTGACATAGCCATTTTAGTTTTGTAGTAAAAAGGCATAGTAAGTACCAAATCTACACACCAAAATGTTTAACACAAGCTGACATTTTGTAAACTTGCTTTTGAGTTTGAAAAGAGGTAGAAAATGACACGCTCTGCTCTGCTGCAGTCTCACATTTAGGCACATCTGTTGACCACAGCTGGAGCTTTAAACTCAAAATACCCTACACATAGCGATGATTGCTCAGCAGGGCTGAGAATCTTGAGACAAATATAACAGCAGTTCAGAACAAGTGAATGTTAACCAATTGATTCATCCTAGAGAGAGCTATTACAGAATATTCGGGGCCTTTTTCAAGTATATATATATATAAAACCTTCAGCCTTGCTGTGAGTTTTCTGTGCCAACTGATTGTTGACCAAGCTTCACTGATGAAGTTTCAAGGGCATACTGAGTCTCTTCACTTTTAACTGCAATGTTCTTTTAGTATCCCTTTCAGAACTTCAAGTCTACACAGAAAAAGTAAGTAAATGTCAAGCCACACATTTTATTTAATGTTATTAAATATAAATGTAATTATTTGATTCTATAATACGTTTTATTTATTGTAAATATGAGTGTATTATAATGAATTAAAATTTGAATAAGGATTGTGTGTTAATGTTGTAGTGATGAGAACAGTAGCAGAAATATTTATTCGTCAGAAACTGCAGAATTATTTACTTGAGTCAATAAATGTCATAAAATATTGATATTTAGTGAAATAAATTACAGGCTGTAAAGTTTCTACAGTGATATATTTCACACAGTCTTCTATTTTCAGAGCTCAGCTCAAACCAAAGGATCCAGGTAAGACATCAGGAGCTCTGATCAATGTAGTGAAACACCTTTCCACAGTCTGCTTCTGCACTAATGACACATTGTTTATAAACTATTAGTAACATGTTATCATGTTCTCTTTATTCAGGGTGTAAAAAGGACACTGAAACTGTACTTAAGTGAAAGTATGAATACTGTACTGTGCAGAAATCTCACTCAGATAAAAAGTATGGAGCTAAAATTATACTTGAGTAAAAGGATGAAGTATCAATGTTTAGACACACTCAAATAAATCAAACTAAAAAGCACATTGTTTAAAAATATTTTTTTACAGTTAAGTATAATTTTTATGTCAAATCATTTCTAGTTTTTGCAAGTGTGTGGGGGTGGGGGTCCTCACCCAAGGGGGCTAAAGGAAGCCCTCTTGCGAGTGCCAGCGAAACTAAGGTCATATCCACTCAGTACTAAGCCCCTGTAGCTCAACTCGTTACCAGCTTGGGAGAGGACCCAAGGGAGCTAAAGTAAGCCCTCATGCGAGTGCCAGCAAAACTAAGGTCATATCCGCTCAGTACCAAGCTGTGGCATGGGATCAAAGTTAACAGAAGTGTCTGTGAGGATGTCAGCTTTGTGGTTAATTTCTTTGAAGAAGTCCCAGATAGCCCCTTTTATCACCTCCAAATCTTTCTGGCTCAATACGGGTTCATTGGATGTACTGTTGTCCTGACCTGTCCAGGGTGTATCCTGCCTTCCACCCAATGACTGCTGGGATAGGCTCCAGCTCCCCCTGCGACCCAGAAGGATAAGCGGCTTAGAAGAAGATTGTTGTCCTTATGTGGGTGCTTTTTTTTTCTTCCCTCATCAAGTACATCAATTTGCCCCAAGCATGGGAGTTTTGGTAGGGAGTCTTTTACCCCATTCTCGCGGGGTGGGCAGTTTGGGTGCTCTACCAAGTTGTTCTTGGCTTTGCCCTAGCTCTTTGTCCTGGGATTTAAGTTATGTCACCACCATGATAGCTATTTTACCATGTTATTGGTTTACCTGTTTCTCAGACAGTGGCCACATACCCCAAAAGTACAGCCTTAGTTATGTCTGTTAAAACTGAGTCTATCTCATTTAGTAGATTTCTTCCACTGGAGGCTAGGGACTGGAAGTTGTCCGCCATGTCGCCTAATAATTAGTGAGGTAGTGGAGTTTGATTATTGACTTTGTCCCGTATTATTCAAATCAAGCACTAGCCTGTAATGGATTTGATACCAATCAGCACTTATGTAAGAGTTTATCAATACTGTGCAGATTTCAAATGCTTCTGCACACAGTTATCTATAAAGTGTATGTCTATCCTAGCACATAAATTACACATTGGGATTAAGGTAGGCTTATTTAATCTCAACCAGCAAGGAACTTAACAACTATCACCAGTAAGAATTATAGTTTCACCATCGGAATACCAGTGTGACCACTCCTAATGCCACAATTCCAGCCGTACAATCACACAGTGCCATTCACCTGCAACCAGTGAGTAACTCCACTAGGCTGGTGGAACACTGGACAGGTGGGACCCTGGACTGGCAGTTAAAGTCCTCTCGGGCTGTTTCAAAATTGGACACCCCAGGGAGGTGTCACTTGTATCAGTGTTCACCTTGGGGTAGACTCAAAACTGACCAGCCATGGATGCAATAACTTGAGTAGAGGGTACCTCCAGGTGGTTTGGCCAAAAAGGGAAGAGAGCTCAAACCCAGGGAATAAAGACCCACATTGCTGGATCCAACTGAGCCAACCTTCAGGGGTCAGATCAGAAGGGACCAGATCCAGGTGCAATAAATCTCGATATTGAAAACTTTCTACTAAAGGTCACACCAACTGCCAAAAGGGGAAGACACAAAATTGAGAGAATAAAAGCCCACGTTGTTGAGTCAAAACTGAACACCAATTAAATTAACATTGTTCACACTACTAAGCAAAAAATAACACTTAACACAACACATGAAATTTTAATGGGTTAAACTATGGTTTGCCAGAAGCTAATGCCAAGCTAACCAAATGGTAATGCTAGTCAGAAGGGCTGAATGCTGACTTGTTTTAATAAAGCCATGCTCTGCCAAAGGCAGGCCTCAGCTATGCTAACAGCAGACCTCGGCTACACTAACAATAGACCTCGGCTATGCTAACAGCAGACCTCGGCTACACTAACAGTAGACCTCGGCTATGCTAACAACAGGGAGCTTTAAATGTAAACAAAGCTTAACCAAAGCTAACACTAAGCAGCTAACATCAGAACAATGGCCCTAGTGAGGAATGGTGGATGTAAACAAACAGCTGCGTAACTGCAGCAGAAATAGCTGATGGTTGCCTCACTTAGAATGGTCAGCAGAAATTGTAATGATAATATGTAGCAGAACAAGTTTCAATTATGTTAATATTGCTTGACTCTCAAATAAAAAGTTGAATTTACCAAAATCTACAGATCAAAAATAAGAGAGGTAAAATGCTCACACCAGGGAGGCTTCAATGAAAAGGGAATAATGGATAAATAATGTAATTCACAGTTAAAATATTATGAGACAATATAGCTTAAGGCAATTTCTGGGAAGCCAACTGAAAATGTAGGCGTGAAAGGGACCTCCAGTGAGTTAATCTAAGTATGGGCATATATAGCTTTATGGGTATGTATGTCTATCAAAGAATATTAACCTATTAAATAAAATAGCATTGAAAACCTGAGTGCATAAAATGTGAGCACCGTCGAGAAGACAGACTTCAAGCCCTCCAGGAGGGGTCACTTGGGAGCCATCTTGATTTGGAGAAGCACACGTGCGGGTGTCTCGAGGCTGCACAAGGATGCATGGCTGCGGGTGAAGTTCCGAGGTCTGTGTGGCAATCAGAAGATTGTGGTGCAATCAGGTTTCCGAGTCTAGTTGATATTAACCTAACTCAATCCCTCCATTTGGCTGAGAAGAATTTGAAGTAATCAGTCGATGCCCGGTCAGCAGACTGTTTCATCTTCCTTTCCTTTCTTTGAGCTCAGAACTTAACTGCCAAAATGCATTGTGCTTGGGTTTTGATTGGCTGTAGGCCCTCCCCTTTGGAGGTGGAGCCAGAGTGCAGATAGGTCCTTCTCATGTAAAGAGTAATTAGCTATTCATTGTTTCCAACTCTGATTGGTAGTGCATAATCTATGAGTGCCTCTCCAAGTATCACACCCTACTTTGTTTTTAAATCTTAAACTGTTATAAACCAGGCAATGATATGCCATTTACATACCATACCAGTTTAGGAGGATTATTCCTTTAAACTTGCAAAACCAAACGAAAAAAACAAGCAGAACATTTGTTTATGTTTCGTACCAGATAGTTTTACCCATGTTACCTAAAAAACAACACACATATTAAAAGACACAAGTGTAGCGTGCTTTGCTGTTTTTAATTCATAAACTGATCAGAACTTTTTGAGCAAAGTGAGATCTGCATCTGCATGCGGCAGGATGTTTAGCAGGACCAATAGTAAATTTATGGCTGACTGCTAAAGACATGTCTCACAACCCCCATTTGCCCCCCCCCCGCCTTTGGCAACCTGGTGCAGAAGTGGGGAGGGGGGTGGCTCACCTCAGAACAGACCTACTTTGACCCAGAGGTCTGAAGACTTTCTTTTTCTGTCGACTAACAGTTTAAGGGCAACGTAATGGAACGTTATGCCACCCCTTTATAAACGTCCTGAAGAGACCTTTGGACGTCACTGAAGTAAATTTTGGGATACTAACAAATTGTGACTTTTGAAAATTCCTCTCCCTCTCTCTCACACCCATACATCTCACCTTCCTCCACAAAGAGAGACATCTTATCTAAAACAAAGGCCAAAGATGGCCCACCAATCAACCCTGGGTGAGGGGAGTGTTGAGACCTCACGAATCCCTGAGCAGACCCCTCGGTGTGGCCAGATACTCTTAAGTGCATTCCTTCAGTATCATAAATTTGGGGTCTGTGCAGAGGCTAGGCTCCTGAGAGCCCTGCTTTCTGGCAAATTATTCACTATGTGATCTTTAATCAAGTATCAATCAAATGCCTTTCCTTTATCAAACTGTGAAGAACACCTCTGTTACTGTTAACATGTTGCCTTGTCAGATGTGAATTGATTAATCCCTGCCGAAGGGAGCTAATACCAAACTTTCTACACTGTATTCTTTTATATTCTAGTAGTTATTTTGATTCTTGAATTGTAACCCTTCTTCACTGATCTAGGTTATTGTATTGATCTTTGATCATTCACAACTATATTCATTTCACCTATTATATAATTTTTCTTTTTCCTTTGTTTGAGAAACAAGTCTTCTTGTAGTGTTATTAGAAGCAGGATTCTAAAGTTTGTAGCTTGTGTGACTATGTACACTTTAATCATAGAGTTTCTGCCAACATATCTATAAAATTATTGATGATTATGTACTCACTTATTTTACTCTGAGTTATTATGTAACCGTTCGTGTAAGCATTGTTTAGAAATAGTAATTGACGTATAACCTTGAAATTGTCTTTTAACAATGTAATTCTTTTGTCTAAGTAGTTCCTACTTCTTATATGACTAGAATGGTTAAGGATTCAACTAATTGTATGTAACCATATTATGGTATACGTTAAGGGATAATAATCTGTAAGCTCCATAGTCATTTGTAATAGTCACTATGGAAATAATAATGTTTTATATATGAAATTGCATGCTTCTAAGTTTCTTTTACTTAAGTGTAACCACACCCAGAATATCCAAAGGATTATGTGACACTTGAGCAGCATTCAAAGAAATTGCATGTTCATTATATGCAACCTAACAAACCAAACAGAACCTTTTCCCCGCCTTAGCTCTGCCTTAGCTCTGCCTCAAGTTCTTTCTTTAAAGTCAGCAAGAAAGAGAAACAGTCAGAAGAATGAGAAGAAGAAACAGAAAGACAGGGAAAGTTGGCCCTGAAGGGAGCGAGACAGCCAACATGTAACCTTAACGAAACTCGAAGTAGAGAAGCCTGTTCTCCTCGTTTTGCACTTTAGCCAAGTTCTGCAGATCTGAAATGTTAGTTGTTTGTCTTGTGTCTTAATCCGTTTTGTTACATTTACTCAGTAATCTTAAAGTGTTGTAACTGTAAGGTTAGACTATTGAAGAGTTGCATCTAGCTGTGTTTGTTTTTCAAGTTTCGTCAATCTATTTTGAAAGTCTAATTGCCAAAGATTGGCCGCTCAGAACCTAGTTTTAGAACAGAAACAGAGGCAAAACAGTGCTGACCGAAATCCACATCAAGAGCCTGCTCCGACCACCACCTGCCTCCATCGCCAAGAAGAAGATCTGCGCTCCTCACCGGAGAGGCCGCCAAGTGTCGCCGGAAGCCTGCCTTGCCAGTGGGGTCCGGTCCAAAGCGTTGACCAAGGGCTTGCACCTCTAGCGGCCTTGCCTTTGACCTGCAGACCCCTCCTAGCCTGTGTGAGCAGCGGCTTCTCTTCCTCAATGTGGCACGTGCACCAACACGGCTCTGAGGCGTCCAGCAGCTTTGACCTTTGACCTGCGGACCCTGCTCCAGCCCATGCCAGCCACGCACATCACCGCAGCTCTGAGGCATCCAGGTCGTAGATTCACTCACACTGCCCTTTTGTGGTCTCAGTCTCACTGTGATTTTGCTTTTCTTTATTGACACTTAGGCCAGCTTTACACTAGTGTTAGGGTTGTTCTGCTTGCTGCTCAAAAGCCACATAATTTGGAAAATCAGTTAATCTTAGTACTTTTGTTCAGTATTTTCAATATCTCTGTTTTTTTTCCATAACTAGTAATCCAATATTTAGTACCTATAAACCTTTATAATCGATTGCTTTGCGTTTATATACCTCTATCAATAAATAACCCTTTATTACAGTCATCTCTGTCACGGTGTGCATATGAACAACTTCAATTTTGTTCTGTTCCCTGGATCATGGTCAAGCCCTCACTTGAATTGAATTAAAATACCCGTGTCTTACGGTAAGTGGGACATTAGGTGCTTTTGAGGCCTTGTCCCGCTACAGAAGCAACATTGTAGGTAATCTCTTGGTATTAGGTAGATTGATCCACAATATGATCATTAACTAAACAAACAGAACAAACAAACCGAAAAAAAAATGAATACATATTCAGATTACATACTCTCAGTGTTTTAAACTACAATCACATGGCTACATCAGTAAATTAGCAAAGTGATACATTGTGTATTCCTAGTGTCTAAGAATAGAAAAGATACATATTTTACAGAACTGACTACATAACATACAGGCAGTATCATTTACAAACAATATAAAATGTTGAATATTATGCATGCAATGTAAATATGAGTTTTTTTCTTTACCATGGGGAAAAGATTTTGTGACTGTGTGGTATGCCTCACTCTCACTACTTGGTGGTGCTATGGATTGATGTCTGAAATATCAATAAAATCCAGAAATGGATAACTTAGTGATAGAGTCTTGTACCAATCTCATTCTTGATGTCTTCAGTCTCCTTGAAACGAACCCTGATGAGTGATTTGCGATTTGGAGTTGATATACAAATTGATTTTCTGTTGCTTAGAGAGTTTTTGGTGAGCCATGCAGCTGGACTCCAGGAAGTTTTGTCACTAGTTTTATTGCTTCATTGTTTGGAGGGAAGGTCAAGATTGGTCCTTGACATTAGCTGTAAACCTCAGAAATTGTGAGTGTCCCTAAGGCAGTGTTTATGGCCCTAACCCAGACTTTGTGGAGCCAGGGCTCTCCACCTGTCTGATGAGCTTGCTGCTGTGGAATACAGGAAACAGAGATCATCACTTCCTGATAATCCAGAGAGATTTGATGAGTACTGGTGTGTTCTGGGTTCTGAGGGTTTTAACTCAGGGACACACTGCTGGGATGTCCAGGTTGAAGACAGTGATAACTGGTCACTTCTTGTCTGCAACAAGAAAAGGAGACTATTTCTGGGATTCAGTGTGGAGGCTGTATAATAGTTCTGGTGAATACTCTATACTCTGCCCAGGACAGTCAGTTCACTCCCTCAGACCTGAAGAGAAGCTGCAGAGGGTCAGAGTGCAGCTGGACTGGGACAGGGGGAAAGTGACCTTCACTGATCTTCTAACCAACAAACACCTGCACACTATAACACACACTTTCACTGAGAGAGTTTTACCACTTTTTCGGAACACCTCTGTCCATCCTCTGAGGATCTTACCAGTGAAGACGTCAGTAACAGTGGAACAGCACAGTTAAAGTTGATGCTGCTTAGAATGAACATTTATACAGGTAGTGAGTGTCTGAATTATGATCATAAGAATATGTCACTACATGTATATTTTAAATAATGTGTTTATATCATTCCATCCTAACATGTCTGTGTGGAAATAAAATGCTGGTTTAAAGTGTCATAGAGTGACTCCTGATATCATTACAACATTAGAAACGTTATTTGAGTGAGATTTCACTCATTTTCAGTGTAGATTTTATTTCTCTATCATCCTGCATTTTTCTCCATCATTAGATCTTTAAAACTCTGCTTTGGTTCAGAGATTAATAGTTTACTGTGTGAAATAAACTGCATTATATTATAAACTGAATGCATGTTGTGTATTGAATATTGTCCCACAGCATCATGTAAAGATCATCCAGCAGATCAAATGGAGGAGATCTGTCTAAAGCTGTGACCCAAACACACCCAGAGACAGACTGACCAACACACACAGTGTAATAACACAAATGTTATACTAACTCATAATGTAATAAGCTGCTGATAATATAATACAATCTTTATTCAACATTATAATAACACTTTAGCACATAATGTAGTGAGATGCTATTTTATGTCTTCTATCTGTTTAAACTATTTGTTAACTATTAACTGAATGACATGATAAACAAAGGTCTAGATTTTCATTAGTCCTTTCACAGATTTTCTTAGTTTCTTCAACACAATTCAGGACACAGTGTCCCTGCTCTCAAATGAACAAACAGATTGTTTACAACAACACTCGTTTACACTTAACTGTTCTGTTTGACAATTTGTTAGACATTTGAAGATAAACACATTGCAACTGAAGTGTAATAAATTTTGTTTAAAAAATGTTAAATTTAGACAAAAGATAAAACTCACAGAACTACAAATATTACTAGTGTTTTGAGAATTGTTTATGTTCAGCCGTGATAACAACCACGGACACTAATGGGGTTTCACAAATATTGTTTCAATGTTATCCAAAAATGGTATGTGTTATGTATTTTGTATTCTGTATCTATTTAGTATTATGAATCTCCTGTTTTGTGCATTTAGAATGAGGAAATGTTTGAATATATATGAATATTTAACACAACATTTTTTATTGAATTATAATTTAAGAGCTCTAATTTGAGAGCTCCTTGTTTCAGGTTGGTAATGAACTGCTGCCATCTAGTGTAGAAAGCACAGATAGAATAGATCACCTGACTTACTTTTTCAAAGCTTCACCTCCTCTATCTGCTGGAGGAAGTGAATCTCATCCTGTCACTCTGATCTTTCTTCATTCTGCATTCACTTCACTCAGTCTTTATTATCCAAATTTAACATCTGTTGTTCAGTAATAGTAAGTATATTCTTTTTAGTTTGCATAGTGAAATTAGAAAGGAAGACGCCTTGCCCCTTCTCTTTAACAGAGCTCTGATCAGGATCATCATTACAGTGATAATAATCCATTATGATAATAATCCATTATAATAATCCTACTGCAAAAAGACACATGCATTTATATAACATATTTTTCATTTTAATTTTCTTCTTCTGTCCTTCCTATCACGTCTTCCCCATGAACAAACACAAAGCACATGACCAAGAAACATCTGGGAGTAATGAGAGGGTGGGGCTATGAACTACATGCTGGTGATCCAGATGACACAGAGGGAGGACAGGGGAGGGAACACAGACCAAAACAACAACAAAAGCACATGGCAAGACACATGAGGGAAGGTAAACAAAAGGCAGACAGACACAGAACCAATGAAAGACAAGGACCAGAAGTTACAGTTATAAATTAGTTATCTCTTTGTGAAATACATGTAATTGATTGATAATGGCTTGCTTTGCAATTAATGGTTGGAATATTCAAGATTCATTCTTCATATCAACCTTTGGTTTTGGTCGACTAATGCAGATTTTGTAAACAGTGTATACAATAGCAATTAATTTATCCTACATGAAACAAGGGATAACCACACCAACTCTTTCTGTCCAAACCATTACGTGGAACCTGGTTCCATGTAATCATGGTACCTCCTACAAAGCATATATATATATATATCCAAACTGGTAGAAACTCTGGTGGTTTACTTGTGTGGTATAAAGAAAAACACAGATCTATAAAGCAACCAGGCTGGTCAGACGTGTGCAGTTAAATAGACTTTACTGGGGTTCAGGAGAGACGGATTAGAAAAACAGGCCAAGGTCAAACTCAGAAAAAAAACAAAAACAAATGAATATAAAAGAGATAAACCAAACAAACAATTCAGAAGGGCAAAGACAAACAGGCAGAGTCCAAAAACACAGGAAACAGGTAGAACAATACAAGAAATAACACTCACTAGCTCTATGGAAAGATGCATCTCGCAAAGAACTAAGCTAATAGCCTGGGATTATATACTAAATCAACAGGTCAAAATAATCAGATATGTATCACACACAGTAGTCAGGCAAAGAAGAACGGTGATTGGTTGGCGCTGGTGGCGAGACTGTCATGTGATCTCCCAGGAAGACCTGGAAGATTGAGTCCACAAAGGAGTGAGATGTGCCAGTCATGTGATCTCACAGGGGGTTCTGGGAGATCGAGTCCTTAATGAAAGCAGGGTCAGAGGGATGTGTGACAAGATCATTTATAACGCCAATCAAAAAACATTTATGGATCATAATTAACATAAACATATTAGAAAATGACAGAGATATCTATTTATGTAAAATTTGTAGACCTTCCCCAAATTCCCCAAATTATTTAGAAGACATTTTTCAAGATCTTCAGAAAGAAATAAGCCATTTTCAGAATTTAGGTTGCACTGTGGTGTTAGAAATGATTATGATTAAACCTGCATGTATATTACACATTTGTTTGAGAGAGATACCAGAATGTGTTAAACTGTTTGCTAAATGTGTTTATAGATGTTTTACATACAGAGAAATAAATGAAATGAAACAGTACTGTACACTAATCTCATGTAAATATATTATTTATTTAATTGTGTATGTATGTACATAGATTACATCTGTGCTTATGTATGTGTGTATAGACCCATGATATTATCCCCTTAATAAGTATTCCATTTGTTGCTTTGGCCACAGCAGCTGAAGTGGATGGAGAGGAATTGAGGAGAGAGATTTAAGAATAATCTGTTGAAATAATCTGTGGGAGGGAAAAACAACCTTACAGTGAACTGAGATGAGCCCCGGATCTTTACATGAGCAGCCAACGCCCAAGATTGAGTTACAGGAACAGTCAGTCAACAAAAAATGAAAATTCTACACCTGTCTAGCTCCTCCCTTTCAAAGCTCCTCCTCTCCTATACAGACTACCTGCTGGAGGAAACTGAACCTCACACTGTCCCTCTGCTGATCCTCTCTCTACTCTTTCTATCTCACCCTGATCGAGAGACACTGATAAAAGCTCTTATCTAACGATTCAGGCTTTATTAAACCATCTTTCTGAAGAGGTCTGAAGACAGTGAGATGAAGGACTACAGCGAGTGATTCTGAACACTCCTGCTGTGTTCAGTACAGAAATCAAATAAAGTGGAAGAGGCTTCTGGACAAGAGAAACCATTAGAAAAAGAGACCAGCAGCTGTTGAAGACAAAATGGCATCTAAAAGCGCTCTACCAGAGGACGATCTTTTATGCCCTGTGTGCCGTGACATTTTCAACGATCCTGTCATTCTGTCATGCAGCCACAGTGTGTGTAAAACCTGTCTGCAGATGTTCTGGGAAACTAAGGGTGTCGAGAATGTCCAGTTTGTAGAAGAGGATCCTCTAAAAAAGATCCTCTCAGTAATCTTGTACTGAAGAACCTTTGTGAGTCTTTTCTAGAGAGCAGGAGTCAGAGATCTTCAGCAGGGTCTGAGGGGCTCTGCAGTCTGCACAACGAGGAACTCAAACTCTTCTGTCTGGATGATCAGCAGCCTGTGTGTGTGGTGTGTCAGACTTCAAAGAACCACAAAAATCATGAACTCAGCCCAACAGATGAAGCTGTGACTGACTTTAAGGTATGACCTCGGTCTAAAATATGACAAACAAAATGTATAAACTCTTTTTCAGTTACAGAGTAACTGATTAACTTGTTATGTCTGTTAAAGGTGAGGTCAGCAGGTGTGGTTTCAGGGCAAAGGGCAGAAAATATGGGTGAATTATAAACCCAGAATAATTAGGTCATAAAAATGGCCTGTTGTTTTATTAACTGAGCTATAAAACCTTTGAGCAGTTGTCCACTCTGAAACCACATTTATGTGTTATGTTGAAACATTTTTAACTGTTCACAATGTATAAAGCTGAACTGCTGTTTAATTGCAGAATAAACTCAAGTCTGCTTTGGAGCCTCTACAGAAGAACCTGAAAGTCTTACAGAAAGCTAAACATGCCTGTGACCAAACAGCAGCTCACATTAAGGTGAAACATCATCTTGGATTGTGAAACATGTTTGCTGAGGTCATGTTTCTGATGAGTGTCCACTTCTCCTGTAGGTGGTAAATGCTTGTAGATCATCTGTTAGAGTTTGTGTTTCCTAATCATCTCTCATTCCAGACGCAGGCCCAGCACACAGAGAGGCAGATAAAGGAGGAGTTTGAGAAGCTTCACCAGTTTCTAAGAGATGAAGAAGCAGCAAGGATAGCTGCACTGAAGGAGGAAGAGGAGCAGAAGAGTCAGATGATGAGGAGGAAGATTGAGGAAATGAATGGAGAAATATCAGCTCTTTCAGACAAAATCAGAAACATACAGAAACAAATGAAAGCTGAGGACATTCTGTTTTTGCAGGTATGTAACTCTTCTTTGTTTGCTGCTTTCTTTCTGTTAGTCTCTATTTCTCACTTAAAAATACTATTTCTTTTCTCCTTGCCCTTCTGATAAATATCAATTCCTTTCCATACCAATAAGAAAAGCAAATGTGAGTAAGGTTTTGGGAAAATAAAGTGTCTCAAGAATGTCCAGTTTGTAGAAGAAGATCTTCTGAACATGAGCCTCCCTGAAATCTTGTACTGAAGAACCTTTGTGAGTCTTTTCTAGAGAGCAGGAGTCAGAGGTCTTCAGCAGGGTCTGAGGTGCTCTGCATTCTGCACAACGAGAAACTCAAACTCTTCTGTCTGGATGATCAGCAGCCAACTGAAATCTCCCTTTTCAGAAGGGTAGATGATGGCTGGTCACAGGTTGATTCAATAGGAAGCTTTAACCGTCTTCTCCACAAGATGCTCTGCAAACAGAAACAGGCTTTGAATATGTGTTTAGGGTATGTAGAGGTGTGTGTGGTTTCTTTAATCAGAAAACAAACATAACTCTTGGGTACATAACATGCTGTTTGCTCAAATTAATAATTTATAGACTGCAAAAAATGGCTCATCAGATCAACCCCAAAAAAATTCTTCATGTAGTAGCAAGAAATTGATCTAGTTTTATTTAACTCAAAAAATTGCTTTAATTGAAAAAAAATGTTCATTCAAAGTATTTTTTTAGGTTGAATAAAACTAGTTAATTTACTTGTTACCACAAGTAATTTTTTTAGGTTGATCTGATGAGCTATTTTTTACAGTGTACAGGACTCAGTGTTAATTAAACAATCTGGATAATATAGTGAGATTTCTTTTACTAATTATATTAATAATCGGTGCTGAGATATAAAGCTTAAGGTGAATTTGGTACTACAGTAAAGATTCCAACAGAGGGCGCTGTAAACACACACTGTGATAACACACTTGGCAAACTGAGTCATTAACTGGAGACTAGCTTGTCTGTTAGCATATTGCTAATATATTAACACAATTATACAATTAAGCAATGATATTTATTTATATTGTCCATTAAGACAAAAGGAATGAGCAGATCTTCTGACTCTGTATCTGATCATCAGTGGAGCCTCTCCTGGATCCTCTGAACATTCCGGCTCTGCCGCCTCATCATCCACAAACCTGCTGCTTGTTGTGTTAGTTTGGCTCTGGTTCTGTTGTTGGTGGTTCTCCTGTAATTCTTAGCTGTGTTTCCAAGTGAGCCTCATTAGATCTTCACCTGCATTTGTTTGTTGATGACTGGTTGATGGATTTGTTTGCATTTTGCTTGTCGGTCTAGTTTATGATCCCCGCCTCTCAATGTACCAAAACAAACAAACAAACAAACAAACAAACAAAAAAACAATAAACAAACAGATAAGAAAAAAAGCAATGCTAATAAATAAAGAGCCGTGTGGGAGCACTTATTGGTCAGCTGAACCAAGTGATGTGACTTTAGAGCCGGAATGTCCATCACTAGTGTAGAACCTCCATGTTGCTGTGAGCTTTGAGTGCCAACTAATTGACATTTTTTTCTGAATAGGTTTCCAGTACTTTCTGGGTAATGTATAAAAAATGGTACAGCCTGCTCAACTATAACCTCCTCTGAAAGAAGAAGGGAGTTTCAACACTCTGTGTTTACTACACTTGTGTGTTTCATATGAAAAACACCTGAAAAGTCTCTTCACTTTTAACTACAATGTTCTTTTTGTTTCCCTCTCAGAACTTCAAGTCTACAGAGAAACAGTGAGTAAATGTCAGATCACACATTTTATCTAATGTTAAAGTCATTATTACATTTAAATCTACAGTATATTGTATTTATTGTAAATATGAGTGTATTATAATGTAATGTAGGTGAATAAGGATTGTGTGTTAATGTTGTAGTGATGAGAACAGTAGCAGAAATATTTATTTAACAGAAACAACAGAATTATTGACTCGAGACAATAAATGTCATAAAATATTGATATTTAGTCAAATAAATTACAGGCTGTAAAGTTTCTACAGTGATATATTTCACACAGTCTTCTATTTTCAGAGCTCAGCTCACACCAAAGGATCCAGAGAAGACATCAGGAGCTCTGATCAATGTAGTGAAACACCTTTCCAACCTGAAGTTCAGAGTGTGGGAGAACATGCAGGAGATTCTCCAGTACAGTAAGTTCTGTTTCTCTTAGGGTTGATCTCTCACACACAGTCTGCTTCTGCAGTAATGACACACTGTTTATAAACTATTAGTAACATGTTATCATGTTCTCTTTATTCAGGGTGTAAAAAGGACACTGAAACTGTACTTAAGTGAAAGTATGAATACTGTACTGTGAGAAATCTAAAATGTGAAGTATGGAGATAAAAAATATACTCCAGTGAAAGGAAGAAAAATCAATGTTTACACACACTCAAATAAATCACACTAAAAAGTTAATGGGTTAATGGTGTTTTAGATGTAATTAGTATTATTATTATTTTCTTTTTATATTTAAGCGTAATTTTATGTCAAATCTTTTCTAGTCTTTGCAATTGTGTTATTAATCGAAGTACAACACTAAAACCACTTTTTTATTAAAAATGGAGGCATTTATTAATTCATATCTTAATGATCAAATAGAAACACTTTCTATTTGATATCAATTTTGTTGATTTATTAAGTTGTTATTGTGATTGTATTAATTGCATAATAACCAATGTTCATTTTACTTTTATTATTATTATTATTATTATTATTATTATTATTTCAATAACAATAATTACAATTTAAACAAGAAAGAGCATTTTTACCATCATGTATATTTTTGTTTATTATTTATTTATTTTGTATAAATCAAATGAGAGAGGCTCCACTTTTTACTCCAAAGGTCTAAGTTTGCATTTTTACTTAAGAATTTTCATATATATTACTATTATCCAATGATGAAAAAATTATATCAACTGACCACAAAAAGACTCTAAGGCAATAAATCCCAGGAATTCAGTCATATGGATTAAATTTGTATTCATATGTAATATTTTTGTTTTTATATGTAATAGTTTTGTATTTAAAAGAAAGTATATATTAAAAACAGCATCCTTCAGTATGAAAGTGTATATGAAAATGTTAATGGATATATGGCTCTATGAGTGAATCACTACAGAAATGCTGCCCTCAGATTAGATCTGTCACTGGACTATAATGACCATTCACTACTGAAAATACACTTTAGTGCTGCACTGAACTGAACATCAACATTTAGTCCAGGATTACAGTTATCTGTATTCTGGAATCAACCTCTAAATGTAGTTATACATGTTATAACTGAAGTTTGGGGAAGGAACATGCCAGAAACCCCTCCTTCTTCCAGTCTAACACCCTATAAATTCACATCCTCACCTTCTTCTCCTGTGACAAAGTGTTCACAATTCCCACTGCCACCCCATCTCTTCCCTATTCCTCAGTCTTACATCAGCTATGACGTGGGGGTCTGGCGTTCTAGCTACATGCAGAAGCTGCCCAGAACTCCAGCCAAAGTTCTCAGAGTTCTCCACCCTCCCTCAAATCAGTCTTTCCTCTTACTACCACCACATATTGCAGGCATGGTCTGAACTCACAAAAGCTGTTTTACTCAAAGTAAAGAAAATAGTCTGTAGAGATAAAACATTTACAGAAATGAGGGAAAAACATGATGTTTCATTGTGTTCTCTCTCCTCAGCCTCTGTTACTCTGGACCCCAACACTGCACATCCAGACCTCCACCTGTCCGATGATCTCACTGCTGTAGAAAACAGGAAACAGAGATCAACACTTCCTGATAATCCAGAGAGATTTGAAAAGACCTGGTGTGTTCTGGGTTCTGAGGGTTTTAACTCAGGGATTCACTGCTGGGACGTCCAGGTTGGAGAGAGTGATAACTGGTCACTGGGTGTGATAACAGAGTCTGGAACAAGACAAGGAAACTCTGTCTGGGGTTCAGCGTGGAGGCTGTATTATGTTTTTGGTGAATACCAGATACGCTGTCCAGGACAGTCAGTTCACTCCCTCACACCTACAGAGAAGCTGCAGAGGGTCAGAGTGCAGCTGGACTGGGACAGGGGGAAAGTGACCTTCACTGATCTTCTAACCAACACACACCTGCTCACTATAACACACACTTTCACTGAGAGAGTTTTACCGTATTTCTGTAATCGGTCTGTTCAACCTCTGAGGATCTTACCAGTGAAGACGTCAGTAACAGTGGAACAGCACAGTTAAAGTTGATGCTGCTTAGAATGAACATTTATACAGGTAGTGAGTGTCTGAATTATGATCATAAGAATATGTCACTACATGTATATTTTAAATAATGTGTTTATATCATTCCATCCTAACATGTCTGTGTGGAAATACTGGTTTAAAGTGTCGTAGAGTGACTCCTGATATCATTACAACATTAGAAATGTTATTTGAGTGAGATTTCACTCATTTTCAGTGTAGATTTTATTTCTCTATCATCCTGCATTTTTCTCCATCATTAGATCTTTAAAACTCTGCTTTGGTTCAGAGATTAATAGTTTGCTGTGTGAAATAAACTGCATTATATTATAAACTGAATGCATGTTGTGTATTGAATATTATCCCACAGCATCATGTAAAGATCATCCAGCAGATCAAATGGAGGAGATCTGTCTAAATCAGTGACCCACACATGGCCAGGATGTTGAATCTTTATTTGGAATAGTCATTAAATATCACAGCAGATTTCATCCTGGCCTTTAGAGGTCTGCTTTTGAATGTCAGACATTAAAATAACTTGTTGTAAATGTGTCTTTACTCAGTGGATTAGATCCTTAGGAGCTACTTCAGTTTCATTAATTCCTGTCATTTCCATTTTCTGTTGGCCCAAACGTAGTATATTGTAGTGACCCTCTATAGCCTGACGCTGGCAATTAGAAGCTTATAAGATGTGGTCTTGCTGATGGCCATGCCAGGAGGATCATGTGAGATCCACACCCTCCAAACCAGGTATTATTTTTGTTGTTTTTGTTACTATTTGTCATTTAAATGTATGTTGTATGTGTTTATATTGTCATTCTATGTTGGGATGTGGGTTTAGTTCTGTGGGTTTTGTGTGTGAGGGTGGTCTTCATCGGGGTGAAGTGTGTGGCTAGTGGTCCTCCCCCGTGAGTTTAGAGCTTTGTATGTGCCTTTCTGTTGGTGTGTTAAAAAAACAGAGCGCTTCTCTTAGCAGCATCATGGCCTCCACTGTGTCTTACTTTATGCTGACACTACAATATGTTGTGAACATTAACAACATGAACCAAAATGGTTAAGAATTACCAGTGGCCAGTGATCTTGTATGGATCAGAATGAGCTGTCAAAGAGTTGAAACTTTGGGTACTCATATCTTGGATTTGGTGTTCTTGTTTTCCTTTCTTGCTTTTTTATAACATGACTTAAGTTGGCTGCACATATAATATTAAAGCATAGGAAGATGTTCATGTTTTCAGTATGGTAACACTATAAAAAGATTGACAAAATCCACTGATTCATCTTTTGGCTTCACATCATGGTGGTACATCAGCACCCTGTAACACTTACATACATTCATATCAAGCTAAACTGCTGATTTAGACTGTATCAGTTAGTGCACTGCCCCAATTATGGTTGATGGGAATCCAGATGGGAATTTTTATTTTATTAAGTCAAAAATATTTTTTAGTTATTTTATCATTGTTTCACACTGATTGTTTAAATGTTCCTCTGAGCTCATGACAGTGGTGGAAAAGCACTGACCAAGCGAATGAGACCCATGCCCAATGCCAGGTGTGGGCTAGAGGGGTATAAAGCCCCCCAGCATTGGGCTGTGGAGCAGTGGACCTGTTTTCTCTGGAGTGATTGAGGTCCCTCCAATATCTCTGGGATGATGTGGAGTGATTCAGAACTGATCATCCAACATCTGTACCTGATGTCTGTGGTGGACACCATCTGGTTGAGCCAAAGTCCGTTGTTTATCAACCTCCTCACAACCACAAAACTTAACAGCTTTGGCTCCACAAAGTCTGAGCTAAAAGCCATAAATGGGATTAAGGTGTTCATAAATTTTATGGCCTAATGGAAGTCATGCTGGTACCAGGCACGGACACAGTGGGAGGTTATCAACCTTCTGCCACTAAGGTTACACAATGGGGCAATAAAAAGCTCTTGCTGGAAACCACAGGGTAACTCTAAACTAAAACGTAGTAAAAGAAAACCAAATTTCTAGAGATATCAACTCCAAATTGCAATCACAGACCCGCAGGGCATGAACTTCTCCAGATCCACCCTGGGCTCCTGGAAGGACTGAAGTCCACCTTCTCAACTCCAAGTAAGGCGGTGTTTACTCCGATGCATTCAGGTTTCGATGCTATTTTGTTTAACGGGTTAAAAGCTTTTGATAGATGTACTTACCCATATACATACGTCTATGCATAGGTTAACTCACTGCAGGTCTCTAACTTTCACATCAAGTTTCGAGTTGCTTTCCCTCATTACTCTGACCAATCACAAGCTTCCACCTGTCTTTAAATAACTCGACTTACATGTCTGCTTTGCTGCTTCGTTTCCCTCCTTCCTCCCCACCGCCACGAGGTGGTCCCTGCCCAGTTGCCCAGGGGGTAGGCTCCACCCCTACCGTCCCTATATGGCAGGACCTCGATGGTCTAGACGTTCGGGCCAATGACGGGGCCTGCGCCAAGAACTTTAACTAACAAAATAGACAAACATTTGTTATTTATTAAATTGTTAAATATTATTGAGATTATAATATTTTTTCTTCCTTCACGTTCATCTCTGGAGTCTTTCTGGGAGATCAGCCCAGACTTGAAAGGTGCATTCTCTTCTCAAAGGCTTGATTTGCCAGATACACAAGAAGGGCAAACAAATTAGCTGTTTAACAATATGAGACATGTTTTTATTGTTTATTAAGTTGCTGCTAATAAGCAACAAATAAAACACACTGTAAACAAAATTCAGTCAGTTCAACCTAACAATGTACTTCACGTGACATTTTAATCAATTCTAATAAATACTTTAACTGAACCAAAGCAAACTAAAATAACGTTTTACATGAACAAAATCGATATTTTTCATCAATCACTCAGAAAACTTCCACACTGTTCCAGTTTTTAAAGTGTAAACAATAAAGCAATTCACTGTGCAGTCTATTTGCAATACAATTAATTTAATACAGTCATCTCAGCATATGAATGTTTAATAAATGTGTCCCCAGGAAATCTGGAAGGCTGCTCTGATCCTTTGTAAAAAAGTGGAGAAAGTGGAGAAAACAGAAATCCAGTTAGTTACATTTCATTTCATGGCATGATTAATTAAATTAAATTTTAATTCCAGTCTGCAGTGTCCCACACCTCAAAAACCATTAGGCTTAAGTAGTGTTTTCACATGCTGTACTTCACAAGCTCAAATGAGAAATTGGCTCTTATGTAAGAAGAGTAAACATTTACAAAACTGAACAGTGTTGACACTTCATTGGCTTTCTTTGTTAAACAAGTAATGTTGTTCCAACCTTCTGTCAAGTGTGCAACACTGTTCACTTCATTTTTCACAAAACAGAGCCTTATAAAGTGTTTAATACCTGACAAACTAAACAGAAACACAAGGCTGTGAGTACACAGTGAACAGAACTGAGGGAGATAATGACACGGATAAGGACTATAATGGCTGTAACAGGAAGATCAGATGAGTGGGTGGAGCCAGGACTGGAAAACTCTGACTCTTTGACTTCTGAGGTCCTAAAAAAAGTCTCTTCTAAAAACCCACTCAGTTCTGCTTTTATCGCATGTTCACAGAATTTTCATATTTCTCACATCCACCAACAATGAGGCTGCATGTAACACTGGTACTCCTCTGTGTGCTTTTCCCTAAAGGTATGGAACATGACCTGCAGAATACTATGGAAAATCTTAGATGCAGACAATTTCATATTTGCATTTTGCATTCTTATTGCAATATTTGTACAAATTTTTAAAAGTTAAAGTTTGAGTATAATAATGAATGTTTGATTGCTCCTTGTAGAACTGCTGATAAAAATGTTTCTAAAAAACTACGTTTTGAGACAATAACAAAACAGTGAGCTGGCGTTTTCTCTTTAATTGGGTCTGTTTTTCATGCCGGACTCTCGCTGTTCTCTAGCGCTGGCACTGAAGTGTTATCAGTGCATACCAGAGCTGTACAAATCCTGCAAAGAGACACAGACCGACTGTCCAGATCAGTGTGCCAGCAAAACCATCTTCATGAACGTTGGTAAGAAAGAACTCAATGCAAAAGAATGAGATCAGTCATAAATCTCTCCACTTAATCATGCGCTGTTTTGTTCACTAGATGGTGAAAAACAGGAGATGCATACGAAGAGCTGTGCAGAAGCAGAGCAGTGTGTCACTGGGAGCCTAAATCTGGGGTTTATAAAAATGACTGTCAACTCAGAATGCTGCAGCTCTGATCTCTGCAACAGCCAAAAAGTGCCAGGTAAAACCAAAAGCTTTGAATACTGAATGAAGAATGTGGCTATAAAGTTCCTTCAACTGCAGAAAAGTCCTTTTAAACTCTCTTCACTTGTTTACCTGTATAGTTTTGCCACAGGGGAGTCCAAATGGGAAGAAGTGTTACACCTGTACTGATAAAGACTGTTCAGAGACCGTGAGCTGTGAGGGAGATCAAGACCGTTGCATCACTGCCGCAGGTGATAAAAACATGAAAAATGCTCACTCATCTGTACATCTAGATTGATCTGTACACATAATTTTGTGGAATGAAAAAGAACTGTTTGAGACATTTTATTACTAAAGTGACTATAAACCCCTGACTGTTATGGGCTGAATACAGTAGTTTACACAAGTCTCAGGCATCTACATTAACCCTCTATTGCATGAGTTATTGCTTAAATATGATAAAAATGTTGTAATGTGTTTTTGTTATTTAAAATTGCTTAAATAATGGAAATATTTTTAAAAAATCTATAAGTGGGGTATTTGGTAAATTGTTGCCATATGGCAACAATGCGCAATCGTAGCACAGCACCATAAAATCAAAATTTTCTCTTAAAACATCATTTTATTGAAAACAAGATCAAACATATCCAACTTATACTGGGTAGAATGTACGATCCTATACTTACAAAAATTGGAAATTTATACAATTTCAATTGGAATTTGAAAAGTATGGTAATAGTATCATAATAAGAATTCCTGGTCATGTCATGTCATAAATTATTTGTCCTTTTAAAGTAAAAGACCCTTTTTCCACAAATAAATAGGTAAACACTGATTTTATATTACTGCTTTTTATTAAAATTGAGATAAAGTAATTGTTGCCATATGGCAACACTGTGCAATAAAGGCTTAAAGATTAAATGCTATATCTTTCAAAAAATAATAATTTGTTAAGAAAAAAAAAACACTACAAATAAACAAATATTCAAATTCATTGTGACTTCCTGTGTGTCAGTGTTTGGTTCAACATTTACAACATTCCTCCTCGGAAAAGTATTATTTACAGTATTTACAATTACCATCTAATTAGGCCTTTCAGAGTTTAATCATTACTTAATTAATCGTCTGATAGCAATGATTTGAGATTTGAGCTGATCACATTGTTTTTAGTGGTGACTACAATTATTTTGCTCAGTTTTTGCTGTTTTGTGGCTTTAGAGGAAAAGCTGAAATTGTTTTCAACATTTTTCTTGAGTGACTAAAACTTTTGCACAATATTATGATGCATTTTGGGCATTTTTATGACGTTAGAAGACATGCTTGATTGGTAACTCTATATTATTCAGTTACAAACAAAGGGCCAATGCACTGAAAAAAGAAATACTAAGAAAGTGAAATTAATTTTTTTTCTGATTTTGCCTTTGCTTAAACATATTCACTGAGCTAACTTCTGCCTCTCTCTCTCTCTCTCTCTCTCTCTCTCTCTTTCTCTCTCTGTCTCTCTCTCTACATTGACAGTTAACTCTGGTGGTGTTCAGCTGACTATGAAAGGATGTGGGAGCAAAGATCTTTGTGCTGGGGACGCATTGAGCATGAAGGAAGCTGGACTCATTGGAGATGTGAGCTGCTGTGAGGGGAACTTGTGTAACAGTGCTAAATGTTAAGCTGAGTCATCTCATCATGTTGGGGCCTCTGCTGTCCCCCATCCTCTTCCTCTAAACTCTCCGCTGCTCTTTTTCTCACATTTTTTTTTATCTTTCAAGACCAGCTGTGCTGCGTATTTGTAACCCAAATAACTTGAATAAACAGTGTGGAAACTATTAGTGGTTTATTTACATTTCATTGTTTAGTTACATCTATTTACATCTGATATACACCTGACATTCACTACTGAGTATTATTATTATTATATTATTATTATTATCATTATTATTATTATTATTGCTACTAAAAGTGCTTTTTAAAAATAAAAACAATAAACATACAGAGGAGAAAAAATAGTTACTTTGAAATAAAAAATGCATTGAAGGTGTGTGATGCCAGGATGAAGTTGTTCAGGTCATCAGGATCAATCTGGACTCCCTACTACTGATTATTCACAGAGAAAGAAAACACAGGACGTGCTGGAAGTATGGCACATGTAACGTGTTCAAACAAAATCACCAAATTAAAACATGAAACACAGTGAAAAATGTAACAATATATAAAAATAATCTAAAAATCCCAGCCTGTCCCAGAGGTCATTGGGCGGAAAGCAGGAAACACCCCGGACAGGTCACCAGTCCATTGCAGGGCAGACAGACAGACAGACATATGCACTCACATCTAGGGGCAGCTTAGCATGTCCAGTTGGCTGACTGCATGTTGTTGGACTTTGGGAGGAAACCAGAGCACCCAAAGGAAACCCACACAGACATGAGGAGAGCATGCTGACTTCACACAGAAAGGACTTTGGAAGCCCAGTCAGGGAACCGAAACCAGGCCGATCTTGCTGCACCACCAGTTCTCCAGGTCAGCTTGACCACCATGGAGCCACTTGCTTGACACGTAACAACCAGTTGTGATGGAAGGCCTCACCTGGATGCCCTAAGACACTAACAAACAGTCCACCGTCACTTTACATTAACTTTCAAACTGATTCCTGAGTCCTAATCTGCTCTAGACATTATATGCCAGCTTTACACTATTACTTATTTATCCATGTAAGTGTTAACATGTTCTCAAAGCCACACTCATTTGCTAGACCACTAGATTTAATTCTCAGCCTTTGGAAGTCTTTTGCTTTTACTGGTTGGCCTGAATGATTTTGTTTAGTGTTTAAGCTAATTTCACTTCATATTTCATAATTCTCAGAATTCTCATTGTCTCTGTATTTTTGGTATCATCGTTCCTCTTTTGAGTTTTGGTTCCTTTCAGGGTTTCTTCAATATGCTCTTGCTACTGTATCTCCTTGCCTTAGTTATGAGTGGCTTTGGAACAAAAGAAACCGAAAAGGAAAAAATGCTATATGAATAAATATGAATTGAACTGATCTTAGTTTATGCTCAGTAGCTACTTTCATACATGTAATCCACATGTACAGTCATGGGCTAGTAGGTTTGATACCTGGCACCACTGCTTTAATGCCAGACTGAGTCTAGTATTTTGTGAAGGTTTTGTCAGCTTTGTTCTTTTATCGATGAGTAACCTTGTAGTGAATGTACGTGTAGTTTGGTGTAGAACATAAGCTGGAACAGGGACATTGAAACCAACCAAAAACAGCTTTGCAGCTTCAACAAATGCAGGTAACTCTCTTAAGTATTTGTTTTGGGCCTGTAGGCCTGATTTCACCATCAATATGTGAAAAACAGGCCTATAGGTGTTCCTACTTTCTATAAAAGCAGTGGGTGGTGCTCCTCAGACATGAACATGGAAGTATGGTACCCAGGGGAAGTTAATGGTCATGTAGGGGAATGTGGTCAAATATTTTCAAGACTAACATACTATGCAATTTCCTGTCCAGGTTTCCTGTTATGTCTTTCTACAAAAAAAAAAGCGGAACCAGTATTCCAGGAACACAGGTTTGGTTCCTGCATTCTCACTGCTGCACTCCAGCCATCATCTGGATTTGATTCCATCAGCAGCACCTCATTTAATTAATTTAATGAAACGATGATTAGGGATAAACTAGGTATGCGATGGTATCTTTAAACACTTCCATGAGGAGCTTTGGAAACAAAAAATATGAGAGAAATACAACTTTTAATTAAAAGAAACTTAGTTAAAGTAACTTTTTTAACAAACCAAATTGTCACTATAGTTGTTACCTCTGCATTTAATCATTTGTGCAACCTCCATTTGCCAACATGGCAGCAATGAGTCTTCTACTATAACGCTCGACAAGACTGAAGAGCACAGAGCAAGAAATCTGAGAACGCCCCTCAACACAGAATCTCTCCTGATCCTCCAGGGTTGTAGCTCGGTTATTTTGGACTAATCTTTTGGACTCATCCCAGTGGTTACCAAGAGTAGGGAACTTCTTGGAGACCATGTTGCCATGTATAGAATTTTTCCAGGGTCTTTGGAGGAAAACCAGAATCAGAATCAGATTTATTGGCCAAGTATATTGACACACACAGGGAATTTGCTCCTAGCTGTTGGTGTCTCTCTAGTATTAAATGCGGTCTACAAACAATGTGCAAATTATTCACAGACAATGCACAATGTACAAGCAACACACACATTATGTAGGGGCAAGCAATATACATAAGTGTGTGTTGTAGTGCAAACCACACTAATCTACATCATGTATTGATACGGAATTGTGGTGCACATGTATGGATTATGGGGTAGGCCTGGCTAGACCTGGAACTGGACATGACTAAATTGGAATAGGAATGCAGTGTAAAGTTCCACCATTAGGTGTCGCTAGTGGCTTTTGTTATTGGAGAAAAAGAGAGACTTCTATTCAGCATGTACAAGTCCACGTAAAGAAAACAATCTTCTTTCAAAACATACTCATTAAATTATTATTTACATTTACATGTAAATATACATTTATCATTGTATAGGTGAGATAAATAATACAACATGGGTAGTTACATAAATGGAAGAGATGTATGTTCACAGAAAGATTTGTCAGATTATTCAGTCATTATTAAGTACAAGCAGGATTGGGATGTAACAGAATACAAGTACTGAGAATACGTATTCAGAACACAGAAATGAAGTATCTGTATTCAGTTTTTAGAAGTATACTTAGTATTACTTTTTACATTTTTGGGAGAATACTTTTAGAATACTTACTCAGTAAATTTAAAAACTATATATATAGTATATTTATCAATATATATTCTGAATGTATTCTGAATATGTTGTGTTTTTTGTGTACTGTAATGAAATATGTTACTGAATACAAGTATTTTGGTTCATTCAGCACACAAACTTCTTCAGAAGCTTATTCAAAAGAAGCAATGCCTGTCAATGGTCTTACACTCTCACAAAGCACTTACACCTTAGTTTAGAGTTTGCATATGATTCCCACACCTTGACTATAAAAAATAGGTCAAGGACAAGGGCTAGATTAAAGTTTAACATTATATGAGTGTTGAGTCAGCATAAACAGCATAAACAGCCTAGAGTAGCAGAGCCGTTAACCAGCAAAACCAGCATATGTTGTGTTGTGGATGCTGTCATGCTGGTCAACCACGATCATGCTACACATTGTCTGTATCTCTCCCAGTGCCATTAATTACGTTTCATAGCAGATGAAGGCCCTTCAAACTCCAATCAGTGATTTATCCAGCTCTACAACTGAAATACCCCCTGCTCCAGTAGGATCCAGATAAAATAAATATAACCGTGAATAAATATGGAGAATTCAACAGATTTGTGTATGTTTGAGTAGCTGTACTGATCCCACATCTAAGAGAATCTTCATTTTTACAGTGACTTTTATTTGGCTGTCTAAATTACAAGCTGTAATTTTTCTGTAAAGCCTCTTTTATAACAATGAATGTTGTAAAAATCCCCATAAACATAAACTTTGTCCTGACTTGACTTGATTAAGCCCCACCCATATTTGAATTCTAATTTTACAGAAGGTATTAAAAAGTATCAAAGTCATGGTATCAGTATTGGTATCGAACAATACCTGGCCTTTTACACTGCAGAAGCCATCATGCTTAAATTGCAGAAGTGATGAGCCTTAACTGGCATTCTCTTAATGAATACAAACTATTAGCACTTGTCAACATTAATGTGAAGTGGACTTGAAATGTCTGGGCTTAAAAGATAAAAAAAAACATCTTACTTTGTAAACTAATCTTTTTTTTGATGTATATTTAAACATGATTCAAATAAAAGGAAGAATAACCATGTAAAACATTTATTCTTCTATTTGGACCTTATCTTAATTTACATTTCAAGAAACAGTCAGTGGAGAAAAGTTACAGTTCCAGACTTGTTCAGCCCCTCCCTTTCCAAAGCTCCTCCTCCACTGCACAGTCCACCTGTTGGAGGAAACGGAAACTCATACTGTCTCTCTGCTGATCTCTGCTGATCTTATGTTGCCCAAGAGTAACTGATAATCTACCGATGTTTAATTTTCTAACTAACTTTTCATAAGACATGGAGATAAAGGACTACAGTGAGTGATTCTGAACCCTACTGCTGAGGTCACTACGGAAATCCAGAAACTGAAATCGACCTTTGGGCCGGAGGAGGAGACCAGCAGCTGTTTGAGAGAATGGCATCTTTAAGCTCTCTACCAGAGGAGGACCTTTTATGCTGTGTGTGCTGTGACATCTTCAGGGATCCTGTTCTACTGTCATGTAGCCACAGTGTGTGTAAAACCTGTCTGCAGAAGTTCTGGAGGACAAAAGGATCTCTAGAATGTCCAGTTTGTAGGAGAAGATCCTCAAGACAAGAGCCTCCACTTAACCTGGTACTGAAGAATGTGTGCGAGGCTTTGAGAGAGAGAAAGAGGCTTCAGGGATCTTCAGCAGGGTCTGAGGGGCTCTGCAGTCTGCACCATGAGAAACTCAAACTCTTCTGTTTGGATGATCAACGGCCTGTCTGTTTGATGTGTCAGACTTCAAATGAACACAAAAACCACAAATGCTGCGCAATAGATAAAGCTATGACTGATTTTAAGGTAGGACACTTACTGTAGCTTCTTAGAATACTTATTGTACTATTTTGCTTCTAAGCTGTGAAGTCTGTCACGTTTCCTTTTTTCTGAGTATCAGAATTTCCTGTTATACGTGTTAGACAGGTTAGATGAAGTATGTGGGTGGGTGTGCTGTCAGAGGAAGGGGCACACAGTAAGAGCTGTTCAAAGACTTATCAGAATGATCACATTAGAATAACCGCCTGCTTATTTATACACTAGGAAAGCTGTGTACCTTAACATATGTAATGTATCTATATAATACATGTACACTGTTAGAAATAAAGGTGCTGAGCAGGTGCATTTTTTGTTCATCAAGATACAAACAATGTAAATGTTCCCTCAAAGGTACAACAGTGGTTTAAGGCCTAATTGTGCACCTTAAATAAGTTTTTCCCAGGTGAAAAGTATGTATTTGTTCCTTTTTATAACCTTACATTGTAAAACAGAACAATAAAATAAAAAGCCTGGAGATGAGATGGGGGTGTGGAGTCAACACAACTTAGAAAATATAATTTAAATGGATTACAATTATGTTCCCTGACTAAAGGTACTCTGATGTACCGTTGAGGGTACCACCTTAGTGAAAAGAGGGGTACTGCCCCAGTGACAGTTTTTTTGTAAACTGCAAACTTAATTCTCCAATGAAAAGTTTACTGTTTGGGAAAGACAGCAAAGCTACCATTCTTGCATTCTGTGTTACCCTCAGCACATTCATGTAGTTATAACATTATAATTATAATGATATTGTACAGTGATGAATGCACTCAGCTAAACTGTTCTTTAATTGCAGAATAAACTCAAGTCTGCTTTGAAGCCTCTACAGAAGAATCTGAAAGTCTTGAAGAAAGCTAAACAAAACTATGACCAAACAGCAGCTCACATTAAGGTGAAACATCATTTTGAATTGTGAAACATGTTGCTAAGGTCATTTTTCTAATGAGTGTCCACTTCTCCTGTTGGTCAGTGGTTCCCCACCCTGCTCCTTTTTGTGTTTTCTTGCCCAAACACACTCACTTCAACTCAGGAGGAGCTTGTTAATTTGCAGATTAGTTGGATCAGGTGTGTTGGGAGCAGGGCAAATATTAAAATGTGCAGGACATTCCTCCAGAACTAGGATTGGGAACCACTGCTGAAGGTGGTAAATGCTTGTAGATCATCTGTTAGAGTTTGTGTTTCCTAATGGTCTCTCATTCCAGATGCAGGCCCAGCACACAGAGAGGCAGATAAAGGAGGAGTTTGAGAAGCTTCACCAGTTTCTAAGAGATGAAGAAGCAGCAAGGATAGCTGCACTGAAGGAGGAAGAGGAGCATAAGAGTAAGATGATGAGGAGGAAGATTGAGGAGATGAATGGAGAAATATCATCTCTTTCAGACACAATCAGAAACATAGAGAAGGAAATGGAAGATGAGGATGTTACGTTTTTACAAGTAGGAGTCACATTCTCTCGAAAAAGCATCTACTTTTCTCACGACACCTCTTTTCAAAATCTGTGCCCTTCCATAATCATGCACACACATTTGTTTGAATAATGTGGTCGGGACTTTAGACATTCATTTCTTCCCCACCTAAGAAGCCACTTTTAAAAACATTCTGTTTAATTCTCGTTTCAGAGCTTCAAGTCTACAGAGAAACAGTAAGTAAATGTCAGATCACACATTTTATCTAATGTTAAAGTCATTATTACATTTAAATCTACAGTATATTGTATTTATTGTAAATATGAGTGTATTATAATGTAATGAAGGTGAATAAGGATTGTGTGTTAATGTTGTAGTGATGAGAACAGTAGCAGAAATATTTATTTGACAGAAACAACAGAATTAGGAAATGGCAGTAAATGGGCTCTTAAAATATTGGTACAAAACTTATAACATATATTTCATTATATTTTCAGACTTCAGCTCACACCAAAGAGTCCAGAGAAGACATCAGGAGCTCTGATCAATGTAGTGAAACACATTTCCAACCTGAAGTTCAGAGTGTGGGAGAACATGCAGGAGATTCTCCAGTACAGTAAGTTCTGTTTCTCTTAGGACTGATCTCTCACACACAGTCTGCTTCTGCACTAATGAGAATTTTAACCATCATTCTTAATCTTGGTTTGGGAAATCACTGTGTAGTACAAAAGATCTGAACATTAAACAGGATTGCTGCTGTAATGCTGAGTTGACGAATTAGACACTCGTGTATACAAACATGTCCTTTTGAACATCATTGATGAATGCCTGGAAGACAGTAGGAGCATTTGACAGACCGAACGACATCACTAATAACTCATCATTTTCATAACTCTATTGGTGATAAAAACTGTCTTCCATTCATCATCTTCCTTAGTTCTGACCAAGTTGTAAGCACTGCGAAGATCTAACTTACTAAAAATTGTGGCTCCGCTGAGCTGTTCTAAGGCAACAGGAGCTAATAGTAAAGGGTAAGGATGGTTTTTGGTGATTTGAATGAGCCCTCTCTAATTTATTCAGGATCTGAGACATCTTTTTTCTTAGCGAAGAAGAAACCAGTGGCAGTGGTATAAACCCCTGAGCTACAGCTTCTTGAATGTACTCCTCCAAAGCCTGATCCTCCTCCTGAGTGAGGGGATATACTCTAGATTTTGGAGGGGTAGCACCCTCAATCCATTCAACAGTCATACTCATGATGAGGGGGTAATTCTGTGGTCTTGCTCTTACTAAAAACCTCCTTAAGGTCTGCATATTCAGGGGAAACGAGTATCAGAAGGTCTTAATTTAGGCTTTCTGTGGATACTGTGGTTAAAACTACACGGGGATTTCAAGACATTGACTAAAACGCAAGGAACACTAAGGATTTCATGATCTGACCAAGAGATATTTGGATTATGTGCATGCAACCTTGTCTCCTCCCTATGTAGAGCATTGGTGTACATAGTAACTGGTTTAGGGAGCATGTCTATAATTGCCCTTTCCAACCGGATCTCCATCCACAGCAGACAAGCGCAGAGAGGCTAGAAGATGTTACACTGAAATGTGGAGTTGATTCACCAGCGACTTGTGAATGAAATTTTCCTCTGCACCAGAGTCAATCAAAGCTGAAAAGAAATGAACAGAATTGAGGTAGCACAGAGTCACAGGTAATTGAAACGACTTCTGAACCAACCTCTTTGTGGAAGCACTCCAGCGGTCAGCGCTTGAGGTCTATGCCTGAGTCACGGAAAATGACCAGCAATGCCACAATACCTGCATAGACTTCTGCAGTTGCTCCTCCTGTGACAGATGTGTCGAGTCACACTGCATGGGTTCTGTCTGGACTGATTCCTTCATGGAGACATTGACAGATGAGACTTGGGTGGTGGTAGATCCTCGTTGATGGACAGCTGGAATGTGACGTGAGCTAATGGTCCTAGTTGGTTTAAGTTGGTCTAGGTGGATGAACGGAAATCACTAAGTTCCTCTAGTGAAAGGTTATCATCACGCCATTTCTGACAGAACGTCTGAATTAAGACCATTACGGGGCTCAATAATCAAAGCTGGCTCATTCCAACCGCTGCCAGCGGCCAAGGTATGAAATTTCAAGGCATAATCGAAACAAAACAATTGTGTTGGTGGAGTTTAACCAACAGTTATCCCTGAGAATGTCCTTCATGTCCTTCATCAAAAACAGCTTGAAATTTCTTAACAAACTCCTCATAGGAGTCTCTTTGAGCATATGACCACATGGCTGTGGCCCATTCTAAAGCTTGACCAGTTAAATGTGATATTAGGAAAAATATGCAAGTAGTATCAGAACTGGGAAAAAAAACTAAGCATTGTAATAAAAGTCCTGGTCTGCACTGGTCTGGTGAACCATCAAATTTGTCTAGCTTGGTAATGTGAAAGTGCCAGTAACAGGAGGCAGAGAAATAGAAGTTACTGATTCTTTCACTTGACATTGATATTCTGTTACCGAGTAGTGAAATCTCTCAAGTTATTCGCTATCAAGGTCAATTGTTTCTGTTGTTTACTCTTTGTTGTTGTGTTAGAGTACCTACTGACTGGCTGATGGATTCAAACAGTTGATGATGTTGACCCAACATTGCACCTTGGTTACTTACTGCAGTTAGTAACTCCTTGATATCCGCTGTCTGCATGATGGAAAAGTATTCTGTAACACTGGGTTGACGAATTAGACACTTGCGGATATAAAATAAACCTGAAGGTTTATTTAAAGGATTGGGACAGAAAACTGGGTTAACACTAGACCAGAGCAAAATCCAAAAGAGAATAACAATACATTGGAGCAGGCGACACAATAGTCAAAAACAAGCATGGGTTGAAACCAGAAGATATAACTACCATGCAAACTAAGCTAAAAGGGGAGAATCCGAAAGATGAAAGAGAAAGACAAAGCAAGTTCAAAACTGAGAGATGCAACAAACAGGTAAACAGCTCGGTACACACTGAACAAACAGAGGCAAAACTTCACAAAGTAACAGAGGAACAGACAGGCTTAAATACATAGTTCAACAGGTGATAACCATCAGTATTCAGGTGAGCTGGATCTGCTGCTTGGCTGATGATTGGTGGACTAAGTCACATGACTAGCTGAGGGATCTTGTGAGTTGGAGTTTGTACTGAGTTAAGAGGCTGAATGTGAACCAGGAAGCTTGACATCTGCACATTGTTTAAAAAGAATTCAATGCTTTTTAAGACCTCAACAAGCTCACATATTGCAGGATATTTGCACCTTTTTTTCATTTTACTTCATCAGTTCTGGGGCCCTTCATCAGTGATCCATTTCTGACCATAGGACCACTGTCAGCTGTATAATTGTGGTTGACGGACTATTTTGAATTAGCTTAATATACACAACATCTTATTATCTTGGTCACTGCTAGCTATCCTAATATTTATTCTCTTTATTCTTGGACCATCTTGCATGCACATTAAGATCTACCCACCAATTTTCAATGATGCTCAAGTCAAAGAACTTAAGGACAATTCCTAAAGCATGAACTTGCATTTCCTGTAGTAGTTCATGGTGAATTTTGAGGTATGTTTTGGATCATTGTCCTGCTGTAGAATCCAGTTTTTCAGTTTCAGTTTCTTGACTGAGAGAATCACATCTCCTTCTAGAATTAGCTGATATTTGGTGAAAACCATTCTTCCATCTATTTGTGCAATGTTCGCTGTGTCACTGGCTGCTACACAGAACTTTACGAAGTGAAGAGAGCAGGCTCATTCCATCCACAAGCCTTAGTGAGAGTGCAAAAACTGAGTGTATAATCAGAGGCAGACATACTTTATTGCCATAGCTGCAGAAGCCTCTCATCCCTGCCCATGTGGTCAGGTGGGTGGTTAAAGACTCAACTAAATAATGAGAAAAACCTATCAATGAGGACAAGTCCACTTCTTCTTGTTCCCAAACAGTAGTAGTACAGTCTAAAACCCTCCCCTTCAAAAAACAGATCAGAGTGGCGATATTTGACAAGTTTTGATAGTGAGCAAAATAGAAGAAACATTGCAAAAGTTGCCTTTTGCTTATGGATGGGCAGTTTGATGGCTGGCAAGGTGAGTTGTGCAGTAAATGGGTGGTAGGTTTTGAATGAGCTCAAGAGACTTTTGTGCAGCCACTGTAACAGGTGTTGTGGCAAGCTGTTGTAACACCCCCATAAACTCTTTAATGGTGGCTCCAAGTTCTGCAAGCTCTCAGTAGTGTTCTAAAAGCAGTCTCTCCTGCACAGTGACAACCAAGGTGGTGATATTTTCTCCTCGATTGTCTGGGTGTCCATTATCAAGGCTAATTATTAAGAAATTAATCACAAAGGCAGACAGAATGCATTTGCAGGTATGATAACTTTAATAAAGAGACAATCTAAAAATCATAGTAAAAATGGCAGTCCAAAGTTAATATGAGGGACAAACAGAGCAATGCATGTAATGCAAATCAAAAAAGTCAAAAATAAAAAGCAATTGTCAAAAGAGGGAAATTCAGGCAGGACAAAGGGGGAAAATGTCTCACTCAAAATCAAGAGACTTTCACTCATTACAATTGACTATGAATCGAATATGAATGAGAAGATGTGTCCGGTACCAGTAATCAGAATTTAGTGTAGACAGAGGCATGACATGGTACCATACTGGGACTGAAACCGTTGGAATTGATATTAAGATTTGTTAATAATGCAAAAAATAGTGTTCATACATACAAACTGGAGAAAAAACATGATGTTTCATTGTGTTCTCTTTCTTCAGCTCCCGTTACTCTGGACCCCAACACTGCACATCCAGCCATCCGCCTGTCTGATGATCTCACTGCTGTAGAAAACACAAACCAGAGATCGTCACTTCCTGATAATCCAGAGAGGTTTCACGAGTCTGTTTGTGTTCTGGGTTCTGAGGGTTTTAACTCAGGGACACACTGCTGGGACGTCCAAGTTGGAAACAGTGAAAACTGGTCACTGGGTGTGATACCAGAGTCTGTAACAAGGAAAGGAGACTCTTTTTGGGATTTAGTGTGGAGGCTGAACTTCAGTATAGACAGAGGTAAACACTGGATACGCTGCCCAGGTGAACCACGTCATTACCTCACTCCTAAAGAGAAGCTGCAGAGGGTCAGAGTGCAGCTGGACTTGGACAGGGGGAAAGTGACCTTCACTGATCTTCTAACAAACACACACCTGCACACTGTAACACACACTTTCACTGAGAGAGTTTTACCGTTTTTCTGTAATGTTTCTGCTCGTCCTCTGAGGATCTTACCAGTGAAGACGTCAGTAACAGTGGAACAGCACAGTTAAAGTTGATGCTGCTTAGAATGAACATTTATTCAGGTAGTGAGTGTCTGAATTATGATCATAAGAATATGTCACTACATGTATATTTTAAATAATGTGTTTGTACCATTCCATCCTAACATGTCTGTGTGGAAATAAAATGCTGATTTAAAGTGGCATAGAGTGACTCCTGATATCATTACAACATTAGAAATGTTATTTGAGTGAGATTTCACTCATTTTCAGTGTAGATTTTATTTCTCTATCATCCTGCATTTTTCTCCATCATTAGATCTTTAAAACTCTGCTTTGGTTCAGAGATTAATAGTTTACTGTGTGAAATAAACTGCATTATATTACAAACCGTGCAGCTGAATGCATGTTGTGTATTGAATATTGTCATGTCTGTGACAGGTGATTCCCCTCCACACCAGCAGGAGCCACTGTCACTACATAATCAGGGCATTTAGTAACCTGTTTTCAGTCATTAGCCTTTCTTAAAAAAAAGACACTGTGTTTAAGTAGATTATCTGTGGCAAATGATTAAGTAAATGACTTGTGTGCAATAGAGTAGAATATCTGTTGTGATTTGTGGTGCTGGCCTGGGGAAGGGCCAATATAAACTGACTGGGAAACCCAACAACAGCTCATAGACACACACAGAAACATCAACATTAAACCAAAATTGACTGACTTTTTACTACAAAAAGTTCTCTAGGCTATTCTCTCTTTCTTGCTGTCTCTCTCTCTCTCTTTCAGCATCTTGCTTATATGCCAGTGTCCTTCTCTCTCTCATTGAAAGAGCCAGTCTTATGCTGCCAGGGCTCCTCCCCAAACAAGCATCAGCGGTTCATGATTAGAGGGTGAGCACCCATCAAGCAATGGTGGGAAACACTGCGACTCTGCCTTTCCACCGCCACATTCCCCTCCCCATAGAGACCAGCCACTGAGGTTGAACATCAGGTGTGACCTGGTGCCTGGGCCAACTCCAGGGAGGCAGAGTAAGAGAGTTGGCATCGCCATGGGGAACTTAATAATAAGAGTAGAGGCCGCTTCTGGATTCTGTTTGCTGATGCCCTCCAGGGCACCAGGTGCAGACTCCAGTGACTTTGCTGATGTCCTCTGGGATGCTGGAAGGTGCTATGACTGCAGACAGCTGCAGAGGATGCAGTGTCTGTGATTTCCAAAAAACTTTTCCAATTTTGATTCATCAGACAGGACACTTTTCCACTTCACCTCAGTCCATCTTAAATGAGCTCAGGCCCAGAGAAGGCGGCAGTGTTTCTGGAACCTGTTTATATGGTTTCTTTTTTGTGTGGTAGTTTTAACTTGCGTTTGTGGATGCAGCGACAAACCGTGTTCACAGACAGTGTTTTTAAAAACTGTTCTAGAGCCCATGCAATGATTTACACTACAGAATCATGTCTGTTTTTAAATGCAGTGCCACCTGAGGGCCTAAAGATCATGGCCAGCCAATTTCAGCATCTCAGCCTTGTCCCCTGTAAACTGATATATTGATATATGTTATTCTTGAATTGCTGCATTATTTGCCTATGCAGTCTTTCACAGAGTGGGGAACCCCTTACTCTATTTACTTCTCAAAAACTCAAGTCTACCTCTCTGCGGTGCTTTTTTTATACCTAATCATGTTACTGACCAAGCATTTTTCTAACCACTTCTAAACACCTCTTGTATTAATTAAAACAGAATGAAGACAGTATTTATAAATATATCTGTTTGCATACGTTTCTGCGTAGGCAGTGAAAAATGCAAAATTAACTAAAATTGCTGATATATAGAAACTGATTGTCTCGACATTTGAAATTGCCTTGTTTCAGGTTATTAATGAACTACTACCATCTAGTGTAGAAAGCACACAGAATAGAGCACCTGACTGACTCCTCCTTTTCCAAAGCTCCTCCTCCTCTACACCTCCTTTACCTGTTGGAAGAAGCAAATCTCATACTGTCTCTCTGATCTTTCTTCATTCTGCATTCACTTCACTCAGAGACACCAATGAGGAGCTTTTAAACAGTGACTGTATGTGTTTGTTTCTTGATGTGTGATTCTGAAAGGAGCTACACTCACTCAGTGGGTTGAAGGGCTACGGTGGCTGATTCTCAAGTGTGCTGCTCTGATCATTACAGACGTCCTAAAAGAGAAAGTGGAGTTTGGACTAAAGGAGCCGTTACAGAGGAACAGGACAGCAGCAGTTGGAGGAAATGGCTGCTAGAAACCCTCTTTCAGAAGAAGAGCTTTCGTGTCCTGTGTGCTGTGAAATCTTCAGGGATCCTGTTATTCTGTCGTGCAGCCACAGTGTGTGTAAAACCTGTCTGCAGCAGTTCTGGGAAACTAAGGGGTCTCGAGAATGTCCAGTTTGTAGAAGAAGATCCTCGAAATCTAATCCTCCTGTTAGCCTTACACTGAAGAACCTTTGTGAGGCTCTTCTAGAGAGCAGGAGTCAGAGATCTTCAGCAGGGTCTGAGGAGCTCTGCATTCTGCACAATGAGAAACTCAAACTCTTCTGTCTGGATGATCAGCAGCCTGTGTGTGTGGTGTGTCATCTATCAAAGACGCATAAAGATCACAACTGCTGTCCAGTTGATGAAGCTGTGACTGACTTTAAGGTATAAAATCTGTTGTATTATTTTGATATCTAAAAGGTAACTCAACCAAAATGTATGAAACATTTCTGAGCTTAGTACCAGATTAATCTGTTATGCATGTTGAATGTGAGATCGGTCAGTCGGTGTGGTTTCAGGCCAAAATGCAAACACCACAAGTGAAAAATATCAGTAAGAAAAATGTACTGTTGCTTAATTCCTTATGACTGTCAATGTAAAATGTTACAGAAATGTTACTGTACAAAATGAAAAAAAATCCCTTCTGATTTTGAGAGTAAAACTGCTATTAGTCTCTCTCCATCTGTATTCTGTAATATGACTGTTACATTTAAATGGTTTAATTGATCAGATATTGTAAAGACTGGAGAATGCACTAATCTGAACTGTTGTTTAATTGTAGAATAAACTCAAGTCTGCTTTGGAGCCTCTACAGAAGAATCTGAGAGTCTTAGAGGAAGCTAAACAAGACTATGACCAAACAGCAGCTCACATTAAGGTGAAACATCATCTTGAACTGTGAAACATGTTGCTGAGGTCATGTTTCTGATGAGTGTCCACTTCTCCTGTAGGTGGTAAATTCTTGTAGATCATCTGTTAGAGTTTGTGTTTCCTAATGGTCTCTCATTCCAGACGCAGGCCCAGCACACAGAGAGGCAGATAAAGGAGGAGTTTGAGAAGCTTCACCAGTTTCTAAGAGATGAAGAAGCAGCAAGGATAGCTGCACTGAAGGAGGAAGAGGAGCAGAAGAGTCAGATGATGAGGAGGAAGATTGAGGAGATGAATGGAGAAATATCATCTCTTTCAGACACAATCAGAAACATAGAGAAGGAAATGGAAGATGAGGACGTTCTGTTCTTACAGGTAAGACTAACTTTACTCATCACATCACTCCTGTTTTAAAAGAACTGCACTGGCTATCTGTATCACTCAGTATCGATTTTAAAGTTCTGGTATTAGTTTTTAAGGCTCTAAATAACCTTAAAGCACCACTTACATCACAGAGTGTCTGTCTGTTTATGTTCCAGCGTGTGATCTTAGATCTGCAGATACTGACCTTCTGTAAAATGCAGAAAATATGGAGAGGCATTATTCAGTTACTCTGCTTCTAAACTGTGGAACATTAACTTAATTTAATTAAAATTCTACATCTTATGATATTTAGCTTATTTTTCTTCTGATTCTAAATTAATACTTATAATTTCTTGTATTACTCTTTATAACCTGTCTGTACTTTGAGCTGCCACCGGCATGAGAAGTGCTATATAAATAATAATAATAATAATAATAATAATAATAATAATAATAACAACAATAATAATAATAATAGTAATAGTTTTAAAGCATGGAATTATTATTATTATTATTATTATTATTATTATTATGTTTAATTAGTGCAATCGAGAGTTTAGACATTTTTTCCACAATTTCATATGAAATACAACTGACAAGTCTCATCATTTTAAAACATGCTTTTTATTTCTCCTCTCAGAACTTCAAGTCTACAGAGAAACAGTAAGTAAATGTCAGATCACACATTTTATCTAATGCTAAAGTAATTATTACATTTAAATCTACAGTATATTGTATTTACTGTAAATATGAGTGTATTATAATGAAATGAAGGTGAATAAGGATTATGTGTTAATGTTGTAGTGATGAGAACAGCAGCAGAAATATTTATTTAACAGAAACAACAGAATTATTGACTCGAGGCAATAAATGTCATAAAATATTGATATTTAGTCAAATAAATTACAGGCTGTAAAGTTTCTACAGTGATATATTTCACACAATCTTCTATTTTCAGAGCTCAGCTCAAACCAAAGGATCCAGAGAAGACATCAGGAGCTCTGATCAATGTAGTGAAACACCTTTCCAACCTGAAGTTCAGAGTGTGGGAGAACATGCAGGAGATTCTCCAGTACAGTAAGTTGTGTTTCTCTTAGGGTTGATCTCTCACACACAGTCTGCTTCTGCACTAATGAGAATTTAAACCATCATTAAGAATGGAGCATTCCTAATCTGATTTGGGAAATCACTGTGTAGAACAAAACATCTGAACATTAAGAGCCATTTCATCAAGTACATGATATTAAGGACAGTTAACATCATCAAACCAAACATGAGTTCATACTGTCACTTCATACTCTATTTAACAGAGCAGTGACAGTTCATTCACAACAAAATGTCTCCAAGAAAATAAAGTCACTTGAGCATCTCAAAAGCTCAGACTTTTTATTAAAATGTTAAATATTATATTTAAAATAATTTATCTTCAAAAATATACTTCAGGAATCTGTATCAAATATTAATGGATATTCAGCTCTGTGAGTGAATCACTACAGAAATGCTGCACTCAGATTAGATCTGTCACTGGACTATAATGACCATTCACTACTGAAAATACACTTTAGTGCTGCACTGAACTGAACATCAACATTTAGTCCAGGATTAAAGTTGATCTGTGTTCTGGAATCGACCTCTAAAGCTGTTTTACTCAAAGTAAAGAAAATAGTCTGTAGAGATAAAACATTTACAGAAATGAGAGAAAAACATGATGTTTCATTGTGTTCTCTCTCCTCAGCCCCTGTTACTCTGGACCCCAACACTGCACATCCAGACCTCCACCTGTCTGATGATCTCACTGCTGTAGAAAACAGCAACCAGAGATCATCACTTCCTGATAATCCAGAGAGATTTGATGTGTCTGTGTGTGTTCTGGGTTCTGAGGGTTTCAACTCAGGGATTCACTGCTGGGACGTCCAGGTTGGAGAGAGTGATAACTGGTCGTTGGGTGTGATAACAGAGTCTGTAATAAGGAAAAGAGGCTCTTTCTGGGATTCAGTGTGGAGGCTGTACTACAATAAAATCAGTAATAAATACTTGATACGCTGCCCAGGACAGTCAGTTCATTCCCTCATACCTAAAGAAAAACTGCAGAGGGTCAGAGTGCAGCTGGACTGGGACAGGGGGGAAGTGACCTTCACTGATCTTCTAACAAACACACACCTGCACACTATAACACACACTTTCACTGAGAGAGTTTTACCACTTTTCTGTAATTGGTCTCTTCATCCTCTGAGGATCTTACCAGTGAAGACGTCAGTAACAGTGGAACAGCACAGTTAAAGTTGATGCTGCTTAGAATGAACATTTATTCAGGTAGTGAGTGTCTGAATTATGATCATAAGAATATGTCACTACATGTATATTTTAAATAATGTATCTTTTTCTTTCATTTATTAATGTCCTATTTCTACATTCTTCTATGAACTGTTATTACTATTCCTTAAACTGATTTGACTCCAATTGCACTATTGGACTAATTTTTAAATGTAGTTAATTATTTAACTATTTATCCATTTATTTACAGTTGAAAGTACAGGTTGCAAACCAAGGTACAAAATCAATTGATAGTTTTACTGTTACTTAGTCCATAATTTCTACTCATTTGTTTAGATTTAAACTAAACTGTTGGTTTCTTACGTAATTAGGGTTAGATGGATAAAAGTAGATGTTTACATAAAAGTTAAAAGTAAATAATAAACAAATGCATAAACAAATCTCTCTCTCTCTCTCTCTTTCTCTCTCTCTCTCTCTCTATATATATATGTATATGTATGTATATATAATTTACACATTGCCATATGTTTATGTGTAATGCTATTTTAGAAGTGCGAAGTATTTGTAAGCCTTTTATTGTGATAGGTGCAATACTCCTTTGGAGGCTTTTATTGTGGTCATCTTCCCATTCCCCATAGTTCTCGCCCTAGTAATTGGTTGAAGGTGTCTAATTTCTTGAACAGCATTTCTTTGCTTTTGGTCCTGTTTGTTGTGCCCTGCTAAGACAGCAGTTGGAGCCTAAGCCATTGGGTAGTGAGGTGTTACTCCTTTTCTCTTTATTGGGTAGGCCCTAATCTTATCCTACAGGAGGTGTTTGTTCTTGTGGGCTTATTCTTGACCCTAGATTGGTTGGCTGCTTTGTGGTGAAGGCCTGCATGGTTATGCTGTATACCACTGATTGAGGGTTCCTGAATAAGGGTACTCCCTTAATAGGGGCTCTCAAGTCATCCTGCTGTTTTGCCTGATTTTTTTTTCCCTTTTTTCCCCCCTTTTGTTTACTAAACTTTTTTTTGTTCAAGACAAGTTTTTTCTTTCAGATTAGGCTAGGCCAGGTGGTCAGTGGCTTGCAGTGGGTGGCTTTAGCTTAGACCACTCATCATTGCACTGGGTTCATTGCTGAATTGTGTAATTGTGATTTATTTATTTATTTTTTTCCTTTTTCTTATTTGCTTCACTTTGTGTGATTTGATATTTCCTCCGTATTTTTAAAATGAATAAATAATATGTGGCACAAAATTAGTTTTTGCCTGCCACTCTTTGGTCACACTATTGATGTTTTCATTCTTACTTTGTACATCGATATACATGTATATTGCTGGTTATGGTTTCTGGTAGTAATTCACTTTGCCAGACGAATGGTTACAGTTCCAGTTGTTGATGTCAACGTAGCGAAAAACCAACATTGTGTTGTCACTCATCAGTAAAATACATCTAAGATTTCATCAGTCATTTTAATTTCATTCTGACAGAGTGAACAGTTTCATAGCACAGAAAGTATCTTTTATTGTAAAGTATCTATAGTGATAGACTTCTGTATCTTCCAAGATACACTACTCTGTGCCCACAGATGGTTTAGTCATGCTTTTGAAAGGGTTTGACAGAGCTTTAGAGCTGGCCTGTTCCCAATACACTTTATTAAACTATATATTGCTGTTAAGAAGAATTGACAAAATATATTCTGAGTAGCATTTACATGTTATCATGTAACAGTATCAGTGTGAACACTATGAATTAATGTGCCTGCATTCTGTGTGTTGTTTTTCTGACCACAGTGATTTAATCATGTGGTCTGTGAGATTTGTGGTGAAATGTTTTACTGCATGGTGAAGGAAGCAGTTAATAGACTCCTTTACAAAACTGAAGGCCTGTGATGAGGAACCTGGATAGGACACAACAGCAGACTGCTGTTTTACCCCAAAGAGTCTCTAGAACTGTATCTGAGGAAGTCTTGTCAGCATGTGATGGTCCGTTTATGTTTCTCAGAACATCTGATGTGATACTTGTTAATCCATTTGCATAACAAGGCATGGTCATATCAGTTATCAGATGTGTCAGACGGAGTCTGGATGCTGAAGCTCAGGTTGGAGTTCTTGAGATGCTGAAACTGGCTTCTCCGAAATGATGCCTTCCATTTTTCCATACAGTATTGATTTACTGTTACATGGTGCATTTTTCATTTAACTTAATGTTATAACTTATGAACTGCTCAAATTAGGATATTGTAAATATCATAAAAAAAGTATCTCCTTCAGAGAATGGCGGTGGGGGTAGAGAGAGAGAGAGAGAGAGAGAGAGAGAGAGAGAGAGAGAGAAATATCATCCTGGTCTCCACACAGAGCTAAACAAATGTAAAGGGATTAGTGGGGATGAAGGAGGGTACAGTTCCTGTTCACCAGCTGTTACACATCCCGGACCTGAGAGAGAGAGAGAGACAGCTGAATCCGCTGATCCTGATGGAGCAGTGATTGGAGCTGGTGATACAGTGGCTGTAAGGTAAGTTCTTGGGCTCCAAGATTTAAAACATCAACTTCAGCATCTGTTTATTTTACTAACCAGTTATTATTTAATAAGAGCATATATTCACAAGTTATGGAACATCTTAAAGCAAAATCCTCTACTGTACTCCATTGAATCAATACAATTTAACCAATTTATTTGCAGATAAATGTAGAAAACAAAAATAAAATCTGGTAAACCTGTGGAACTTTACAGGTTTCAAATAATTAGCAAGAAGCTGCAAATGAAGAAATGTTAGTAATGTCTAGAATGATGAGCAGAGCTGTAGATGATTCCAAAATGACTGAAAAAAGCTATGTAACATTGAGAATAATATTCTAATAAAATTAATATGCAGAACGAATGCCTGAAATGATAATAACATTAATATCCGCAATGATGTTCTAATAATAATAAACTAATATCAACAACTATTTTAATAAAATAAATGCCCAGAATGTCTTATGTATTTAAAAGTAGTGATCAAATATTGAGGCGGATAATGGAAAATGACTGTAAATGATTATTTGTATCAAATTGTTTTTAATTTATCAATAATGAAAGATCATTTACATTGCTGCATTCAGTCTGAAGTTGATCTTTGAAGTGTATCAATTACGGAATGTTATAATAATTTATAATTATAGTAATATTTATGGCCCTTCCATGCCCCCCATGATCATTCAAACATAAAAATCTCTCTCTCAAAAAAAGATTTCTATATTGTTTTTATTGTCTATGTCACTGAAAATGTTTTGCTGATTTGACTTAAAAGTAAGTAACTGAGGTGCCTTAAAAAGTCTAATAGTAGTTAACAAAGCAACAATCTGTATCTTACATTCTGTCAGCTTATTATCTGAAGTTAAATAAACTCAATGATTTATATCAAAAAAATATTCCAAAATATGAGTATATTTTTAACTTATATAATAGAAGTTGTTTAAAGAATATAGGTTTGGAATGTTTGGATGATGTGGTTGGGTTTCAGTGACAAAATCTGCATAGACACATGCTCAAACATCTCAGAACAAAAGTATAAACTGCAGGTCTTTTCATGATTTCCCCTTTTCACTAATTTTTGTATTTATTTTTTTGTTATTTGTTTCTTTATTACATTTTTTCCGTTTTTCTATTAATTTATTTTATTAATTTATTCCCATAACTATTAATTTCTATATTTATTTATTTCTCTATTTATTTCTGTATTTCCTGGTTCTAATGCTAATAAGGGGCTGTCAATCAATGATGTCACGGTGTCTTAATATTCCTATTGGTTGATCGATATCAGATTCTGTAGATCGATTGTTCATGTCTTGCTCTATCAGCGGTAACTAAGGACAACACAGTACAGTAATGGCTGCTTACAGTCAGAGATCTGAGAGTCTCGGCTGATCTGGCTGAAAATGCAGGTTTGGATTGTTTACTCGTTTATATGAAGGCTGAGGGGACAGTTTGTTCCATTTTGCTGATCTGCTGATTCAGGTCGACCTGTAGTGTTCAGAACTCTGGAGGAGGAGGTTCATCATTTTTTCTGCAAAATTCAGATCATCCAGACATTCGGACGCCCTGCTCACATGCTGCCTGTGGAGCCATCGAAAGTTATTCATCGGCAGGTTTGTCTGTTCGTGACACTGCAGCTCTTTATGGAGTGAAAGAACAGTTTAATCAGCTCTTCTCCTCCTGGGCTTGATTACTAAGCCTGAACGTGAAAAACACGCCCCCTCATTATCATATGAACGAAGACATATAGAAATAAATAAATGAATGAATGAATAAATAAATAAGTAAATGAATGAATTAAAAAAATGAATACATGAATCGAACAATTGTTAAAAATATAGATATGGAAAAAATATACAAAAAATGGCATTAATAAAACAAAATAAATAATACAGAAATAAATAAATTGAGAAATATATAACTGCAGAAAAGGGAAATATGTGTATAATTACAGTCACAATAAGTAATATATACTTTATTTAGTTTTTTTAATTTATTGATCAATTTACTGAGCCATTTATTTTTAAATTTTATTTATTTTTCAATTTGGTAAATCTGATCCTCCATAGCTGTCATTATCACTGAAGAATGCATGATTAAATTTACAGGTAGCTGCTGATGATGATGAAGACGGTGATGAAGGCAGTGTTCCTGGGCTGTGTATGGGTGAGTGTGTGGCCCACTTGGTGTGTGTGTTTCTCACGTGGGGCAAATTCTGCTTCCTGTGTGGACATGAAACCTGGACACATCAGTGCTCAACCACAACACATACACATACAGTCTGCTGTGACCGTACACACCAGCCGGACTATCTACCTCCCACAACAGACACTTATGGGTAAGAACATGCACACACACACACATACACACACATACACAGTCTGTTATGAACACACAAAGCTGTGTAGCATACAGTATACATATTTAGGTGCCCCGGGTCATTACATGTTTTATTAACCAGAAATTAAATTGTCTTCCTGACTGGAGATCAAATAAATAAAAGGGTCTCTGACTTTTGCAGAGCACATTTGCATCACACGCTCACTGTACACACAGCATCTATATGCAGTGAACAGTGTGTGCAGTGCACGGTCACCCTGTCACCCTGTCCTGATCTCTCTCTCTCTCTCTGTCTCTGTGTGATTGCAGTGAGTGTGCGCAGTTCTCGGGCGTTTATGGGTTTGCTGCTGCAGGCGCGCTCCGTGCCGGAGGACCGTGTGGTCGGAGGAGAGTTCACACTGAATCCTCCGGGAACACACACCCTCTCCTGCATCTCCACCGCCGACACCGTAACACACTCTGACAAACTGCTGAAGAGAAACCTCTCATTCACCTGGAGAGCCCCGGCCCAGCCCAGCGGAGACATGAGATTCTAGTGAGACACACACACACTCATACAGTTGTATGTAAGTTTGAACACCCCTGTTCAAATGACGTTTTATTGATTTTCTAGGCGAACATTTAGCACATCCTCTACAGAGAACACACTTCTGCACGTTTGAATGCACAATTACTGTTTGCTAGCTGACTTTAACATAACGGTAAAACAATGAAACATATTTTATGTTGCAAGTTTTATTTTTTGAGCAAATGAGTAGAAACTGTACAATAAAAAGGAGCTATATGTAACTTTATATTCACTTAGAAAACTAACAACACGTAATTTGACTGGGGTGTGCAAACTTTTTCATACTGCTGTACATATAGAGGTGTACAGTAGCCTAAATTCATACACCAGGATAAACATTACTTTATATTAATTTTTCAACATTGGATTTAGGAAAATATGTGTTTAGCCATTCAAAAAACATCTCAAAACAATATCTCATTTTTATACAGTTTCTCTGTTACAATGACTTAAATGAGTAACAGAATTAAAAATATCTATTGAGTTTTTTAGCACAGATTTAACATGTGGTTAACCTGTATTCTAAAGGCATACATTCATTCATAAAGAAGTACATTTTAACGTTTT
>NW_023494802.1:37866004-38174447 GCF_904425465.1 Colossoma macropomum
GGAAGTTCCTCTTCCCTAATCAAGATCTTCAGAACCACAGCCGGGTCCGGTTGGTTCCGGTTGGGTCCGGTTTGGTTCAGTCTGTCTGACTTTGGTCATGGCTCTCCAAAGATTTCAGATGGGCTGTAGATTGGTCAGTTTCAGTGCCTGCAGAGTAACAATAGATTGTGATTACGACAGAAGCAAAATGACAGATTTTCTAGAATGATGATGCTGTTAACTTCGTAACCCCTTAAACTGCAGACTTATCATTTGGTTTTTAAGCTTAAGGCTTATTATTCAGGACCTACTATGAATTATTCAGAAACTCCTACAAATTAACCAGAAACTACCATTAATTATTTATTAACTTCTACAAACTATGCAGTACCTACTATAAATAATTTGCTAATTAATATTTTTTTTCAGTAATTCTTAAAACCACCAAAAAGGTTTCTTTGGAGAAGTGCTATAGAACAGGGCTGCACAAAGTGTAACCCACAGGCCATGTTTGTCCCATAAAGACATTTGTTTAGGGTATCCATAAAGTCCTAACTACACACACCAATGAATGGCTTTTCCTAGGACCATATGCCCAGGCCAAGAACCATTTAGGAATCTATTTTCTAAAAGTGTGCTACGAAACTAATGTGAAAGGTATGTGGTTATAAGAGTGAGCAACTGAAGTCTGGACCCATATATAAGACCTTTAAGTTTAGGTTTAAGAGGTTTAAATAAAAGTTCAGTGTAATGTATCATACCTGGGACGTGTTAGATTAGTTATCACTGCATCGTTTTTTCTACGTTAAAATAGTAGAATAATTCCTAAAGTGCCATACCTCATTATGCGAGAGTGCTGATCTATGTGGACAAAGAGAAGCTGATGGTGGATCAGCTCTCCCACTCTGAGATACCTGAAACATTTTTGGTTTGGTTCATTACGCTGGTAAACGTTGTCTTTACTTCTCTACTTAACACCTTATCACTTAGGGTTAAGCTAAGGTTTAGGCTTTTTATAGATATATAAAGGGTCCCTGGAAAGGGTGTCTAAATGTGCCTCAATCTGTTTACTGTTGACTGAAACTGGATTTTTTTTAAAACAGTGACATTTCTTATTCCTGCAGGAAATAAAAAAAAAGATGGCAGGAAATAAAGAAATACATTTTTGACAGAAGTTCTTCTGACTGTAAGAAGGACCTCAGTGGCTACAAGTATTAAAATAAATGAAATATTATACTGCAAATATCAAACTTGAGAGTGCAGTGACGCCAACCATGACCCCACAAAATGTGTGAAAATTTTAACCCAACTAAATCTTAATATTACACTAATTTCCAGACAAAATGGTGCAACAGGGAGAGTGATATGAGATATGTGGTTTAGAGTTCTGAAATCTGGTTTGGAAATCCAGAACACTTTGCACTTACTGACTGGGACTTGCAGGCAGAGGAGGGAAGGGCATGCAGGCCTAGCGCACTAAGATACCAGACTGAGAGAGAGACGAAGGGGGGGGGGTGGTTAGAAGGGTAACAGATGGAAAAGCAAGAGCAAAACCGGCAAGGCAAACTGGACTGATCAGGTCAGAGATGTACAGTACTCAAAAGTAATCTTGGGACAATCCTATCATCGTTTGTTTTTTAGAATGATTTAATTTCTTAATGTATTGTGGAAATGTGCTTTAACATATTCAAAAGTACATAATATCAGCTATATTATGATTTATCAATCAATACTTGGAGCCCAACTGAGCAACAAGCTGGAAAACTTTCACCTAATTCCCAAATTATTTCAAAACAAATGTTGAGATACTAACATGAATACATGTACAAACCAGAGATACCATCCAACACACCTGACTCTTAATTTCATTAACATTCAGAAAGACAGAGCAAGACAGAACTCAGAACTCTTAAACACTTAAAACAGTTCAATGAACTCAAAATCAAGAGTGAAAAATGTACTGAAGTTGTGGAAAGAGACAGGAAAGAGACAAAACCTGCCAGATCATTCAAAAGAAAACATCCAGCAAACAGGACTGATTATCAGTAATGCAGTCATGAGCTCCATGCCTAAAAGACTTCAAGCTTTCATGCAAGAGACGAAATATGCAACGAAATATTAAATACTGACCTGCATTATCAAAAGAGAGAATGATGTTTGCCCTGCTAGTGTCTCAGTACTCTCACTTTTATTTATATATATATATATATATATATATATATATATATATATATATATATATATATATATATATAAATATATAAAATATGAATTGTATTCAAAGTCCAGGACTACCTGTGAGCACTGTATGTTTGTATTTGAATCTGCTATCTTATTACAAACACCCCTTGTACTACCACTCACAGGCCACTTTATTACAAACACCTACCTCATAGGTGCACTATACACTGTAGCCCATCTGTTGCTGCGCAATTCATCATCAACCCTCCAGCCCATTCTCCACTGGTCAGTTTCTGACCACAGTACGACTGTTGCACAGATATTACGTGGGTGGTGGTGCATTCTCAGCACAGCACTGACACTTACATGGTACTTTGTGTGGTGCTGGTATGAGTGTCAGTGGTGTTACTGGGATTTTAACACATGTGAGTGTCACTGCTAGGTTGAGAGTGAATCACCCAAAAATATCCAGCCAAGAACAGTGCTTTGGTCAGAAACTGACCATTGATGAATGGCCATCCTGTAGCCTAGTGGTTGCCAGTCCCGGGCCTGGAGCAGCCCTGCCCTGCACCTTTTCAGCATTTTCCTCTAACAAACTCAGGGCATGTTAATTAGCTGTTTAGCTGGACTATGTGCGGTAGAGCAGTAAATACACCAAAATTCAAGCCAGGGGACTTCAGACCTCAGATGAGGAAACACTGGAGTGTGTTAACCAATCAACTGATGGTTATTAGACCCTATATATTGGTTGGCCAACAATATCAGCTGACACAGGAATCCAGACTGCAACTAATATGGTCACAACTGTGACCACAATTATTAATATGCAAGTAATAAAATGAATTACGTCGCCAGTGGTGACAGGTAGCAACTTTTAATTTGAATGGTTAATTATGGGAAACTGCATCAACAGATGAGCTACAGTCTAACTGTACACCAGCTAGGTGGAGCCACAAGATAGTGAAGGTACCAGTCAGCATATTTTGCACTGTATGTGTTTTAGTAGTCTATATGTGTATTAATGATTTACCCTGCAGTGTTTGAGTATTTTTTGCATGTTTATTACCTTCTGAGTTGCATTCATCCACGTTTTGATGGTGGGCACTAGGATGCTGCCCAGCAGGATCTGAGCAGGATGGTATATGAGCAAAGGCACTGAGATCAGAGAGAGATGCTCATAGCCCTCAAATACAATCTTCAGCATGGGGATACCTGCACAAACATGCGGACAGATGAACAAAGACAAATGTGACCCACAGACATGCTCTTTAAGAATTAAACACATTTGCTAAAAAAGTAGTTAAATGAAAAATCATGTTTACACCATTTTCTCTATTGCTTGACAACCATGTACCATAACATTAAAGAGTTTCCAAAAGAACCAACTAAATAAACCTGAATCAAATAGTTAAAGAGAGACTTATATGGTCTAAACTCTAACTTACCCAGCGTTAGGGATTTGTGCGTCGAACAAAACATAATTGCAACAGAATCTGCTGCTGAGAAACCAGAAGACGCTCTACAGACAGATAAAACCAAATCCATTAGCTCATAAAACTTAGAGGAGAAATCTGTGTGAACGTGTTGGTTTGTGAGAGTCTTACCTGGTAGACAAGAGAAACGTCAGTAACATGAAAGTGAGCTGAATGGAGAAGACTGCAAAGGGAGAGAGAGGGAGAGTGGTAGATAAAAAAGGAGAGAGAAAGAGAGAAATAGTTATGGGTGGACAATATGACATTTTTTCACTACATGATATGCATCATAATATTTAGTTATTTTGATTGATATATTCGATGCATGACACCCACTTGGGTACACAAACATGCAGATGCGTACATACACACACAGATGCGCTAATGTCCGCATGGGCTTTGCACAATGAATTGTGCCCACCCACAGTCAGTCACTCACTGATAAAGACGATGAGAAGGAGGCTGAGGTGGTCCAGCTCGATGTCTGGGTTGGAGAAAGTATCACAGAAGGTGGTGTAGATGATCATGAGCAGAACCACACTGCTCACAGTCCCAAACGGGGGCTTCTTTCTCTCCAGCCAGTCCCTCAGAAACCTCCTACACACCTACAGACACATAATTACACAGAACAATACAGATCTATAAAGCACTGTGAAATTACCTGTAAAAATTTTAAAAATTAAGATCAGAAAAATATCTTTGAAACGTGATGACCAACATGCACTGACCAAACAGCAATTCACAAATAATAAACTAATAAATTAAGGGTTGGGAAAAGAATTGATTCTTAGATGCATCGTGATTCTCCATTGAAATATTCTGAATCAATTCAGAAACTGTCAATCAGATTTTTATATAGGGTCCCCATTTTCCATACTGTAAAATGAACTGGATAAAAAAAAAGATGCACCAAGAATGGCTTTTTTTTTTTGCATTTTGGCATCCTGAATCAAAATCTAATTGAATCGTCAGATGCCTAGAGATTCCCACCCCTACAATGAACAGAATACAATGAATAATTACAGTTTAATTACAGACAAGTAATTCCAAACCTTTGAACATTGAGGTTTCTGTTTTCTGTTTAGTGCTGGTGCGTCTTGCAGTTGTCAGCTGCAACACGACACAGTCCATCATAGAATATACAGAGTACAATAAAAATGGAGAGTCTGTGCATTTCCTGTTGTACAAAGCTTGTCTCATATTTTTTTTTGTGAAATAAACGAAAACACAGCTGAATAAATCATTTCTTTGTTCGCTCACCTGACCAGCAGACAATTACATTAATACAAATACAGTCTTACCTGTCCGACTATGAGAGGGACGACTACTGTCATAAAGAGCTGAGAGAATATGGAGGAGAATGGCACAGAGGAGGACGAGCCGAGCTACAGCAGAGAGAAAGAAGAAGAAGACAAAAAAACAGCATTGACTGGAAAAGTAACGTATATGCCAAACGCCAATAATCATGCATTTATAAACAGAGGTAATAAGTGGGTCATCGATGTAACAGATGTACTCACAAACACAAGCAGCAGCAGAGGTGTGACCACAATCCCCTGCAAAAGAAAGACTGATATCAATACAGGCAACCACTACAAGCCCATCACATTAAGTAGAGAACTTCTTTTAATATCAGCTCCTCCACTCTTCACTACAGCTCCTCTCTTCCCATTCCTTAGGCTGGTTCCTCCACTCTGCAAACTCACAAGCTTCAATTTAATTCATTAATAGCAAATGTAAGCCTTCTTTTTTATTAAGGAACAATTTTTGCAGCTTGAATTAGATTTTTAGGGCCAACAAGACTATTTTTTTAAGTGGTACATTTGCCCCAGCCTTCCGTCCCATATCCTCCCCTAACATCTCCCCCCCGCATTAACACTCACCAGAAAGCTCCCAAAGGCGGAGTTGAAAATGGCTGCAGCCTGTGGAAATAACAGTGACACACACAGACATGACAAATTTGAGATAAACTACAAAAAGACACACAAATCTAAAGACTCACTTCTGGGGTGTAGCATTTACCTTCTTCATACTCCAGTCACTTTGTGTATTACATCACACACTAGATGGGACAGGCTAATTATCAGTTAACAAAGCAGACAGGGCAAAGTACAGCTGTTTGGGAACATCTGGTTACATCACATGTTTTGCTGCTTTTCTAAGTGAAAATAAGTGTCTGCACGTTTGTTTGCTAAATTGAACATATTGGGGGGGAAATATTAAATGTGAACATTTTATACTTCATATGATTTTTTTTCCAGCAAAATTTGAAACTGTGTACCAAAATTTGTAAAAGAAGCCATATTTATGTTTGTTCCATCTACAGGAAGTGTTAACTTATTTTCACATCAACAAAATACGTAATTTGACTGGGGTGTTCAAACTTTTGCACACAGCTCTCTCTCAACAGACCAATCTGCCCATTTTTGAATGCTATTATTGCTCCACATCAGATTGTTGGTCTAATTACCCACAGCTGCTGACCAATTAATTACCCTGTCCATACCCTGAATGTGGCGTAAAAAACACATCCATCACTGTGTAAACATGGTGAATAGACTGGTTGTAGGATCACAAATGATAACGTTCAGTATTATCTGTTCATCTTTAAGCAAAGAAAAAATACATTTACATATACATACAGTGGACATAAAACATAGTTAATTAATTACACTCACAAAGTAAAATAAAACCCAGAGGTTGTTTTTATTTAGAAAGTCCTATTCAGGTGGGGATAGTGGGAGGTAGTGGGAGATGGGGTAATGTAATTTTAACACGGGACGTCTGTAATGTTTACGACCCATTGGAAAGGATAAGAAATCTCGATATAAGTGACAGAGATGGGAGGGGCTACCCGATTTACACACTCTCATTACACCAAAGAAAGTTCTGTAAACAATAAGTTTGGCTGCTCACAAGTAAAACTTCTCCAAACTTTTAACTTAACCCTAATGCTGTTTAGCCTAACCGTCTACATAGCTTTCTTAAGTGATTGTGAGACTCATTGTCACTACAGCCAGTGGTCAAACACTGCAATATAAAATCTATACAATATTTTTCTGTAATTTTACAAGTTTTGATGTTTAGAGTCATGTGAATAAGACTGAACTAGCTTAATAACTGCTCACTGACAGACAGTCCAGCAAAGCAAAGTTATTAAAGTAACCCAGACTGGTTTCTCTCTGACCTCATTTCCTCCTACAGCTTTAGTGAGGATGACTGCAGAGGAGACAGGAGGGGGCATACAGCCCACCGTCTGCAACCTGCAAACAAACAAACAAACACACAGACACACACACATTATGCTGCACCTACATGTAAAGGATCGTTCAGAAAAATGTTGAGTTACAATCATTATATCATATCAATTATTATATATGCCTGGTTAAAAGTTAATTAACGTATAATGTGCTGCTACTGTGTTTGAGCCAGTCAGGAGTGTTGTGAGGTGGGACAGCTCTAAGTATCTCTATGTGTCAGACGGGCAATGTTTCTGACTGTAGCAATTACATATTTATTTCATAGCTTCGATGTCTACACTGTTATTGTAAAATATCAAGAAAAGAAAAAAGAAAAGAAAAAAAAACTCTTCCATAAATATGTCAGCATTTAACTGGTATATATAGTCCACTGAAGTGATGTCATCATATCCAAATGAGAACTCCAAGTCTAAACTGTTTTTTTTTGTTTTTTTTCTATGGGAAAAAATTCATGGGGGTTTGGGGATTCACTGCTGTTGCACCCAATCTTTGTCAAATGTGGAATTTAAGTTGCCAGTTTCAGTACCTAATGTTGTTGTATAACAACGTTAAAGTTTAATGGTAGATTTTTCTTTCATGAAATGTCAATTCATCGTACATTTCAACCACAATCTTGTAATTCAGAGGATCCATTGCCATTTGAGGGGAATATGTACAGCACAAACTTATCAGCTTTGAAACATTTTAGTGTACTACAGGGAGTGATAGGGGCCATTTTTGAAAACAATGTTCATTTTGTCATAGAGGTGAAACCTGGAGTTCCTTCTTTGATGCTGACTACAAAACGACAAAGGCCTATAATGAATAACCTGAATAATCTGTCACCATTCCAACCTGCACCAGCTACCACACCACTGAGACTGGTACTGCAAGCTGTCAGTCAAATAGTGGGTCCTCCGGCTCTGTCTGCACGAGCAATCGAACCTGTTGGCAATCGATTTAACAAGCAGCTGTACTGTGACGCTGACTGTCTGCAGCAAGAACAGTAAGATATCGGCCACCACAGCTAATTTAATCACCTTCTGACTGGGAGCCTATGCACAGAACCTATACTTGTTTTTTGCTCATGCAAATGTCCAATGAGTCTGAAAGGATTTCAATTAAGCTGTCCATCTGTGAATAGCCTGGACTCCACGCCCCACCAGCCTGCATTCATTCTTTCCTTTTAAAAGACTGCAAACAAAAATGCTTACACGGAAAACAATGAATGAAAGTCACTGGGGATGAGCTACGTTTAGCTCCAACAACACAGTCATGCAGGTCAGTTGTTGTGCTAACTGTGATGTAGTACTGTTGGCTATTATTCTGTGTGTGAACATTTTAATATATTCTATTCTACATATAACAATTTCCTGTAATAATTTAACATCGCCTCGACTTCAAACTTGGTCCTCAATCTGTGTAAATAATGAAAGTATATATGCATATGATTTATATATAATGAATCATTTATAAAATAATATAAAATAACAAAATATATAATCTACATAAATATATAAACAAGATAATTACAGTAATATACAGGCTTTGGTTCAAAAGCAAAAAGAACCAAAACAAAACAAAAAAAAAAAACTGCTAAGCTGCTTTGTGTTTTGCCTAACAGCCCTTATCCGGGCATAAAATAACTGTAACACAAGGTCTTGGGTGGTTTATGGCTATTATAAAATGGCAACAAAATACAATGATAAAAACACCAAAGCTCAAAAAAAATGTGTTTATTATTAATTTACTAATAATCATAATAAACAACTCTTCCTCTTAGCAACTTAGTTTGTTGGCTATGGTTAAAAAGCAACATAATGGACACAATCGATTCCCGATTGTCCTTTAGCGCTCCTGGCCCAAGCTGATCAGATCAGGGCCAGGATGGGATGACCTGACATTTATACACAATTTAATTTTGCCACATTGTGTTTTTTATGTCGTTTTAAAGGCTTCCTTTATTCCAATTAAATATTTTGAAGTTTTTATTCAGTCCATTTCTATTGTTTATTGTTAGGCAACGACACCCAACAAGGTTTAAATTGGTTTAACAACCAAAACGACCGAGAATTAAACTACCTAAAAAAAATCTGCTCCTGATGACGTTTCCCTGTTTAGCAGCCCAGTATGGCTCAACAAACTTGCTGCTGCATTTAAGAGCAAAGTAAAAGCAAGACAGGAGTGTTTGATCAGGAATCTGATCAAGAAGAACTTTAAAGCCCCATAAATGCTGAATTCACCTGATGTGTGTGGTCATAAGGCTGGACACTGTGTATTCACACTGAGTACCGTCGTCGGCCAATCAGAGTTTACAGCTAGAACCATCTGTTTTATAATCAGCACTAACACACACACGTATGACAGCCAGTTATCAGGAGTCGTACTGCTGGACTCCACACTAATTAAAAATGACCGCAGTCCACTGGCTTTAACACCAGCAGCCTCAGAAAGTGTCATTCCAACAGTCATTTGCTCCCAGTGCAAACAGAGCAGCTCTGAGAGAGGTTTGTGTGTCAATATGCAGGTACATGAATGAGCTCATACAGCAGTATAATGTAGCCCCAGTGCAGGGAACCCATGTAATACATAGCAACCACCTGGAGACAGAGGCTCTATTCAGCCTCAGCTTAGCCGCACACAGGTAGGGAGAGAAAGAGACGTGTAACCTAAAAAGTATAGAGTGCTGTAGTGAGGAAGAGTCCTAGAGTTAGAGAGACTGATCACATGGACGAGACTGTGTCTGTGTGTTGGACTCACCCTTTGAGAAGCCATTCATTAATAGCAGTGAGCGCCAGCACTTTGAGAAGGAGCCAGATGGCCACAGGGAAAAACACCAGAGTAAACGTCTGAACAAACAAATGTAACTTCACATGCATTAACGCACTCGCCAACTCCTAAAAGGGAGGGATTAAGAGAGAAATAGAGGGAGAATGAAGAGTCAATCACTGATATACCCTGAAACATATCATGCAGTCAACAAAACTAAGTGACTGAACTTGAAAAACAGGCCACTCTGTGTTTTAAGTCTTTTTAAAGGCGTCCTTTATTCCAATAATGGATATTTGTAAATGTGAATACTGTATTTTTATTGTTTTATTGTTATTGCGTTGCTTCATTAAAAAACCCCACCTCGGTCTTCAGGGACAGGCCGCTGTTAAAGAAGATGGTCGATACGGCTACATAGGTGATGGTGATCTCTGGCCGAAGAGGACCTGAGGGAGAGCAGGTGAGACGGTCATAATACAGCAGGCAGCATGTCAGGCTGGTTGAACTAGCAATATTTCAAGGCAGCCCTATTTGTCTAAAGAGGCAAGCAGGAAGATGCAGCATTAAATAAATAATCTGATTTTAAAGAGGCGGGACTATAACTCTTATACGCCAGGCGCACTGTTATAACGGTCAACTCTCTTGAGTTCATCTTGACCAACCTCAGACGTCCCAGATGAGTTTCTGTGGGTGTTGGGATGGATTCATGTAATCACGGAACAGAAATCATTTAGTCAGACTAATCTCCATCCAGTTAGAGAAATCAGAAGCTACCAAACATCCACGTGCAGAGTAGCCTACATTACAACACAGCTGCAACTTCCAGGCAAACTGGCAGAAAAAGTGCATGTTCTGATCATCAGGGCCAAAATGACAAGCCTGGATCTTCATTTTCACAAAGTAATCACAAATTTAAAAAAAAGTCAAAATAATCGGCAAGAATCGCAATTAGGCCTCGATATTTCCCCCCAAATCGTTCAGCCCTGTTAGTAACACAATAGCAATATGGCATTTTATACATGTCGTGCAGCTCCAACTCAGTCTTATCACAATGAGAGAATCACATAGACACTGTGCACATACATGCTGTACTTCTATAACCTGATATCACGCTTCCCGTCACCTTATAGCGTGATAATGCAGTGCCTTAACAAGGAACGATCTGCACATAACCCAAGCACAGACCCCTGGAGTCATTCTTCCTCCTGTAAAAGTGTTTCCTCCTATTTGTACACTTAATAAAATGCTGTCACAAAACAGGCGTAAAGCAAACAGCCATAATGCAGGTAAATGCAAATGCCAAATGCCTCAAGACTCTGAATACACAGCATCTTTGACTACAGAGACACACACAGCACGGCTTTGTATTCCTGTCTTTCTGGGCTATTTCCACATGATGTAAATGCTGCTGTGCTCTACCCAACCCAACCCTGACATTTACCGCAGACATCTAACCCAACCCTAACTTTAACCTTAACCTCAGCAAAATATCAGCTTTAATCTTATTTTTTAATAAAACCTGCAGTTTTTGGTAAAGAACATCTTTACCATCTGTTGAGCAGCCAAACGTCCCCATAATGTCAGGTTTCATCATACTGGAGACATTAGGTCCCCACAAAGGACTAAATACACACACATTCACATGAATACACAGCATCTTTGACTAAAGAGACTTCACACACAGCGCAGCTTTGTATTACTGTCGTTTTGGGCTACTTCTATGCGTTTCTATATGATGTAAATGCTGTTGTGCTCTATCTAACACAGTCCTAGCCTTTACCACAGACATCTAACCCAACCCTAACCTTAACCTCAGCAAAATATCAGCTTTAACCTCTTCTATTTTTCTAATAAAACCTGCAGTTTTTGGTCCATCTGTTGGGCAGCCAAATGTCCCCATAACGTCACTTTTCCTCATCCTGGAGACATCTGGTCCCCACAAAGCACTAAATACACACACATTCTCAGTCAGTCAAGCAGAGAAGTTGCCATACAAGCCAAGCCACTCCAGCCTGATAGCAACACTTTTCTTTTTTCTGCCAGATCCGGGTCTGGCTCAGTGCAACGTGTCACTAAGTAAGTTGTGACCAAGGTAGTCGCCAAGAAAGCCTGTCTGACCACTTTTAAACGCACGAACTACTCATGCCTCTCACACATGCGCTTCTCCAAGCAGCCTGGCCAGGTTTTAAAGCTGTTTTGTGCCGTTTCCAGAGTTTGCAGCCAGACGCCAAGTTCACGAGAGAAAGAGGGACCCTCACACTGAGGCTGGCTCTCCGGATAAGATCACAGGGCTGAAACTGAGAGATGCGAGAACGTTAAGCGGCATGTTCGGCTGATAAAGTGGAGGATAAGCCCGTCTCTCTCCTCCTCTCCTCCTCCGCTCACCTCCTTTCACCCCGACAGACGGGCCGATCTTAGCGGCGCTGATCACCAACACGATCCCCACGATGAACCACTCCTTCCGGACCCGCGCTAACAGGCCCATTCCGCTGCACTCCCGTTGGCCGCCAAACCCCCGTCACTGCCGGACACACCGCGGAGCATCAGCCCGTCAGTCCGTCCGTCCCCAGCGAGCTGAACTGAACTGGAGAGCGGCTCCCCGCTTATTTCCGGACACATATGCGCAGCGCCATCAGTACCGTAATAACCGTCATTACAGCGCACACGGCTTTCTCAAAGGCCGCGCTCCAATAAGAGAAATAGTCTTCTACGTAGAACGCCTAGCAAGTGCGTAGAACTGGGCTGCGTCCCAATACACCACAAAACAGGCCTGGATTATGGCAAGGAGACATATTTTACTCTTTTTTTCAGTTTAATATTCTTCCCTGTGGTCTTTGAAAGGCATCTGAAATTCACAGCAAAAAAAAAACAAACTTTCATTCAGCTTTTATACAGTATGTTTTAACCACTCTTAAAAAAGATGGTTCTTTAAGGGCTCTTTAGTAAAAGCAATGGTTCTATTTAGAACTAAAAGTTCTATATAGAACCACTTGCATGCTTAAATGGTTCTTGGCCTGGTAAAATGGTTCTTCAGGCTGATGGGAAATGTGTTGTATATGGTTCTGTATAGAACCTTTTTAAAAATGGGTTTGTATAAGACCCAAAAAGAATTATACTATTGTTACAAACTTAACATCATAACAATAGCAGAACCGTTTTTGGTGCTATATAGAACCATTTTCAGAAAAGTTCTATATAGTATGTAGTATATAGTAACTATATACAACACGTTCTCCAACAGTCTGAAGAATTGCACCATGCAGAGAACCATTTAATCATGCAAATGGTTCTTTGAGTGTGGATATATAACACCATTGTCTTGACTAAAGAACCCTACCATCCTTTGTAAGAGTGTAGTATTTTCTTATCTGCAAAGGTAGAGTTGTTAATTCCATATTCAAATGAGGAGACTCTCATTGGCCGACCCCGTGGAGGGGTGTGACTGGGTGGAACAGGTGCGGAGGCGGGGTCAGGGAAGTCTTGTGCTGCTATGTATAACTGTATGTATGATGTTTCTGAGTAATGTTTACGTTCATAACCCTGTTTTTCCACTTTGTGAGTGTGTGGTGACTTAATGATGATACTGTCTTGCTGACTAAGCAGTGTGAACACACTGGAGTTTAGCGCCAGCTTGTGTTACATCTATGTTTTACATTATATGGGTGTAAGTGGCATTAAATCTATGTTTTACACTATATGGACCTATCAGAGGTGTCTGTGCAACACGTCCTTATCTTAGACTTCTCCTACGTATCAATTTTGTATCAGTAGTTTAAGGTCAGAAATCTCAGTGCTCCAAGTTAAAACGTCATCCATGTAGCCTAGTAATTGCATTGTTTTTCTAGAGCTTAGTGATAAACTGATGTTTTCAATTGCAAATAAGATGCAAACATTCTTCCTGGAAGGCACATCAAGTTATCAGTTAAATGACAGAAGCTAAGGTGTTTACTTGCCTATAAAAAAGGCTTGAAAACATAATCCAATGGAAACCTGGCATCCAATGACAGCACGTTTATTCTTGTTCATGTCTGCGCTGCGAATTCACATTGAAAACGGCAGAGGCAGTGGTGACAGTGTGAAGGGTGGTGGGTGAAGGGTTGGTGGGTGTGGTGTGGTTATTGCAGTGGAGGAGTAGGTGAGTGTGATTATTCTAGTGGAGGGCGGGGCGCTACTTTGCTGTGATGAGGAAAAAACACAGGAATTTATATAATCTCATGCAGTTTATTTCACACAGTAAACTACTAATCTCTGAACCAAAGCAGAGTTTTAAAGATCTAATGATGGAGAAAAATGCAGGATGATAGAGAAATAAAATCTACACTGAAAATGAGTGAAATCTCACTCAAATAACGTTTCTAATGTTGTAATGATATCAGGAGTCACTCTATGACACTTTAAATGACACTTTAAGATGACAGCCCAGGATGACAGCGGGGGGGAGGATTATAACCGTGAGGCCTGGGGGGACAGCGTCTGAGTTTCGAGCCCCACCTCCTGAGCACCTCCGATCCTGCAATGAGGCCACTTTAATAGGCCTAATGTTGGATCCCAGAGGCCTCACTGCAGAGCAGGTGAAGGCTCAGAGCAGAGAGTGAACAGAGAGAGAAGAGGGGTGAGCAGCAGCAAAAAGGAGCTGAAACCTCTCATGTGAGAAAAGGGACTGAAAAGGGCCAGTTTTCATTGTGTTTTATGTTTGATGTGAACATAAAGTTCAAATGCTTGCTGAAACGTTCACTCCTGCCGCCAGCATCCTTCCTCAACCCGGGGTAGCTCAGTCTGTGCTACCACATGTAGTGACATATTCTTATGATCATAATTCAGACACTCACTACCTGTATAAATGTTCATTCTAAGCAGCATCAACTTTAACTGTGCTGTTCCACTGTTACTGACGTCTTCACTGGTAAGATCCTCAGAGGATGATTAGACACATTACAGAAAAGTGGTAAAACTCTCTCAGTGAAAGTGTGTGTTATAGTGTGCAGGTGTGTGTTGGTTAGAAGATCAGTGAAGGTCACTTTCCCCCTGTCCCAGTCCAGCTGCACTCTGACCCTCTGCAGCTTCTCTTTAGGTGGGAGAGAGTGACCTGACTGTCCTGGACAGAGTATCCAGTATTTATTACTGCTTCTACTGTAGTTCAGACTCCACACGGAATCCCAGAAAGAGTTTCCTTTTCTTATTACAGACTCTGTTACCACACCCAGTTGCCAGTTATCACTGTCTCCAACCTGGACGTCCCAGCAGTGTGTCCCTGAGTTAAAACCCTCAGAACCCAGAACACACAGGTACTTATCAAATCTCTCTGGATTATCAGGAAGTGATGTTTCCATGTATGTGTTTTCTACAGCAGTGAGATCATCAGACAGGTGGAGGTCTGGATGTGTAGTGTTGGGGTCCAGAGTAACGGGGGCTGAGGAGACAGAGCACAATGAAATATCAGGTTAGTGTGTGTTTATGTAATCTTTGCACTTTATTCCCATTACTTTACTGTTCTAGGACACATATTCAGTCTGGTATCGGTCTAAATCCCTCTGTTATTTTATTGCTGTATAGTGATCTTCCAGTAAAAATCCAGTGCTGGTCTTAAATAATTTACGTCCTCTAATGTTGTAAAAATTTAAATAACTGATTTTAAATGATTTTTTATCTGTTCCATCATTAGATTTCTTTATGATTTTGACTGAATTGCAGATAAACATCTAAAAATCCAGGTGTTAATGATGGTTAAATCTTCAGTACTCCAGAACCTGATTATATCTGAAAAAGCCTTTAAGAGAAACACAACTTACTGTACTGGAGAATCTCCTGCATGTTCTCCCACACTCTGAACTTCAGGTTGGAAAGGTGTTTCACTACATTGATCAGAGCTCCTGATGTCTTTTCTGGATCTGTCGTGTGCTGAACTCTGACAATGCAAATAGTGCATAACATCATTTTGTAATCTGGTTTGCAGTTTGCAGGGCATTTCATTTAAATGGATGCTAGAATGTAATGTAACCTACTCGACTCCTACTAAAATGTGCTTTGTTATGCTGTAAACACTGAATACTGAAGATGTCAACACATAATTTCACAAATAAAATGGCTCAGCATTAAAATGTAGACTTACTGTTTCATTGTAGACTTTAGGTTCTGAGGGGAAACAAAGAGAGAAGAGAATCATTGATGTAGTTTGAATCAAATATCAGTGATTTTTTTCACTTTTATGAGGGAAATAAAATCTCATTTAAAGCTCCTCCCTCAACAATGAAATAAATATTATAGAATATTAACAGTCTCAGCTGTTGGGATGCTGTTCTTGTTTTTACTCCGATCTTTTTCATTCACTGTGAACCATTTTGTTTGTTTGCATAAGTGAGTGAGTAAGTAGAGAGTGAGTGAGTGAGTGAGTGAGTGAGTAGAGAGTGAGTGAGTGAGTGAGTGAGTGGGTGAGCAGAGAGTGAGAGCAGGGGTGTAGCCAGAACCTTCACACTACAGTGGCCGTGTGTAAGTGTTGCAGGCTGCTCAGTGACCCTGGAAAAGTAAACAACACACGGCAGCAGCTATTTGTTAATTTCTGTTTTAGTGTTTTATTTTCTGGCACAGGTCAGACTTTGACCCGATTTATATTACAAAATATAAGGGAGGAAAATTTCTTCATGTAACCCTGGCAGACAGTGCGTTCAGTAGAAATTCAGGTAGCTCTCCAAGTGAAACTTTAGTACAACTTTAACTTAAAATGCAATGAAGCTTAGTCTGTTTTCAATAAACTTACATTCTCAAAGTGTGTCCTCTTGATATTAGTATCAAACTACACTTCTATAATGTGGATGTTATGTTTATTGGAGCGACGCACCTCACAGTCTCACGCTCTGTGAAATTTAAGCTAACATTACTGAGGCTGCTTTCCGAACCATGCACTTCTATGCTTTACGCACCATACTAATGAATGCACGACTAATGATGGTGCACTATTTTTTTTACATCCTATTTAGTGCTGCAGTTTGGGCCGCTGCCTGAGTGTTTTGAGGTTGGTGCTGCGCTGACGTCAACTGAGAGCAGCGAGCAGTTCTGCTGTTTTAAAGCTATTTTATAAAATTAACTATGCAACCAAACTGTCCAGGGACAATGTATTTACACAGGTTTTGGACAGCGGCATACTAAGCATTTAGAACTATTCATTTTGAGAGGCAGGCTGTCTCACTTTGTTTAACTGGGGTGGCCAAGGTTTATGATATAGCAGCACTGGCCCCCTCTGGCCACCCCGTGGCTCTGCCCATTGGCTGTACTTTCATTATGTATGAAAATGAATACGTCTGTTTCAAATGATGTAACCATCACTGCCCACATGCTTCTTTGTGCCTTTTACGTTGGCATGGATGTTAAGCAATACATCAAAAGTTGCTGAGAACAATAAACATGGCGAGAGTGGAGGAGGTTGTAGTAATGTACCTACTACGAAAAAGACAAAAGAAGCAGCGGTGTAGTCTGTGAGGTCATTAAATATTTCGAGACGTGGAGAGAGAATTATTTTCACTTATATTACCTATGAGAGAAACTGACGTTGTGTCTTGCTTGAACTATTGGCTACACTGCCCCCACAATTTCTGGTGGTACTGCTTCGTTTTGTCCATATCCATAAGCTTTCAGAGAATGTGCACAAACATGGGTGGAATTAATGCTGAGTACAGATAGAAGACTTCATATCTGTATTTAACACTGAGCATAAATGAACGTTTACCTGTAAGAACAGAACGTCCTCAGCCTCCATTTCCTTCTCTATGTGTCTGATTGTGTCTGAAAGAGCTGATATTTCTCCATTCATCTCCTCAATCTTCCTCCTCATCATCTGACTCTTCTGCTCCTCTTCCTCCTTCAGTGCAGCTATCCTTGCTGCTTCTTCATCTCTTAGAAACTGGTGAAGCTTCTCAAACTCCTCCTTTATCTGCCTCTCTGTGTGCTGGGCCTGCGTCTGGAATGAGAGACCATTAGGAAACACAAACTCTAACAGATGATCTACAAGCATTTACCACCTACAGGAGAAGTGGACACTCATCAGAAACATGACCTCAGCAACATGTTTCACAATTCAAGATGATGTTTCACCTTAATGTGAGCTGCTGTTTGGTCATAGTCTTGTTTAGCTTCCTCTAAGACTTTCAGATTCTTCTGTAGAGGCTCCAAAGCAGACTTGAGTTTATTCTGAAAGTGAACAATCACAGGTTAAATCATGTTCTAGCTGGTCTTTTAAAGTATTTAATAGTAAGTGTGTAAATGTGCTGAGTGTCTCAGAGAGTGTAACCCCTCAAAACAGAATGACAGGCTTTCTTTTTGTCATAAATTGATTGTGGCCTTTTCACAGGTCCAGCGTGTAGACAGGGCAGAAGGGGCGATTGAAGTAATTTTGGGCTCCTTATCTCAGTTGATTTGCCTCAGCAGCATATTTCGTATTCATAAAATGTGTCACATTTTTATAATAACTCTTATTTTGTTACAGTTTCCTATAGAACTAATCCATTAATATATTTAGTTAATGATTAATGCTTATCTGGTTTATATTATTCTTTTTTTTCTGCCAGATTTTTGTCCGCTAACTCGTCCTGCAGTTTTTGAGATATTGACACTATTCCAACTCCAGGAAATTTTGATTTTTGATTTTGAGACATGGGGTCCAAAAGGTTACTTAATGGGTCCTGGATCCCCCATAAGCCCCTGTATTACGAACCTTGGTTTTCATATGATCATTATTGAATTAGTCAAACTCACTAAAATCTCCACAAACAGTCTCATTTATCCAGCTTCACATCATGAACTCCAGAGGTTCTTCTTTTTCTGTTTCTTCTGGTGTTTTTGAAAGCCTGATTTGTGTCTTTGGCAGCTACATCGTTTGAATTAAAAAAAAAAAAAAACTTACAGAATGTGACTGGACTGAACCACTGACTGTTTATATGAGAGTGGTCTGGTAATTGGAGGGGTGACAGTGCTGGTGTCACTGTATCTACTCACAGTTTTTAATTATTATTTAATAAATGAAGAAAATCAATGAAGAATGTTTAAGTAAGCCTAATAGGTTCAGTCTTTGTGGGCCCCTGTCTCTTTGAGCCCTTGGAATCATTCTAATCCCCCACCCCCTTATGGCACCCTTGGCCGGACCACTTGTAGTTCTGCTCTGCTGCTATTTTCAGTCCAAACAGTCTATATCTGGAAATCAAATGGCAAAACAGCCAATTTTGAATTCATTGTTATGAGAACCAACACATGTGCATATATCTGCCTATTTAGGAAGAGCAAAATCATAAAATGAAACAAGTGGATGCCCTGCAGAAATCCAACAACACAGAACAGTTAAATAACTACACTATCATAGCAGTAGGTATAGTCCCTTTTTCCCATATGTGTCATTAATTGTAGCATATTCAAATGAGAAGGTTTGGGACTGAATGCATATAATATTTACACAGTTCATGATACAGTTTTAGCATATTTATGGATTAATTTGATATAGGGTGAAGCTGTGTGGTGATTTGTGGTAACAAGTTTAATGTCTGATTTTTATCTGATTTAGGAAAATGTTGAAGTGTGATTTATTGTTCTGCTGGGGGTGTCTAACTGATATGCTGCAGCTCTGCCATTCATTTATGTATGATGGAAAGTAAGGCTTTTGCTTTAGGATATATAATATTGTAGAATATATATTCTAGTTTTCATAGGTAAGTAAAGAAAACTGATTTGATCATTTTATTCATCTTTATTTGTGCCTAGAGAGCACAAACACCATCAGATAGGCATAACAAAAACAGGCCTTTACTCATTTGAGAAGAAAACTCTTACTAAGAGCAAGTGTCCTACCTTAAAGTCAGTCACAGCTTCATCTGTTGGACAGAATTTGTGATCTTTGTGTTTCTTTGAAGTCTGACACACCACACACACAGGCTGCTGATCATCCAGACAGAAGAGTTTGAGTTTCTCATTGTGCAGAATGCAGAGCACCTCAGACCCTGCTGAAGATCTCTGACTCCTGCTCTCTAGAAAAGACTCACAGAGGTTTTTCAGTGTAAGGCTAACAGGAGGCTCAGATCTGGAGGATCTTCTCCTACAAACTGGACATTCTCGAGACCCCTTAGTTTCCCAGAACTGCTGCAGGCAGGTTTTACACACACTGTGGCTGCACGACAGAACAACAGGATCCCTGAAGATTTCACAGCACACAGGACACGAAAGCTCTTCTTCTGAAAGAGGGTTTCTAGCAGCCATTTCCTCCAACTGCTGCTGTGCTGTTTCTCTGTAATGGCTCCTTTAGTCCAAACTCCACTTTCTCTTTTAGGACGTCTGTAATGATCAGAGCAGCACAGTTGAGAATCAGCCACCGTAGCCCTTCAACCCACTGAGTGAGTTTTAGCTCCTTTCAGAATCACACATCAAGAAACAAACACATACAGTCACTGTTTAAAAGCTCCTCATTGGTGTCTCTGAGTGAAGTGAAAGCAGAATGAAGAAAGATCAGAGTGACGGTATGAGATTCACTTCCGCCAACAGGTAGAGGAGGTGTAGAAGAGGAGGAGCTTTAAAAAAGGAGGAGCCAGTCAGATGCTCAATTCTAACTGTGTGCTTTCTACACTAGATGGCAGCAGTTTGTTTTCTTCATCCTGGTGAAAGCTGACAGTGAAGACACTGGGCATTCATTTAATCACTAGAACTAGCTGGATAAAGTAGCACAGACTGTCAGAAATCTGTGTTAATGTGAGAAGAAAATGAAGGATCAGAAAAGGAAGACAGAAGATGAGAGAAAAGATCCTTACATCAGAATTCATAGCTGTTATTGATATTAATATCAGGATACTCACAGTACAAGCAGTGTTACAGTCTCCAATGAAAACACTGGAATGGTGAGGACAGTTCTGTCAAGAACAAAAATACTAAACTGACCTGCCTGCAGTCCAGACTTGTCACCACTGAATATATTTGCTGCATTATTTAATGAAACATATTACAAATAAGCCCCCAAGCTGTTGAGCAGATGAAATCCTATATCAAACAAGAAAACATTTCACTTTCAAAACTACAGCAATTGGTCTCATCAGTTGCCAAGCACTTACAGAATGTTGTTAAAAGAAGAGGTGATGAAACATAAACATGCCCCCGTCCCAACTTTTTTGGAAGATGTTGTTGACATTAAATTCAAAATTGGCATATAATTTTCAAAAAACAATAACATTTCTCAGTTTCAACATTTTATATATTGTCTGGTTTTATTTTCCATAAATTTGGATTTGTGTATCATATAACGCTGTACTTTCATTTACATTTGCCACAGTGTTTTATATATAAATACTGAATTTTCATAAGAATAGTTACACAAGGCTTCACAGTTTGCTTACTAAATCATTTAATGTGCATAACTAAACACTCCTAGTTCTCAGAGAGAGAAAATATGATTAAAAAAGGGATATATGAGTTAATAGTTAGATTACTCCAGAGACATAACTAACATAGCTACTGCTATGAGAAAGTAAACAACATGATTAATAAGAAGAGAAAAATATATAATTTCTAAATAAGGAAACAATTCAGAGGTTGTATAAACTGCCTATAGCACAGTATACATCATCTTAGCACAGCAGCTGTCCTTAACAGTCTTAAATGATATTTGTATGAACACAGATACTGGCAAAATATCTGTGCTAGAGTTGCCAGATTCTAGTGCTGCATTTGATACTCTTGGCTATAACATTTTTCAGACAGACTGGAAAACTGAGTAGAGCTTTCTGGAATGGTCCCAAACATATGTGGAAGAACTGTGCAACTTCATTGCAATCAACTACAAATCTAAAAGGGAAACACTGACCTGTGGTGTTCCACAAGGGTCCATTCTTAGGCCCTTACTGTTCTTGTATCTTTTGTATTGTATCTTTATACACTACCGCTGGGTCAAATCCTTAAAAGTATCTTAGCATAGCTATACAGGCGACACCCAGATCTACTTAGCTCTCTCACCTGATGACTACAATCCAATTGACTTCATTTTATGACATTGCCTAGAGTCAGTAAATGACTGGATGGAGAAAAGCTTTCTCTAGCTAAAGAAATAAAATCTGAGGTAACTGTATTTGATAGTAAAGAGCAAAGCCTCAAAGTTAGTCCTCATCTTGGTGCCAAAGCTTTGAGGACTAAGGATAAAGTCAGAAATCTTGGCATAACAATTTTTGATTCAGAACTGAATTTCAGCAGCCATGTAAAAGCAACACAAAAGTCTTTTACCATCTCAAGAACCCACCATAGTTTCAAAATTTCATGTTGCATCTTATTTTGTCTTTTTATTTTGAGCTATGTACTTTGTACCTTCTTTAACTATCTTTGCAAAAGCCTTTCTGAGGTGCTAGATCTCAGGATGAGATAAGCTCTTTTAGCGCTATTTGAAGCTTAATTTATGACATCTTGTTCTTTCATTTTTGATGGTTTAATGGTAAAGAAGTCATCATCTCAGTGATAGTATGAATTACTTGTAACGAATTACAATTTTACAAAGATGATAAGAAATATTACTTAGAGGCCAAATGGGAATTTAAGTAAACGTTATTCACTTTGGATGATTCTGACATGGAGATTTTAAGGAATACAGCACTTTTTATTTCAGCTATGGTCTTACAGCATGTTGCAATCATGGAGTTTACACAAGACTGCTGAAACTGGTAGGATTTTTAAGAGTCATTTTAGGTGAAAATACTCCAGCATCACTCTTGGTAAACCAGTCTTTTAATAGAATGTCATTAATTAGTCTGACGCTGATGTCTATTAAAATTATCATAAGCACAAAACACTGAAGGCAATTTCCATTAGGTAGAACCGAGTGGCTCTGAAAAAACTTTTTGCAAACAAGCAAAGTTTCAGTTTAAGATTTATTTGTAACTTAGTTTCAAGTTTAAGTTTAATAAAAACCTGCTTTAAACTCAGGTTCACAAATGAGTTTTCCTTTACTGTATTCCATCTGTAGGTCTCTGTTCATAAACATAAACTAGCAAAAACAAATTTACTATAAAATGAAATAATGTTTGTATAAATTCAGAAAAAAGACACGTCAGTCACGACTGCATATGTGTACATATTTCTATACTGTGGTCTATTTACACAAAGTTAGGTTAGTTCATCATTTATGTTGAATAGACTCTCCCAAAATTTTACACTGCTGCACTGACGTTGAACTGCATGCTTGCACTGGGTCGGTATGACCAACAGGTCAAAACAAGCTCAAAACAAAGCGCGCTGTTCCCTGATTGATGTTCCTTGAAATGTAGTGGAGTGAAAGTAAAAAGTCGCCCAAAATAGAAATACTTCAATAAAGTACCGAAACACAAAAAAACTGCTTAAGTACAGTAACAAATTACATTTACTTAGTTACTGTCCACCATTGGGTAGAATAGGATTCCAGGGTATGACTGAAGCATACAAATATGTTTTAAATGCTTGATTTTATCCACTGTTGTTCCCAGTGGATAAAATCAAGACCCAGCTATACGCTATTTCCCACTCAGACTCCTGTTTTAGTCAGAAATGTGTCATGTTATGGTAGACAAATACATTTTACTGTGACTTTAACCTGCACTGTGCTGTTCCTCCATTATTGACGTCTTCACTGGTAAGATCTTCAGAGCACAGTCATCCCAGTTACAGAAAAACGGTAAAACTCTATTAGTGAATGTGTCTGTAATTGTGTGCAGTTGTGTACAGTTTGCAAGATCAGTGAATGTCACTTTCCCCCTGTCCCAGTCCAGCTTCACTCTGACCCTCTGCAGCTGCTCTTTAGATGAGGCACAGTGATCTGGCTCTCTTGGGCCACGTATGAAGAATGTACCACTGCTTTTACTGTACTCCAGACTCCAAACTGAATCCCTGAAAGAGATTCCTTTCCTTTTTACAGACTCTGTTATCACACCTAGTTCCCAGTAGTCACTGTCTCCAACCTCAACATCCCAGCAGTGTGTCCCTGAGTTAAAACCCTCAGAACCCAGAACACATGCACACTTATCAAATCTCTCTGGGTTATCAGGAAGTGATGGTCCCTGTTTTCTAAATTCTACAGCACTGAGATCATCAGACAGGTGGAGGTCTGGATGTGCAGTGTTGGGGTCCAGAGTAACAGGGGCTGAGGAGAGAGAACACATACATCATCTTCAGATTTGCCTAAAAACGACTCTGCTACGTTTGTGGTTTAGTTCTAGTGGGTTAAAACTTGATCATTTATAAAGCCAAGCTGTGAAAGTATGTTAACACATCCTCTACAGGGACAAACTTTAATAATAATAAAATGAATAATTAAGTAAAACACACTGTGACAGTGATAGACCTCACCATTAGTACCAGTGGCACACACAAACCTCTGTTTCTCCTGTTTGCAATAAGGTGTGTCATTATATTTGCTGTTTATCGTTAGTTGGTAATATGAGCTTTTGGCTGTTTGACTGGTGTGCAATGTGCACAAAAGTAGTCTTTTGTTTGCAGACTTGACAAGTCAGATGCAGTTAGCTAGCATGTTTAAACCTTTGCATAACCATCTTCAGCTCTGTTTTAACCATCTTAGTTATACTGTCTCTCTAGTAACTTTGCTAAGTAGGCCATGGAAGTGTAAACCCATCGCAAGCCTGAAAAAAACAATTGTTCAGGGCTATATCCAATGGCCTGGACCTGGTCACGCCCCTAATATAGTCAGAATGTATGCTAAATAAGACTTTTTACATGCACACAGGCCTGGACATGACTTGTTATGCCCTTGGGTCATATATGTACTTATTACTTATCCTTACTCAATGCTCCATTCTTAATAATGTTAAAAAATTCTCTATGTCTGGAAGCAAATTATGCGGGAACAGAACTTACTGTACTGGAGAATCTCCTGCATGTTCTCCCACACTCTGAACTTCAGGTTGGAAAGGTGTTTAGCAACATTGATCAGAACTCCTGATGTCTTCTCTGGATCCTTTGGTGTGAGCTGAGCTCTGAAAATACAAGAAAGTATCAAATAAATATTTCTACTACTATTGGTTTTGTCATTTAAATAATAATAACCTTATTCACTATAATGTCATTGAAATGCTTTCATTTTTCCAAAAATACAGTAGATTTGAACATTTAATTTAAAAAAATCTGACCAAAAGGGTAGAATGACTATTACTTACTGGCTCAATGTGACCTCAAAGTTCTAAGAGGGAGATAAAAAATAATTCTGCCGAACATAATCTACCAGCATCAATTTAGAGAATATTCCACTGACACAACCCACAATCAGGCTTGCGAAATAAGTCTCACATTACTGGGCTTGGATGTTTGCCTGTGATTGTGCCTCTACATGTTCTCATAGCAATGGCTGAGTTTTCTATTGTGCAAATAGATTTCCACTCATGGACATGTCTCAACTATCAGGGGAGAATAGTTGGCAAAAGAGAACTGCTTCCCAGCAGATGTCATGCTCCACTTGCCCCTGTACTGGTGCTAAAGTGAAGTGCCACATCTTCTCCAACTGTGGAATAAGTCATGGTAGTGTGGTGCTAGACAGTCTGCTCAACTCATTTGATTTAATTATATCGTCTAGGTTCCCAGAATGCTCCAAACGACTGTCTGTCTGGCAGGCCCTTGCCTGGCATTTCCTAAGCTCCACCCTGCTGCTCTTCAGCCTAGACCTCTTCCATATGGACCATGGTAAAAAGTTAACACTGGTGCTTGGGACCACTGTAAAAGACTTCTTGTCTAATATTTTGAGCCTACATGGCAACCCTTGAGTACTGACTGTTTACTTTCCTAGAAGAAAGGCAAATGTGTCATAATCACTCCTCATTTTACCTCCCTGCTGCCAACGAAGCCACTGAATGGTTCAGCCTTATGCTTAAACATACAATCCAGCAAGCTATCCAGCAGAACCAGTCTTAGAAAACTGCAGTCACTGACTTTGTGCATGTGTATTGTGCTACAACTTCAAGTGTCTCTATAGGTGGTACCACCCTTATCTACTGCTCTGTTTCCACTGCTAGTATCTCACCACCAGCAAAGAATGAAGGCATACACTGATTGAAAGCATGCTGCACTCGCTGCTAGGTTCCAATGTGTGGGTGAGAAATACCTTGCAATTTTCCCTAAAGCCAAGAAATTTAGTGACCCTATGACACTAGAGTGATGGAAGAACTAGGAATGCCGCGTCTCATCCAGACTGCAGCCAGCAGGTGGAATCTACAAGCTGCTGGAATATAGTTAGGAAGTGATGTAATATTTAGTTGTTGCTCTGATTTGCTGATGATTGCTGATCATTAAAAGAAGCTGATGTTATCTAATTACTCACCATCTGCTGCAGCACTTCGGCTTAAAAAGAGGAGAAAATCAAGCTCCACTTTTGTTTCAGATCTGAATAAGGCGTTTCTGTCCATCCTTCCACTGTGAGAATACAACTCAGTGCTATGGGTCTGAAAGGATGTGTAGCTGTCAAGAAGCCCTTACTGAGAAAAAAAAATGGACAGAAAAGATTTGAATATTCAGACAATGAAACTGCTGAAGACTGGCCACCCCAGAATTCAGACCTCAACATCACATGAATGTGTTTGGGATTACTTTGACACCTGAGCAGAAAATGCAATCAACTTACTACGACTGAACTCTGCATGTGTTTACAAGAAACATGGAAAAATATCCCAGCAGATTTCCTGAAAACTGAAAGCAAGCATGTCAGTACAACTGCAGTGCTGAGAATGATCCACCATACAAATAACACCTACTCAGTGGTGACCCGGTTGGGGTTCTGACCACTTGTGAATGGGGGAAAGGAAAGCTGACACACTACGCAGAGAAACAGATGGACTACAAGCTGAAACTGTGGGACTACAAATTGCACAAACGTGGTATGTGGACCTCATAAAATAGACAATTAGTGTTGGAATGAAGCCTGTCTAAGAAAGAATACCCACTGACTTTATCTAGCCTGTTTAAAAAGTAACTGGTATTCAATACAAAAAGTATCAAAAAAGAAAAAGACAAAATGAGCAGAGTTACTTTCATACCTTACAGTCAGTCACAGCTTCTTCTATTGGACAAAATTTGTGATCTTTGTGTTTCTTTGAAGTCTGACACACCACACACACAGGCTGCTGATCATCCAGACAGAAGAGTCTGAGTTTCTCATTGTGCAGAATGCAGAGCACCTCAGACCCTGCTGAAGATCTCTGACTCCTGCTCTCTAGAAGAGCCTCACAAAGGTTCTTCAGTGCAAGATTAATAGGAGGCTAATCTTTAGAGGATCTTCTTTTACACACTGGACATTCTCAAGAGGTCTTAGTTTCCCTGCTGCAGACAGGTTTTACACACACTGTGGCTACACGACAGAACAACAGGATCCCTGAAGATGTCACAGCACACACAGCATGAAAGATCCTCCTCTGTTAGAGAGCGTTTAGATGTCATTGTCTCCAACAGCTGATGATCTCTTTTTTAATGGCTTCTTTTGTCCAAACGTCACTCACAGTTTATGGATTTCTGCACTGAGCACAGCAGAAGTGTTCAGAATCAGCCACTGCAGTCCTTTATCTCACCATGTTAATAAAGAATGAAAAAAGAGTTGTTAGAAAAGAGTATGTATCGCTGTCTTTCTGCCGAGGTAAGCTGGAATGAGGATCAAAGAATCAGGCAGTATGAGTTTCAGTTTCTTGCAGAATTGGATTGCAGAAGGGAGGAGGGGCTTTGGAGAGGGAGGAGCTGAACAAGTAGATGGGAACTGTTCATGTACAACTAAATTAGCCAAGATCATTTTCTTAAAGTTGATAAACATTTTTTGTAAGAACCTTTACATGTACACTCCTGGGCAGAAAAATGGGCCAAGCCTAAAATCTAATTGTTTTCACTGATGGTTTTGGCCTGGCGAGAGTCCAGATTAAAACACTATAGAGAATATTTGTTCTCACATTAAACACAAACCAGCTCGGCAGTGTTTTTCAGCTGTTTTGAAGCCATCAGTGCTGAGTGGAAAAACACTGACTCTTCTTTCTGTAAAGCTCGTCTTAAAATTTACAGAAAACTTTAACATTTAAAGAAATCAGAGGAAAGTAACTTTATCTATTTGTTTAATGGTTTGTTGTTAAGACCATTAAAGCTAAATGTTTGCCATTTTTTTTACTTTTTATTTATTTATTTTTTGCCCAGGAGTGTGTGTCATTCGCAACAGTATATACAATCCATGTGTAGTGAGTGTCTCTCTATCACTTTCAAAACACATTATTGATCCCTGCATAATCCCACATACGTTATTTTTAAGTTATGATGTCTTAACTGTTCTAGAATTTGGCCCATTGATTTATTCTATATTTGCACATTTGCAAAACATTTTTATAATAAAATTTAATATAAGACAAAGATTACCTGAGAAATTCAAAGCTTTTAAATAGAGTTTTTAATTCCTCGACTGGGTGACCAGGGTCCTTTCTGCATGGAGTGCATGTTCTCCCTGTATGGGTTTCTTTTGGGTACTCTAGTTTCCTCCCACAGTCCAAAGCCATGCAGTCAGGCCAGTTAGAGATACTAAACTTCCCCTAGGTGTGTGTGTGTGTGTGTGTGTGTGTGTGTGTGTGAGACTGCGATGCACTGGCGACCTGTCCAGAGTGTTTCCTGCCTTTCGCCCAATGAGTCTGGGATTGGTGAATGCCAGGAGAACATTACCTGCCTGACTGCACTGTGACAACTGTAATCAAACACCTTTGGGGATGAACTAGAACAGAGATTGTGAGCCAGGCCCTCTCGTCCAACATCAGTGTCTGACCTCACAAATGCTCTTCTGGATGAATGAGCAAAGATTCCCACAGACATTCTCCAAAATCTTGTAGAAAGTTCTCAGAGGAAGCTGTTATAGTTGCAAAAATGGGACCAACTCCATATTAATGCCTGTGAATTTAGAATGGGATGTCATAAAAGCTCCTGTAGGTGTGATGTGTAGATGTCCCAATCTGTTTGTTCATGTAGTTTCTAAATGCTAACTTTGTTTATTGAACACAAAATACATTTTTAAATGATCATTTCATTTATTGAAGGAAAAAAAGATATCCAACAGCAACTGAGACTGTGTGGAAAGTAATTACCCACTGAATTGCTTAGTCAATCAATTAACCAAACACACACACACACACACACACACCACACACACACACACACACACATCATCTAAACCGCTTATCCTTCTGGGTCGCGTTGGGTTGCTGGAGCACCCAGGATATTAACCAAACAGACTCATTTATTTTAAATTTTTGTTTTTTTTTTCCATTTGAGCACAGTTAAGTAAGTGAAGAGCAAATCAGCTGCACTCTGACTCTCTGCACTTTCTCTAAATGGCCAGGTCATATTGGTGGGCCCAAAGTTTAATTACACACTTCTATAACCTAAGAACAGCTCAACCAGTTTGCACTGAAGACCTTGTAGTTACCTTTACGAGTTCAGACTCTGTTATTGAAACCAGTTTTTCTCTCAACACTGAGTATGTTTACATGCACTCAATAATCTGATCATAATCGGATTTCTACAGTTACCTGAAAGCAGAAATCTGATTACTGCCTGACTCATGTAGACCCCGAGTTTCCCCATTATCTGATTACTCAAGAGCATGTAAACGTGTTGATCGGATTACTGACAAAATCAGATTTTCTGCAATTATCGGATTATTGAGTGCATGTAAACTTGGATGTCCCAGTGTGTCCTTGAGTTAAGATCATCAGACAAGTGGAGTCTTGGATGTACAGTGCTGAGGTTCAGAGTAACAGGGACTGAGGAGGGAGAACACAATGTTTTTTCACTGGATAGAGGCATTTTAACCTGATCGTGGGCCCCATGGATCTAACAAAAATCCATAAAATCACACACAATCCCTAAAAACACAACACAACTGAGTTCCTTTCCAACTGATGTAGTGCAAAGACTTTAAGTATTAAAATAACTAGTCACACAGCAGTTTAGTAAGTGTTACCTTATTTTAAAGCCGTGTACACATTCACAACCAGTCCCTGTTGTCCTTTGGTATGAGTTTAATTCCTTTCAGAAAAAGAAAGCAAAAGAATAGACTCATTAGATATTAGTATATATCAAATATGTCCCAGATAGGGGAAGGTAGAATGACATTTACAGTTTGAGTTTCAACAGGTAGTTTGTGTAAGGAATGATTAACTATAGGTAAAGGAACGTAGGGAAGAAATGTTAGACAGGAAAAGAATGTGAGGTTTATTCATTGAACGTTCTTGCAATACAACATTAGACAAGGCTGACATTCAAGAATCACTCTTTTTCTCTTGTAAGTAAATCTGTCAAGAACAACAACCATCTTTGTACGAAATCCATGTAGTCATTAAGAGTATATCAGTTTATAACGCAGAGAGGAAACTCATTACTTCTGTAATGTGTAACTGCAGTCCTCATTTGGTGACATCAGCAACTAGATTTCAACCCATAGTCAGTGTTGTAAAAGCCTGAGTGTCAGTGTTACATGATCTTGAATCTGTTGCCCACAGGCCACAGACCTGCTGATCTCAGAGTTGTGCAGTGACTTGCCTCTGTTTAACTGTGGAATAACCGGTTCCATCTGCAGACACTGACCAGCTTTCCTGATCAAACTAAGGTGGGGCAGCATAAGAGTAATATTAATATGCTTGGAGATGCTACAATATATTTAGGAGCTCATGAAATGAAGGTTCTCCTATAGAAATGACTCTGTCTATCTGTTGGTCCATCTGTCTGTCCAACCGTCCACGTTTTTTTCTCCTAAGATGTAATCCTGGAAGTCTTGACATGTTTTGCTTATTTTGTTGTAATTAAAACTGTGAGACTGTACATCCTGGTGGTTCACTTTCCTCTATGTAAACTCTATGGTGCTTCCCAGGTCATGCTAAATGCTAATATTCAGTAAGTCCTAAGGCACTGCTTTGTGGATGAAGCCCTTGTCCTTTTCTTTCTTTCTCCCTGAGGTGCTCTGGTGATGTGTGTGTGGTTTTATGTACCAAAAACAAGAACATTTTCCAAACTGTCTTTATCACTTAGAATTAAACAGGTTGTATTTGTTACCAGGCTGAATCTGTTTCTTTTCAGACTTAGACATGCAAATGAGCTCAGCTCCGATTGGCTGTCCTGTATTGTGTGCTATTAAAAAAGCAGTCCAGGCTGAAACACTACTTATAACTTCAGTGTGAATGGGCGGAGCTAAACTATTATAAACTGATTGAGTAGGTTGATATATACAAATTAGCTGGTTCTTGTGACTTCACAGAAACAATTCATTCAAAATGGACTGTTTCACCCACACACAGCACATATCGCTTGACCTGCTGCCCCTTAACTGACCCCTGACCTCCTAGCTGTTTCTCAAACCTGATTCTGGGGTCCATTCTTCCTTACTGTCACTCTAATCAAGCTTACTGTCCTCACTGTCAGAAGGAATGACCCTAACTGCCCGATCACATTCCTTCCCCCCATAAAATGTTCTTGTGTTTTCTGTAAATATTAGTGTATGGTTTGACTATTGTCATATTTACACATCTCATCACTCAATGCTCTCAAAACCTGACATTGTGGTTCTCAGTCCTGGTCCTGGGGACCCCCTATTGAACTGGCATTCACTGCTGCAGCTGCTTGATGAAAAGCTGATCATTTGAATTCAGTGTGTTGGAGCAGGAAGGCACCTAAAACATGCAGGGCAGGAGGTCCCCGAACCAGAGCTGAGAACCACTACTTTAACATGATTGCCCTAATAAACGTAGTCTAGCTGCATAATGTTGCCCTGAGGCAACAAACAAAAAACACTGTTTTATTAAGTGAAAACAAAACATGTCTTTAAAACAACCAAATATACTTCTTTGCATATTCATATTTGTAAAGTAATTTCAATTTAAACATAAAAAAAATGCAATATATCTGACAACTTGCTGGTTTTGTGTCCCATGCAGCTGGTTCCTGAAAGGATTGCTCAACCCCAAGGTGAAATGTCAAACCCACTTCTACCCCTCATCTTATTGGACAGAGACATGTCTCGTAACAAAAATCTAAAGGCTGTGTAACAAACCAAAAAAATGGTTCGTTGCTCAAGTGCAACACCATTCCAAAGAGCGATATGTTAATATATGTCATTAGTGTGAAACAAATGTACAGATTTGTTTATTTAATTATAACAGCTTCAGAAGAAATTATTAGCATGTATTATAGATGCATTCTATCCCAGCCCATTTAGGTAGCTAGAATCTGATATACATATGATATATATATATATATATATATATATATATATATATATATATATATATATATATATATATATATGTATATATGATCAGAAAGAGCTATTATAATTAATATTTATAAAAAAGATCCACTGAACAACTTCACTCACCTGTATCTGTATAACAGCCTGTTCTGTAGATGCTTCTGAAGTGGCACTTTGTTCAATCGCCTCCTTGTGGTCGAAGCTGGTATAACATGTTGATTGTTAGCCAGCTAGCTCCCCAGTAATTTCTCCTCATACCCAAAGAATAAGTGGGAAGGTTTTTTGATGAGTGAAGTTGTACAAGTGATTAGAATGTCTTTTGTTTTTTGTATGTTACACAAACAGGAAAATTGCACTTTTTCCAGGCTTACCATTTAGGGCTTCTGAATCAATCACACAGAAGCAAACAAAACAAGACCCAGCAGGGCAGTAGGCCTATGCGATAATAACAAGATTAAGAGAGTCAGAGAGTCAATGAAACATAGTTTGCATTTATGGCCTTGAGGATGCTATGAGCTATAACCTTTTAAGAAAATGGATGAAAAACACAATTAACAAAAAAGGACTGTATTTAGTGTCTCAAAATATGAAATATGTTCTGTTAACATCAGTTAACAGTCAACGTAGCCCTCTGTACCCATGCTTTGGAAATTAATTTGCTGCCTTGTTTCTAATGTAGTTTGTTTCTAGCTTACCAGTAGATTTCACATCCAAACCTACTAGCTATTAATCTTACTTTAGACATGGGTCCAATCATTCAGCTGGTGTCCACACACTTATCAACAACTTTAAAGGTGATGTACTTAAGTGACGAATTTTAAACAGAAGGAATATGAGTAGTACTTATTTTACAATTGGACAACAGTATCTTTACTGTATGTAATGTCTATGGCCGGCTTCTTTGTTATGGATCAGAGTTTATATAGTGCACTCACAAGGAAAATTGAAGAATAAAGACGTTTTAGATGATTTTGTAGAAAGATTCGCATCAAAGTAACAATAATGTTATTTCCACATTTAATAATCTGAATTAAAATGATGAATGGTGCTGCTTTCATCTGAGGAAATATACATGGAGTAGTAAGGCTTTAACTAAAAGATCTAAATTTTCCATCTAAATGATCTGGACTGCAGACAGGCCAGTCACGCACACACTCTATGTGTTCATGAGGCCAGGCTGTTGTAACGTGCAGAATGAGGCCTGGTGTTGTCTTACAGAAATAATAATGGACATCATCTTGATGGCAGCATATGTCTCTCTCAAATCCTAACATACACCTCTGTGTCAGTGGTACCTTTGCACATATGCAAGTCACCCATGCCATGAGCACTGATGCTCCCCCAAATAAAACTGATGTCTGGCTTTCTCAATGTGTGATAAAGATTCAGTTTTTGATGCCGCGGCAGACAACAGTCCTCCCGAGCTCACGTGGCTGTATTAACACTGTAGCATGATGGTTTCTCATGCGATGCTGTCTGAAGGCTAAAAGGACACACACGCACAGTCAACAGTCCCTGAATCTTGAGAGGGAAATTTTGAACATTTTTATTTGACAATTCTCTCATGAAGTTCAGCACAAAGTGATAAGCCACGACCCATCTTTGCTTTCAAAGGCTGAGCCTTTTGTTGTAAGCTCCTTTTATACCTAATTATCATGCCCTCCCTTGTTACCAGTTCATCTGCTTATTATAGCATATTTCAAAACAGTGTATGAAAACAATATTCAACTAACATTTCAATGTTTTTTTTTTGTCCTGTCCCAACTTTTTTGGAGTGTCTTCAGGCATTAAATTCCATTTTTTATACGTGCAAAATACAATCAAGTTGATCAGCCAAATTATTACGTTTTTTAGACTTTTGTCAGTTAAATAAAAGTTCAAGAGAATTAAGAAATCACAGATTTGATTTTATTGCATTTTACAAAATGTCCTCACTTTTCCAGAAATGGGGTTTGTAGACAATGAGGAGTTTCCAAGCTTGTTGAAAGAACAATAGTTACTAAAATTTAAAAGTTTAAAAATTAGATTAGACACTTTAATTTATCAACTTTCTTATGATAATTTTTTTATTTAAAAATATCGAGAATATATTAAATATAGAAATTCAAATATCTACGTTCAATGCATTATTAGAAATAAACTGACAACAATATGTCTATTATTTTATTATATTAACCCCCTTTAGCAGGTCATATTTATTACACACTTCTAGAATCTAAGAATATCTCAACCAGTTTGCATTGAAGTCCCTGTAGTTACAGAATAATAAGCCTTAGTATGTAAATGCCTGACATTTTCAGGGGTTAAAAATTTTTAAAAGTTACTTTCCACATCACCCTAATCACAATAAATGAGGGCTTCCTGCCGCAGAATACTTTTTTATACTTTTAAGTATTTACATACTTTTTCCAAAAACAATTTGAGTAGAAGTAAAAAAAAAATAGCAGCTCAAAAACAAAGAAAAGACAAACGACTAAAAAACTAAGTAGTGAAGATAGAAGATGTCAGAAATGTGACTAATCAAAACAGATGCTTTCACCAAAGTAAACAGATGAAAAGAATTAGTGACTAAATGTTACTGAGTAAAGTGAAGACTCTTCACATTCTTGAGTAGAAATAAAATGTGATTTAAATGATGATATATGGGAAAATATTGAGTACACAACATGCATTCAGCTGCACAGTTTTTAATATAATGCAGTTTATTTCACACAGCAAACTATTAATCTCTGAACCAAAGTAGAGTTTTAAAGATCTAATGATGGAGAAAAATGCAGGATGATAGAGAAATAAAATCTACACTGAAAATGAGTGAAATCTCACTCAAATAACTGTAGCGAACACTGGCTGAAACTTTACTTCAAGATGAGTGTTACCCAAAAGCTAAGGGCCTTTTGGCTCCAGCGAGTCTGGAGTTGAAAGTGTAAATCTGTCGACTTAACACTCCCCAAGCCCAAACTCAGTCAAATTTACGGCTGAATCAAGAACCAGCACCCCTCTCCCTTGACCCAGGGGGCAACAGAGCACCCCCCTCTGGAATGTGGCAAATGGCTCTCCAAAGTCCTGTGGACAACTTTAGCTTTAAGTAACAGAAAGTACATTTCTAAGGTATATATCCACTCCAAACTGCAACCATTCGTTAGGACTCATTTTAACTAAACTAAACATACCAAGAACGGGGCTCCTACGACAATCTGAACTGAGAATTAAAAACTTTCTAAATCCCCTGAGGATCTCAACATGGAGCCACAGCACCCCAAGGTGTGAAAACAAGAATTACCACATCACCACCTAAGGACTGTTGCTCACAAAGGACCCCAGAAACACTCATTGATATGCATGTTTGACTATCAATCCTATCTAATTTGCAAGAGATAATGTTTGTATTTGTGTACCCAGTTACTTAAAGTGTGTATTCTCCTTTCTTTTACCAGACGTTAGGAATGTGTAGTGTCTGAAAGTTACTGAAATAACCATTTAAAGTAGTGGTTTTAGAACACTAAGCATGCACCTAGGTTTTCTTTTCACTCATTATATCTAGCCTTCTATTTTACTATTCTCGTTCACTTGATTTTATTCTTTGAAGTGATGATTTTACTGTGGTAAATCTCCTGCCATGAAAAGACACCCAAAGGGTTACCTGTAAGACTATTTCTGCCTTTACAATAGCTGTTTTCAGGTAATGTGGATAAGAACTGTAGGTTGACGCACAAATGTTAATTGTCTGTGTGGATTTTGGAACTTAATTCAATGATCTGAAACTGTATTGATTTAAATCTAACTAAACTTTTCAAATCTAGAGGGAACAAAGAAAGGAGTTCCCTGGGAAGGCACTCACAGAGAAACCACCCCCAATCAGAATAGAGAACTAGGAATAGCTAATTACCTGCTAGGTAAGAGAACCTATCACCACCTTCACTCCACCCCTGAAGGGAGGGGCCAACAGCCGGGTAAAACCGCCGCGCACGCCCGTTCCAGTTAGTTCGAGCTCGCGTTCCAGACAAGAAGAAGGAACTTCCATAAGTCTGTGCCAACAGTGGTTAGAAAGAAAGTTTAGAAGTTTAGAACGCTTAAGTCAGATCTGGATATTTTGTTGTTCATGTAGTTTGTCTTTTGTTTATACCTTTAAGTTTAACCCAACCTTAGAGAAGAAAGAGAAGATTTCTTTATATGACCAAGTAAGGAATTTCTTCAAGTTTCAGCTCTGACAAAGATAGGTAGTGATTCAGGTTATCAGCCTCGAAATTTGACTGCACTCTCCAGCCTTAAGAAGAAGCCCAGAGACTCTGAAGCCCAGCCAGAGCCGCGCCTCGACCGGCGAACTGAATCCTCGCCAGAAGACTGCCCTGGATCCAAGCTTCATCCTCGGGCAGGCGAGACGCCGAAGTCGGTCATCAACTGCAGCGTTTCAGCCGTGCAAAGTCCCACCAAGATTCCAGGGCCAGCGAAGAAACGCCTAGCGTGCGAGGTCCAGCCGATCCTCAAGCAACCCATCTCAGAGGAACCGCAGTCCTGTCTCCCGACTTCAAAGTAAGGCTGGCTATCTTTCATTTGTGCAGTCAAGGTTCGACGCTATTTTATTCGATAAGAATTCTCTTTTAGATATATGCTAGTTTAGGTTGCCCTATAGATCCTTTGTCCTTAAGGCCCGAGTCGCTTTCCCAAGGAGCACCCTCAGCCACCTTTGCATACCATTTTACACTGTGAAGTAAGTTACATTACCTGAGCCATTCCCTTGTTTTTTTATTTCTTTTCTTTTGTTTATTAACCAAGTTATCCAACAGTAGTGTCATATTTAGCAAATAAAGTTACTTTCGTTGAAGCATCCTTGGCACGAGTGTCTGTCTCTTCCCTGCATTGGTCTGTAGACTTTAAACAAAATCCAAGTTACCCTGACCTCCTCTTTAGTTTAAGCAATAATAATCATATTTACAATCAGATTAAAATTGCAATAACTGTTACATAACTGTTTCTAATGTTGTACTGATATCAGGAGTCACTCTATGACACTTTAAATCAGCATTTTATTTCCACACAGACATGTTAGGATGGAATGGTACAAACACATTATTTAAAATATACATGTAGTGACATATTCTTATGATCATAATTCAGACACTCACTACCCGAATAAATGTTAATTCTAAGCAGCATCAACTTTAACTGTGCTGTTCCACTGTTACTGACGTCTTCACTGGTAAGATCCTCAGAGGATGAACAGACAAATTATAGAAATATGGTAAAACTCTCTCAGTGAAAGTGTGTGTTATAGTGTGCAGGTGTGTGTTGGTTAGAAGATCAGTGAAGGTCACTTTCCCCCTGTCCCAGTCCAGCTGCACTCTGACCCTCTGCAGCTTCTTGTTAGGTGGGAGGAAGAGATCTGACTGTCCTGTGCGGTACATACAGATTTTATCCCTGCTTTTAGTGCAGCCCAGCCTCCACACTGAACCCCAGAAAGAGTTTCCTTTTTTTGTTCCAGACTCTGTTATCACACCCAGTTGCCAGTAATCACTGTCTCCAACCTGGACGTCCCAGCAATGTGTCCCTGAGTTAAAACCCTCAGAACCCAAAACACATGGATACTCATCAAATCTCTCTGGATTATCAGGAAGTGATGATCTCTGGTTTCTGTTTTCTACAGCAGTGAGATCATCAGACAGGTGGAGGTCTGGATGTGCAGTGTTGGGGTCCAGAGTAACAGGGGCTGAGGAGAGAGAACACAATCAAACATAATGTTAGTGTGTTCATGTAAATTTTGCAGTTTCATGCCTTTACTTTTACTTTCTAGGAGACACATTAAATCTATGGAATCATATCAGTGTGAAAATTAAAAATGAAAATGTAAGTTTTAACATGGAAATGTGTTTGTATGTTAGGGTTTATATTTCCAACTCACATAAGCAATTTTGAGTGCAAAATGAAAATTCATATTCTACACTGCAATTTTAATTTGCCATTTGGTATACTTGTATTAACACTTTAGAAAAAGTTCTTAGAAAAAGTCTTTCCGCTGAGCGCACTGTTGGCCCCACCCTGACAGCATGATTGACAGGATCAAGTCTATGAAAATGTAAATGCAATCTGGCCTAATGCATTTTTAAAGGCATTTCGCCACAGAATGAGCGCAGTATGAGAGTATGTAATTGCAAAGAGGAGAGGCACTGTTTCCTATGTACATTTGAATACTGCCCTCTTTCTAGCTTAATGTTCTCCTTAGAGAGTTAAAATGCAAATAAGATAAATTACATTTTAATTATCATTTTGGCACAATTATTGCATAAAACACATTAAGCAAAATATGCAGTTCTGGAAATGGATTTTAATATAAATAAAGCTATTCATAAAACATCTAAATCTTATAATAACTCAAATGTCAAAACTAGTATATCCAATGGCAAATTAAAATCGCTGTATTGAATTTGAATCTTCATTTTGAGCTCAATGTTGCATATGTGAGTGAGAAATACAAATAAACTGGCATTTTGCATGTTACATGTTCATTTTATTCATTTTTTATTTTATTACTGATGTGCTTCCATATAAGTTTCTCTAAGGTCTAAATTTCTCTGTTAATTATACTGATTTAAAAGTCAGTGGAAATAAAATGGACTGTTCATAGTTTTGAGTATACAGTAATCCAGCGCTGGAGTTAAATACTTGAAATCATCTAACTTTGCAGAATTGATTGCCGTTGTGTGATTTTAAATTATTGTTTGATTTGTTCTATAGACAGATTTCTTGGTAAACTGCAGCTGAAGTTATGAAGGCTAGAAGGCAGCTGTGCACTCACCTGCAAAACGGGCTTTGGGCTCTAAGCGTTTAATTTTCAGCTCTCCAAAACCTGATAGTATCTACTTACTCAGTTAAGAGAAACAGAACTTACTGTACTGGAGAATCTCCTGCATGTTCTCCCACACTCTGAACTTCAGGTTGGAAAGGTGTTTCACTACATTGATCAGAGCTCCTGATGTCTTCTCTGGATCCGTTGGTGTGAACTCGACTCTGAACATGAAAAAACATTCCGAGCAGCATGTTATAACACTGTATACAGATTATCTCATTTAAATGAATGTTAAAATGTAATGCCTTTCATTGATTTCAATTGTTTTTATTCTGCTGTTGTATAAACTAAATACTAAACATTTAAAAGTCTGATTTGATTTTACAAACAATTTGTTAAACGCAAATATATTAAACTCACTGTTTCATTGTAGACTTTAAGTTCTGAGTGGGAAGAAGGAGAGAAGAGAATCAGGGTTAAATAAAAAATTTTAAAAGCTCCTTCCTCAGCAGTTAAACACATATAAGAAAACACTAACAATCTCAGTAGCTGAGTTGCTGCATTACTTTCTTCAAACACCAAATAAGTGATTGTCACCTGTAAGAACAGAACGTCCTCAGCTTCCATTTCCTTCTCTATGTGTCTGATTGTGTTTGAAAGAGCTGATATTTCTCCATTCATCTCCTCAATCTTCCTCCTAATCATCTGACTCTTCTGCTCCTCTTCCTCCTTCAGTGCAGCTATCCTTGCTGCTTCCTCATCTCTTAGAAACTGGTGAAGCTTCTCAAACTCCTCCTTTATCTGCCTCTCTGTGTGCTGGGCCTGCGTCTGGAATGAGAGACCATTAGGAAACACAAACTCTAACAGATGATCTACAAGCATTTACCACCTACAGGAGAAGTGGACACTCATCAGAAACATGACCTCAGCAACATGTTTCACAATTCAAGATGATGTTTCACCTTAATGTGAGCTGCTGTTTGGTCATAGTCTCGTTTAAATTCCTCTAAGACTTTCAGATTCTTCTGTAGAGGCTCCAAAGCAGACTTGAGTTTATTCTGAAAGTGAACAATCACAGGTTATTGTGTGCCTTTGCTTGTCTTTTAATGTATTATTAGTAATCTGGCATTTTTAAGAGTCTGTGTGGATTTTATAGCACCATATTTGATACAGGGTGACTTCTTGTTATGGTATTAGGTGAAATGGTTGATTTGGGAAAATGTTCGAACGGGATTTATTGTTCTGTCTAGGTTGCCTGATTGACATGTATGACAATGCAGACTCAGAGAGTTGTGAGGGATCCATTTGCAGGTTTATTAACAGGGCAGTCCAACATTTGTAGTAGAATAGGCTGATCAAAAAGGTCATAACAGTAGATCAAGTCCAATGGCTCAGCCAGACAATGCAAAAAGGATAAAAAAGCAAAGGCAGATTCCAAAAAAGACAGGCAGAGGTTCAAAACTCCAGAGAGAAAAACAAGACAAACACTCAGTAGTCAGACAGCAGAAGTGGCAATACTTCACGCCAACTGGCTGAGTTTGGGGAGTATATATAGTGAGACTGATTACGGAAGCTTGATCCTGGAAGCAGGGCTAGTACTCCAGAGAGAGAGACCTCTGGTGGCCAGATGTGGAATTACTTACAGCATATTCCTGCTCTTCCTTTTTATTTAGGTCTGATGGAAACTTAGGCTTTTATTTTAGAGTATATAATATTGAAGAATATGTGTAGATCAGTAAATATAACTGAAAATTTGATGATTCATCCATATTTTGTATGCAGGAACCACACCCAATATCAGACTTCAACTAGTTTGGCAAGATAGGATTTTACTCATGTGAGAAAAACTGTAGCTCATATATTTTTTGTTAAACTACATTTAGGAAAATAAAATAGCAGAATAAGTATCTTACCTTAATGTCTGTCACAGCTTCATCTATTGGACAGCAGTCATGATTTTTGTGCGTCTTTGACAGATGACACACCACACACACAGGCTGCTGATCATCCAGACAGAAGAGTTTGAGTTTCTCATTGTGCAGAATGCAGAGCACCTCAGACCCTGCTGAAGATCTCTGACTCCTGCTCTCTAGAAAAGACTCACAAAGGTTCTTCAGTGTAAGGCTAATGGGAGGATGATCTTTAGAGGATCTTCTTCTACAAACTGGACATTCTCGAGACTCCTTAGTTTCCCAGAACTTCTGCAGGCAGGTTTTACACACACTGTGGCTGCACGACAGAACAACAGGATCCCTGAAGATTTCACAGCACACAGGACACGAAAGCTCTTCTTCTGAAAGAGGGTTTCTAGCAGCCATTTCCTCCAACTGCTGCTGTGCTGTTTCTCTGTAACGGCTCCTTTAGTCCAAACTCCACTTTCACTTTTAGGACGTCTGTAATGATCAGAGCAGCACAGTTGAGAATCAGCCACCGTAGCCCTTCAACCCACTGAGTGAGTTTTAGCTCCTTTCAGAATCACACATCAAGAAACAAACACATACAGTCACTGTTTAAAAGCTCCTCATTGGTGTCTCTGAGTGAAGTGAAAGCAGAATGAAGATCAGAGAGACAGTATGAGATTCACTTCCTCCAAGTGTAGGAAGTGTAGAGGAGGAGGAGCTTTGAAAAAGGAGGAGTCAGTCAGATGCTCAATTCTAACTGTGTGCTTTCTACACTAGATGGCAGCAACTGCTGTTCTAAACTCCACATAATGATTCTTTAAATGCTGACAGTGAAGAGATTGTAAAACCATTTATTCATTAGAACTAAACCAGTATAAAGTAGCACAGACTGTCAGACATCTTTATTAAAGAATCTTATTCATGTAAGTAAATGTAGGATCAGAAGGATCATGTGAAAGGAAGAGGATGGAGGAAGCTGTGAGAGAAAAGATCAGTACATCAGAAATCACAGCTGATATTGATATTATACTGATACAGAAACTCCCAGTATAAGCAGACTTATATATGAGACTATCAGGATCTGCCTGCAGCTTCATTACAAACATTTCAGAAGTGAAATATAGTTTGTTATTTTAAGATCAAATGTTTTTCATTTGTTTCGAAAAACACTTTCTAAAATTCTGCACAATAAACAAACCAATGAAACCAATTTTACAGAAATTCAAATAGAAATGTTAATAAAGTGCCTGAATCAATTATCAAAAACTACAACAACAATAATAATAATAATAATAATAACAACTAAATAAAAAAATCAGAATGTATAATATTTTTTTCAACTTGAATGTTAACAAGCAAATCAAACCACAACCGACCTCTCAGCTCTGTCCATCACACTGTACAACTTCTGCTCCAATATTTCAAGTATCTTCTCAGTGTTTTCATTGCCTTAATCAGTCAATCAAAATTTAATCTCTTATATTAATCACACAGTAATGCTGACACTGAAAGTGAAAAACCAAAGCTATAAAACAAATATAATAATAATAAAAAAAAAAACTCAGACAGGAGTAAAACATGATGTTATGATTCACCCCCAAGCAGTTAAATTAGTTTAGCTTAAAATCTGTAAAATCACATATTTCAACCCCAAAAGAGTGAAGCTATAAAGGGAGACAACAATTAATATTTCACTCCATTTTTGAATACAGGGCATTTTGATCCACCATGAGGATTTCAGCTGATTCAGACAGAGGAGCCGAGGACTGGTTAAAGATCAAGAGTAAAGGATCAACAGTTTAGACTTCCCCCATTATCTCCACGACCCTTGCATGCATCTCGTGACACCTTGGCAATCAGGGGTGGAAAAGACTAAAAGTTGAGAACAGCATTCCAGCTCAGATTTAGAAAATTCCCATAACTACTTTCAAAATGAAAGCCAGGGTCCCGCCCACCCAGTCGACATGGCAATGCATGGAAGTGCACACGGTGTGTTTGGAATGTGAAAGCAGCTCACTACACAATCAGTAAGAGAAGGGGTGGGTTGCCTTGTAACCTTGGTGGCATTATTTTGGCTGTATAGTTTATTCAGTAGATTTGAAATTTGCTGGTTCGTGTTTTCAGATGCAAAGCACCTCATGGACTGGCCTATAACTCACTCCCTCACTCACTCACTCACTCCACATGGTTAACAAGATGGGGGGGGCTAAGAAGGGGGGGTACTGCTGCTCTGGTAACTAATGTGTGTGTCCAGACAGACTAATGATGTGCTTTGACACTTTGTGTCCTTGTTTGTTGAAAATTTACATCAGTGACATCAGTGAGCTCAGTTGTCCATGATAAATTTGCACATTATCAGAGCCACTCAAACGGAAGGTAAGGACTGATACTGAGCTAACTGGCCTACTAATGTCAGCCATTCACTCCGACCTTGCTAGGTATCTAAATAAACTCATATGAGACAAAAGTAACTGGACACTGGACATACTTGACAGTCTACATCAAATCATGACAGAGATTGTTTAGTATTGTGGTAGCAATAGTGCTTGTTTTGACAAGTGTTTGACATTTTGCTGGTTCTTTGCCGTCTCTGCCTTGTTGAAGATCTGGTTTGGATTCCTGCATGTTGTGTCACTAGTTAACAGAAACACAATCTTTTTATTTTGCACAAAAACACAGTGTTGAAATTCACTGCATGTTTTAACCTCAAAGGGGTTATGGCCTTGCTCTATTTTGAATACAGGACAGCTGATGGTCCAGACCAAGAATTTCAAATGAGTCAGACACATGAGGAGCTGACAATCAGTTAAAGATCATGACAGCAGTTAAAGATTAAACAGTTAACTCCATGACTCTTACATGTAGCGAGACACGGCTACTTAAACCATCTATTTTCCCACTCACCATAAAACACAGCTACTTAGATTAATCTCAGGTTGGGGTTTGGACAGTGATCTATCAGTTAAATAGAGATAAATACATACACAGAAACACAAGGAATAACTTTATTAAAGGGTCATTTACTGATAAAGGTATATAAGTACAAGATGAAGATTACTAAAGGTATATAGGCAGGAAATGGTAGATTAACAGTCATGCAGATAAAACTGGAGATATGAAATTCACTGAATAAACACACTTCTTCAAGATTACCGAGTGAACGAAACCAAAATAAACCGAACAAAGATGTGACAAACTGAGACATGAAACAAAGACAATCTACAGAATAAAGTGCTTTTTTTTTGGAGAGGTCTTGTTCTTCTTCATGGTCATGCTGTCTCTCTCTCTCTTTGTGACTTAAACTCTAACGGACTGCTGACTTCCTGGGTTTCCAGTTATTAGTTAAGACCGGAACTCTGAGAGATGAAGTCAAGGTGGGGAAACGGTTTTTGCGCTCTATTTATAATGAATATGCAATGTCTTTGTCTGCTGGCTGCTCAAGTTGTGTCACACAATAGCTTTAGATATTCTGAGTGATGTTATTACTTAAGTAAAAGAACATTATATGCATGTAATTATAATATATAAACATTACTGTTTCAATAGTAACGGTTACAAGAACACTACTGAGCTCACAGATTAGTACATATGAAAGTATTCTAATTTCACACTATGGTTACATAAAGCTACTTATTAGGAACATGATTAATAAGGAGAGAAAATGATTTTCCAAAGAAACATAATTCCAAAGTTAGTATTAATCAATACTATAATGTCTAAACAAAGCAAAAAGTGGAAAGCTACAGGATAAGTAAGAGTAAAATAAATGCTGGTTACATTACCCAGTTATCACCAATATTTCTGTAGATATGATGGCAGAAACTCTACTATGTTTAAAGTACTTATATATATTAGTCACACAAGCTACAAACATTATAATTCTACTTCTAAAAAAACACATTAAGACTTGAAAGGAAAGTAGATATATAAGGTTGGAACCCTAATTCAAAGGAACTTATCGATTTCATATTTCTAGAAAAAAAGATATGATTAAATGAAAACGGTTACACATGATCAAGGATCAACTCAGTAACGTAGATTAATGAAACTGGGTTACAATTCAAAGACCACAAAATACCTATCAAGTTGTAGGGAGTTTAGTATTAATTATGCTGACAGTGCTGAATGGAAATCATGTTTGAGTTATACATTGACCCTAACAGAGACAGAGTAATTTTTATGGTTAGATTAAGAAATGAGAGGCATTTGATTTAGTGTTTGATTATAGATTGGGTGTCTGTTCATTTCTTATCATTAATAATTTGCCAGAGAGCAGGAGACTTATAGCCAGCAGGAGACTTGAAGCTTTAAGAAATGCACTTAAGAGTATCTGTCCACACAGGGGGTCTTGTGATGGTCATTGCTATCGTGATGCTAAGCCTGATGCCTTCTCTGTAACACACTTTGAAGACATGCAGGACACAGAGAGCTTACTGCTGACTGTTAGTGCTTTGCTGTGTTATCATTTTTTCATACTTTTAAGTATTTAAGGCTAGGATAGTGATACTTTTATGACTAAAATGTGGTGTTTTACATAAATTACAAAAATAATGATTGAATTAAAAAATGCATAAATTAAACATTTGTTTCCACTGTTATTGACGTCTTCACTGGTATGATCCTCAGATGACCAATCCCATTACCAAAAAAGGGTAAAACTCTCTCAGTGAAAGTGTGTGTTATGGTGTGCAGGTGTTTGTTAGTTAGAAGATCAGTGAAGGTCACTTTCCCCCTGTCCCAGTCCAGCTGCACTCTGACCTTCTGCAGCTTCTCTTTAGGAGTGTCATAGTAATCTGGCTGTCCTGGACAGCGTATGCAGAGTGTATTACTGTCTTTATTGTTATCTAGACCCCACACTGAATACCAGACAGAGTCTCCTTTTCTTGTTACAGACTCTGTTATCACACCCAGCCTCCAGTTATCACTGTCTCCAACCTGGACGTCCCAGCAGTGTGTCCCTGAGTTAAAACCCTCAGAACCCACAACATATGGCCGCACATCAAATCTCTCTGGATTATCAGGAAGTGATGAATCTGTGTATCTGTATTCTACAGCAGTGAAATCATCAGACAGGTGGAGGGCTGGATGTGCAGTGTTGGGGTCCAGAGTAACAGGGGCTGAGGAGAGAGAACACAATGAAACATCATGATAGATCTTTGCAGTTTCTTCCCTTTACTTCAGGTTTCTAAAGCACACATTACATCTATTATTAATCTAAATTCCTCTGCTAAATAAATTGGATTTTTAATCAAACAATTATATGCTTAAGCGGGCTCTTCTATTGTAACAAGCTTGACATTGTAACAACAGAAGAATGCTTTTTGGCAGTTGAACCTTCAGTAATCCTTCATAATATCTGATAAAGACTTTAAGAGAAACAGAACTTACTGTACTGGAGAATCTCCTGCATGTTCTCCCACACTCTGAACTTCAGGTTGGAAAGGTGTTTCACAACATTGATCAGAGCCTTTGGTGTGAGCTGAGCTCTGAAAATAGAAGATTGTGTGAAATATATCACTGTAGAAACTTTACAGCCTGTAATTTATTTGACTTAATATCACTGTGTTTTATTTCATTTATTGTCTTGAGTTAAAATGCAGATTATCATAAATCATTTAAATGAATGTTAAAATGTAATATTCCTCATTGACTCCACTAGAACTATTCTTCTGTTATACTGTATACACTGCATACTGAAGATTTAAAAGTCACCTAAATGCTTTTACAAACATGAAGACACAGACTTACTGTTTCATCGTAGACTTCACCCTCTGAATGGAAACAAAGAGAGAAGAGAGTCACTGATGTAGTTTGAATCAAATTTCAGCTATTTTTATCATAAAAGCTTTATTTTAAATGGGAACAAAAAATCGTTGCTGCTGCGCCGGTCTGAAAGTTTTTAATATGACCATTTCTCTTCAATCTATACTATTTCTGGTTTGTGTGCATGAATGAAAGAGAGAGTAAGAGAGAACAGAACCTGTAAGAACAGAACGTCCTCAGCTTCCATTTCCTTCTCTATGTTTCTGATTGTGTCTGAAAGAGCTGATATTTCTCCATTCAACTCCTCAATCTTCCTCCTCATCATCTGACTCTTCTGCTCCTCTTCCTCCTTCAGTGCAGCTATCCTTGCTGCTTCTTCATCTCTTAGAAACTGGTGAAGCTTCTCAAACTCCTCCTTTATCTGCCTCTCTGTGTGCTGGGCCTGCGTCTGGAATGAGAGACCATTAGGAAACACAAACTCTAACAGATGATCTACAAGCATTTACCACCTACAGGAGAAGTGGACACTCATCAGAAACATGACCTTAGAAACATGTTTCACAATTCAAGATGATGTCTCACCTTAATGTGAGCTGCTGTTTGGTCATAGTCTTGTTTAGCTTCATCTAAGACTTTCAGATTCTTCTGTAGAGGCTCCAAAGCAGTCTTGAGATTTTCCTAAAAGTGAACTATCCCAGGTTAAAACATGCTTTTGCTTGTTTTTTAAAATACCAGATGTTACTGTGTAAATGGACTGAGTGTCTCAGAGAGGCTTTCTTTTTGTTGTAAATTCATAGTGGTCTTACAGAGAGCCGGTGTGTAGGTAGGGCATAACACTAAAATGAGATGGCACATAATGAATTCACTCATACATCCTCGAGAATCTATTAACCCAATATATAGGCACAGTAGTTAAGGAGCAGAGACCAGTCTTTGCATTTGCTTTTTGGTATACATAAGAACAGAGTTGGTAGCCTTTTTGTTTTTGCTGTTGGGTGAGCTCTCGCTATTAAAAGTATTTATTTATTTTTTGTTTGTTTATTTACTTATTATGTATTTTTTCTAGGATTTCTCTCCTTTAGTGCCATTCAGGTCCAGACTCCTTTCTATGTAAGCAGCAGGTCTTACAGCTTTTTTGTAAATATTGTAAATATTAAAAATAACATTACTCGTGGTCTCTTTTTGCCTTTAATATTGTTGTATGTCTATCTCCGCATGCATTAAATGGTAAAAACTGGAAGGTGTGTTTGTTTCCTTCCTGTTTTTTTTTTTTTTCTCCACACTTAACATTTAAATCATATGTTAATGGCCCCACCTTATCTTAGACTGGCTGTGGGTTGTAATCACTGTGCATGCTACATGATACGCATTTGAGCCAATGTGTGATTTGTACACAGCACATTATTCACAGGGGCACTTGCTGGAGGATCTGGAGGATATTCAGCTTTTTATAAAATTACCACCCAAATTGTTTTTTCTCCTGTAAAGTTACTTTTTGAGGTTTTGATCTGACAATATATATATATATATATATATATATATATATATATATATATATATATATATATATATATATATATATATATTCTAGCTTTCAAAGATAAATACAAATAAATGGATACTTTAATTATTCTTACATAACTTAAGCTAAAAACCACACCCACTGTCAGACTTCAACTCTAACAAGAAAGGCTTTAATGCATTTGAGAAAAATAACTTCTAACTTTTTTTGAGTTATTTTTCAAAACTGAAACAGTAGAAAAAGTGTCCTACCTTAAAGTCAATTACAGCTTCCATTATTGAACAGCACTTGTGATCTTTGTGGTTCTTTGAAGTCTGACACACCAAACACACAGGCTGCTGATCATCCAGACAGAAGAGTCTGAGTTTTTCATTGTGCAGAATGCAGAGCACCTCAGACCCTGCTGAAGATCTCTGACTCCTGCTCTCTAGAAAAGACTCACACACGTTCTTCAGTACAAGATTAAAGGGAGGATCATCTTTAGAGGATCTTCTTTTACACACTGGAAATTCTCGAGACGTCTTAGTTTCCCTGCTGCAGACAGGTTTTACACACACTGTGGCTACAAAGCAATAGAACAGGATCCCTGAAGATGTCACAGCACACACAGCATGAAAGATCCTCCTCTGTTAGAGAGCGTTTCAATGTCATTGTCTCCAACAGCTGATCTCTTTTTTAATGGCTTCTTTTGTCCAAACGTCACTCACAGTTTATGGATTTCTGCACTGAGCACAGCAGAAGTGTTCAGAATCAGCCACTGCAGTCCTTTATCTCACCACATTAATAAAGAATGAAAAAAGAGTTGTTAGAAAAGAGTATGTATCGCTGTCTTTCTGCCGAGGTAAGCTGGAGTGAGGATCAAAGAATCAGGCAGTATGAGTTTCAGTTTCTTCCAGAAGGTCGATTGCAGAAGGGAGGAGGGGCTTTGGAGAGGGAGGAGCTGAACAAGTAGATGGGAACTGTTCATGTACAACTAAATTAGCCAAGATCATTTTCTTAAAGTTGATAAACATTTTTTACAAGAACCTTTACATGTACACTCCTGGGCAGAAAAATGGGCCAAGCCTAAAATCTAATTGTTTTCACTGATGGTTTTGGCCTGGTGAGAGTCCAGATTTAAACCCTATAGAGAATATTTGTTCTCACATTAAACACAAACCAGCTCGGCAGTGTTTTTCAGCTGTTTGAAGCCGTCAGTGCTGAGTGGAAAAACACTGACTCTTCTTTCTGTAAAGCTCGTCTTAAAATTTACAGAAAACTTTAACATTTAAAGAAATCAGAGGAAAGTAACTTTATCTATTTGTTTAATGGTTTGTTGTTAAGACCATTAAAGCTAAATGTTTGCCATTTTTTTTACTTTTTATTTATTTATTTTTTGCCCAGGAGTGTGTGTCATTCTGCAACAGTATATACAATCCATGTGTGGTGAGTGTCTCTCTATCACTTTCAAAACACATTATTGATCCCTGCATAATCCCACATACGTTATTTTTAAGTTATGATGTCTTAACTGTTCTAGAATTTGGCCCATTGATTTATTCTATATTTGCACATGTGCAAAACATTTTTATAATAAAATGTAATATAAGACAAAGATTACCTGAGAAATTCAAAGCTTTTAAATAGAGTTTTTAATTCCTCGGCTGGGTGACCAGGGTCCTTTCTGCATGGAGTGCATGTTCTCCCTGTATGGGTTTCTTTTGGGTACTCTAGTTTCCTCCCACAGTCCAAAGCCATGCAGTCAGGCCAGTTAGAGATACTAAACTTCCCCTAGGTGTGTGTGTGTGTGTGTGTGTGTGTGTGTGTGAGACTGCGATGCACTGGCGACCTGTCCAGAGTGTTTCCTGCCTTTCGCCCAATGAGTCTGGGATTGGTGAATGCCAGGAGAACATTACCTGCCTGACTGCACTATGACAACTGTAATCAAACACCTTTGGGGATGAACTAGAACAGAGATTTTGAGCCAGGCCCTCTCGTCCAGCATCAGTGTCTGACCTCACAAATGCTCTTCTGGATGAATGAGCAAAGATTCCCACAGACACTCTCCAAAATCTTGTAGAAAGTTCTCAGAGGAAGCTGTTATAGTTGCAAAAATGGGACCAACTCCATATTAATGCCTGTGAATTTAGAATGGGATGTCATAAAAGCTCCTGTAGGTGTGATGTGTAGATGTCCCAATCTGTTTGTTCATGTAGTTTCTAAATGCTAACTTTGTTTATTGAACACAAAATACATTTTTAAATGATCATTTCATTTATTGAAGGAAAAAAAGATATCCAACAGCAACTGAGACTGTGTGGAAAGTAATTACCCACTGAATTGCTTAGTCAATCAATTAACCAAACACACACACACACACACACACACACACACACACACATCATCTAAACCGCTTATCCTTCTGGGTCGCGTTGGGGTGCTGGAGCACCCAGGATATTAACCAAACAGACTCATTTATTTTAAATTTTTGTTTTTTTTTTCCATTTGAGCACGGTTAAGTAAGTGAAGAGCAAATCAGCTGCACTCTGACTCTCTGCACTTTCTCTAAATGGCCAGGTCATATTGGTGGGCCCAAAGTTTAATTACACACTTCTATAACCTAAGAACAGCTCAACCAGTTTGCACTGAAGTCCTTGTAGTTACCTTTACGAGTTCAGACTCTGTTATTAAAACCAGTTTTTCTCTCAACACTGAGTATGTTTACATTCACTCAATAATCTGATCATAATCGGATTTCTGTAGTTACCTGAAAGCAGAAATCTGATTACTGCCTGACTCATGTAGACCCCGAGTTTCCCCATTATCTGATTACTCAAGAGCATGTAAACGTGTTGATCGGATTACTGACAAAATCAGATTTTCTGCAATTATCGGATTATTGAGTGCATGTAAACTTGGATGTCCCAGTGTGTCCTTGAGTTAAGATCATCAGACAAGTGGAGTCTTGGATGTACAGTGCTGAGGTTCAGAGTAACAGGGACTGAGGAGGGAGAACACAATGTTTTTTCACTGGATAGAGGCATTTTAACCTGATCGTGGGCCCCATGGATCTAACAAAAATCCATAAAATCACACACAATCCCTAAAAACACAACACAACTGAGTTCCTTTCCAACTGATGTAGTGCAAAGACTTTAAGTATTAAAAGAACTAGTCACACAGCAGTTTAGTAAGTGTTACCTTATTTTAAAGCCGTGTACACATTCACAACCAGTCCCTGTTGTCCTTTGGTATGAGTTTAATTCCTTTCAGAAAAAGAAAGCAAAAGAATAGACTCATTAGATATTAGTATATATCAAATATGTCCCAGATAGGGGAAGGTAGAATGACATTTACAATTTGAGTTTCAACAGGTAGTTTGTGTAAGGAAGGATTAACCCTATAGGTAAAGGAAAGTTAGACAGGAAAAGAATGTGAGGTTTATTCATTGAACGTTCTTGCAATACAACATTAGACAAGGCTGACATTCAAGAATCACTCTTTTTCTCTTGTATGTAAATCTGTCAAGAACAACAACCATCTGTGTACGAAATCCATGTAGTCATTAAGAGTATATCAGTTTATCACGCACAGAGGAAACTCATTACTTCTGTAATGTGTAACTGCAGTCCTCATTTGGTGACATCAGCAGCTAGATTTCAAACCATAGCAAGTGTCAGTGTTACATGATCTTGAATCTGTTGCCCACATGCCACAGACCTGCTGATGTCAGAGTTTTGCAATGACTTGCCCCTGTTTAACTGTGGAATAACCGGTTCCATCTGCAGATACTAACCAGCCTTCCTGATCAAACTATGGTGGGGTAGCATAAGAGTAATATTAATATGCTTGGAGATGCTACAATATATTTAGGAGCTCATGAAATGAAGGTTCTCCTATAGAAATCACTCTGTCTATCTGTTGGTCCATCTGTCTGTCCAACCATACAAGTTTTTTTCTCCTAAGATGTAATCCTGGAAGTCTTGACATGTTTTGCTTATTTTGTTGTAATTAAAACTGTGACACTGTACATCCTGGTGGTTCACTTTCCTCTATGTAAACTCTATGGTGCTTCCAAGTGTGGATGTTTTGTGGATGAAACCCCCTGGTTTACATGAAAGAGCTTTGTTTTTTTTCTTTCTTTCTCCCTGATGTGCTCTGATGATGTTTGTGTGGTTTTATGTACCAAAAACAAGAACATTTTCCAAACTGTGTACCAAACAGAGGTTGAATTTTAGTTGAAAATGAAAATCGGGCTGACGCCAAAAGCCAACGTTGGACAGACGTTGAATTTTGGTTGAAAATGAAAATCGGGCTGACGCCAAAAGCCAACGTTGGACAGAGGTTGAATTTTGGTTGAAAATGAAAATCGGGCTGACGTCAAAAGCCAACGTTGGACAGACGTTGAATTTTAGTTGAAAATGAAAATCGGGCTGACGCCAAAAGCCAACGTTGGACAGAGGTTGAATTTTGGTTGAAAATGAAAATCAGGCTGACGTCAAAACCCAGCGTTCGCTGTGCATCAACCTCCAACGTCGGACAGAGCATTTGGGTGCCTTGCTCAAGTGCACTACAGCTGCCAATAGGAAGAGTCCGGGATTGAACTGCCAACCCTGCGATTAGTGAACAACCTGCTCTACCACCTGTGCCATGGCTGCCCCGTCTTAGCTGTGGCCACCTTAACGCCTTTCTGAAAACGTCACCTTAAAAAAAAATATTAAACACACACACACACACACACACACACACACACACATACCAACAACAACAAAAAACACAAAGCAACAACTCCTCGAAAACACGTCTTTTTCAAGCTGTTCGGACTGATGTCAAAACTCAACGTTGTTCAGCGACTTGAATTCAACCTAATTTCAACCATGAATTCATGCTTATATATTATATCATATATTCATAATTGTTCTCAAAATAAGACAGCTGTACCAATAAAACATTTGCTTATTTATTTTAGTAAGACAACTAAAGACAACATTTTTCAAAGAGACAGAAAAAAAAAGCACCGTTAAATTGGATAAATATTGTGTTCCTAACTGTTTTGGGTTGGACGTGTAGCCTCCACTGCCAAACAGTCCAGGGGCTTGTTAAAGGTGGTCTGCCACGGCACAGGAAATATGTTCTGATCCTTGCTGTGCCACGTTTTGACAGAAGCTGCAATGACAAAGAAAAACTAATCAGTCTTTGTCTAATTCCATGTCTAACAATTCCATATATGAGTGCAATCGCCTAACATTTGAGCAAGAGATGGACTGTGTATGTCTGTGTAACTGTGCATGTCACTCCTTTACCAGCTAATTTATATATTTATATCACCAACTAAAATATATAAATATATTTATATATTTCATGTTCACCGACATACATCACATATTGCAAGAGCAGCCCCCCACATATCACTGTATTGAAGATTTCCCAAAAATGACATTTTTAAGCAAAACTGTTTTGTTATCTTGTGGGTCTTCCTGCTTTCTAGTGATAAACAGGTGGGCCCTGAGGTGGACAAGGTTGAGAACCCCCGTATTACAATACTTAAGAAAGTAATGTATTCAGAAAACATTTGGAATACATATACATTAGAGTATCTGAGAAAACCTCTGCAGTAATTTTTATTTCACACTGTTCCTTACTTTTACTGGTTGGCAGTAAATGTAATTCTTATGTTAATGGTTCATGAAAAAAATGTAATCATTCAAATGAATGCAAAAATGATTACAAAATTCTCAACATTATTTTGGCTCTCATGGCCTGTTTCAGTCCACTATCGCTCTTATTATCATGCTACCCTTTCACCAAAAATTTGCCATATCCCAATAACAAAATCTATTGTATTGCTAATTTGACAGTAACGTGGGTAGCTGTACGATTTTTAGTTAATAATGTTATATGTAACTTGCGACAAAACGCATGCAGAAGTCCAGTACAACGCCATTGCTTATCACTTGTGAACATTTAAACTACTCAAAAGACTGTTCAGTTTAATCATCCCTCAAAGCAGTTCAGTAACACTGAGATTAATAACTGACTCATCACACCATTTATCAGTATACACCAGTTTTGTATTAGACTATATTAGACAGTCTCATTTGTTCCATATACTCAATTATGCAACATTTGGTTCCGACCTTACAAGCTGATTGGTTGAGAAGTGTTGTAATCGTGCTGATATTTGTGACAACAGCATGGCTTTTCCACACCCAAACTGTATCACTCTGCTGATGTTTTGCCAAGTAACAAGTTTACAGGCTTTATGCATTCAAACCTTAGTTGTTTTGTATTTGTGCTTATACAAAACGAGACATTGATAAGATGGATGGTTTTAAGATAACATTTGACCTGCAACCCATTAGGACAGTGTGACTGCAGACGCACATCAAATTCTGAACCTTGATATTTCTACAGTTCTATGGCTCTATTTGTACCACAAAAGGTGAGCTTTATAGTATCAGCAGTTATCTTGGGCTGTGCACAGGGCACAACAAGCTAGGGCAATGTTGAGAAAAGCCATTTTGGCCTTTCGACAAAAATCAAACCACCTTGGAAGCCACAACAATTTGTCAGTTTTACCATCTTGGCTGTAAATATGTCTCAGTACGTGCTAATGTCCTAGTATAGGCTAAAAAATATAATATAAACGAAAACACATGCATAATTTGCTCTGCTTTAAGCTTTAGCTCAGCTATAGCTGCTTTTCTCACATCTCTAGCAGGAAAGTTTTCCTCAAAAGGAATAGTTTTTGCAAAATGTCTCTAAACATTAGATTTTTTAATGAGGCTGACGTCGCTTCTCATTCGCCAGCTTCATGTTCAAATTTTCATATTCCACCTTAAATGATGCCTGAGGTGCCAGAATGTAACTGCTGCATTATTTAAGGTGGAACGGGAAACTGACTTCAGCTTTGCAAATTTAGTGTTTGGCAGTTTCTTGTTACAGATTAAACGTATCAGGAAACCAGCTGGAGTGTTTGTAATTGCAAATAAGTCCATTCACCTCCAAATTATCAATGTCCGTCTTAAATCTCTCTCTTTGCCGTTTCGTTAGCTACTAGCTAGGTGAGATTGTTGTCTGTGTTGATATGATGACCATTCATTTGTTGTAGAACTACTTTTTGGCAGAAGGTATTGTCAGTATTAAAGCATATTCAATATGAAACCCTTTGATTTATTTTGTTGGTTTATTTTGTAGAAACTGTTGTATAAAAGCAATAGAACACTCAAGGTTGTGTGTTATCGCAAATAACATCACGGCTGTGATAATCTAATCATATGTCAAATCATAGCCGTGACGTTATTATGCAATAACACACGATCTTGAGTGTTCTATTGCTTAAATAGCCATCAAACAGAACTAGAATTCATGCCTTATGATAATAAGCCACCCCACTGTGCATCAGAACTCAGAACATGCAACTTGTATCCATATCTGTAATGTTACAAATGAAAACAAATACAGCTGATACTGATAATCACAACTTTTGGAGGTCAGTGCCGCCGCTCACTTCTAAGCTAATCCAAACAATAGTGTCAAACGGAAATGAAAGGCGTTTCCATAAAACGAGAACATCGGGAACACCCCCTTAACTTTCATTGGCTGATATGTCTGCAGAATGGCTTCTCTCATTGATGGATATGACTCAATGGTGAAAATACACCAGTATTTGTAAAGACGTTACGCATTCTAAATTAATGTTGTTTTTACATGTTTTACATGAGCATTTAAAAATATACACAAATGTACAGATTTTTATGATTTGTATAGAGTACTGTCTCGCGGTTTTGTGATCCCCGACTTGAACTTGCAGTCTGAATGCCTATCATTGCTAATGGTAGCTATCAGCAGCGTTTTCAGCAGTACTACACCATCTGCTCCACACCAAGCATTATTTAAATGAATGTGCAATAATAGATTATAATGTGGATTATAATGTCCCTGATGAAAAAAAAAAAAATTCAAAACCATTAAGAGTTTCTGTTGGTTCTTGGTGGTTTGTAATGTGTTTTGGCTTTTCTTGATGGGTTGATAATGTAAAGGATGCTAACGGTTTAACAGGTGATCTAGTGACAGATTCCAGATACATTTCTAATTCTTCACTTGGAAAATATTGGTCTCTATTGGTAACCATTAAGCTAATTCCCATTAGGGGGAAAAAACCATTAGGTTTTAATCCTAATGGTTCTAATGGTCTTTATTCAGCAGGGGTTATTGTTGTGCTGCCAGCTAGCACAACATAACTGAAAGTTGAGTACTGTTGACTTTCAAGCAACCATGTGCTTAATTTCCACAAGTTTTAAGGACCTGATAAAATGTTAATGTAACAGTAAACTTACCAACATCAGAATCTAATGAAGGCACTCGTTAATCTTGACCTTACTGATCTTTTTTGTGCTGTTCTGTTCACTCTGGAACATTACTGTGGCTTTTACTTCAAGCCCACCTGCCCGTGACATCACGTGAGGGGCTGCATTTCCAATACTACAAAAAAAAAAAAAAAAAAATAACCTTTTCAGTCCGTGTATCTTTTGGTTATTCGATTGTCATTTCAAAACCAGCATTAAAAATGGGAAAATGGGTCAATTCTCGTTTTTGGTTTTGTTTTTGTCAGTGCAAACACCAAAAATTAGCTTCGTTTTACAGTTTCACAAACTAATCATAAAATCAAAAAACAAACAAAAAAACAAACAATTCTTCACAACAAACAGCACAACAGGACCTAAAGCCCAACACAGAGTCTCCTCTCTCAGTGAGTTTAGTTTAATGTAACGAAGGCGCTGGTTGTTGGTGCTGCACTCGGAGGACTGAATGGCCTTCAGTCGTAATGAAGGTGTCTTGGTAAAGAAGGAGACACAGGAGAGGCTACAGAATAACACAAATAACACATACATACATTTTAGACTTACAGAACAACATTAACATCATGAAACCACGACAATGTCCCTTTTTACGGGTGCGGAGCCACTGCGCAGCTCTGCATAACACACCTCTAAAGCTCCCTCCCAAAACCAGAGGCAGTGGCAGCTGCCACAGTATTATAAGAACAATCTGCACACAGGACAGCTCACAGCTTTAATTCTTAAGTCTGGAGCTGTTTACATCTGACAGTGTGACATCACAGTATTCATTTTCCTCATCATTACTGGGCAGCGTGACTCATTTCTCTCTTTGATTTCGCTGTTAAATGGCAGGAGTTCTGTAGAGTCTCTTCCCCAGATCACTTAAGATTTCTTCCTGATAGGATATATTTTATTTATTTATTGTTTAAGTGATATAAAATGTTAAAATTAGATACATAAAATATGACCCCTTATTCCTCTTCTGTTTTTTTGTTATTATTTTATGATATGTTTATTAAACTGTAAATCAAAACTATTCCTTGATTTTCCATAATAACAGAACCAAAAACAACAGCTGACCCATTTTTCTGTTTTTCGAATGAATCGAATGACCAAAAGATACACGAACCCTTTTCCCTGAGACATAAATGCGCCTTGCAAACATGCTCTCAAAATAACTTACTCAAGAAAGAGCGGAGGTCTCTCTCTGAGCGAGTGTCTCTCTCCCTCCGAAATAAACAGCAGCTGCCAACCGGTCAGTAAAACACGGGTCAGACGCTGCAGGCACGTCAGTGACTTTTAAAAATGGTGCAACAAACAACCTGCCTGCCTGACTGTCTGCGCTCCATCCAAATGGACCAGCTTCACACTACAAACTCCGCATCACAGATCCAGTTTTCCCTACAGCGCTCCGATACAGGATGCTGGCTAGGCTGACACTGACAAGCTAATATGGTGCTAGCATTAGCCGCTAACGGAAACCTAGCTAGCTTCAGCTTACACTGCCACAAACAACACACACCGCCTGCCTGTCTGCGCTTCATTTAAACGGTCTGACTTCACACTACAAACCCACCTGAGCCTCAAAAACCCAGTTTACCTCCACTGACTCAGCACAGTGCGGTAGCTATGCTAACACTAACAAACTAATTTGACGCTAGCATTAGTCGTTAACGGAAAAGTAGCTTCAGCTTACACGGCCACAAACAACACGCACTACCTGCCTGTCTGTCTGTGCTCCATTCAAACGGTCCGACTTCACCCTACAAACCCACCTGAGCCTCAAAAAAAGCTATGGTAGCTAACAGTGCCGGGCTAATTTGGCGCTAGCATTAGCTGGTAACAGAAACCCAGCTTCAGGTTAGTCGATCTAAACTTATTAGCTCGACTAAACTTTAGTAAAGCACACATTTCTGTACAACCCAAATAAATTATCATTACTGAATACTGTGTGTGTGTGTGTGTGTGTGTGTGTGTGTGTGTGTTCATCGCTCTCGGTTCCAATCTTCAGTCTCCTTCCGCGGTTTTTCAAACGGCGCCCCGCCCCTCTCCTCCTCCTCCCCCAATCACCTGCAACTATTGTGACTTGAATTTTGAGTGACCAATCAGTCAAAACATGCCACTCTGTCGCTCCATAGTGCTGTCACCGGAATTCGTGTCCTGTGGTTGTGTGCGGGTCATGCATCAGGAAAATACATTAGATACATTTATTAAAAGAGCAGTAACATCACGGTTTATTGGTATGACATATTTTAACCATATTTATGTTTGTATAAATATATTTAAGTTTGTGAACAGCAGTATGTGTATGAAGTTGGTATGAGACATTTTGACAGACTGATTTTGTTTACCCAACACCACAACTGACATCCCACAAAATACCAAGGTCTAAAGTTGTCTGTATCTCACATTAGAAGCACTGTGACAATGTTAGGTTTTGGTTAGTTAACACTGTGACTTCCCAGTTAGCAAAATTTATCTCATCTTTAGTTTTGTTTTGGCCCAGTTCTGGCTGGGTTCTCAGCCCAGATCTGGTCCATATACCGTAAAACAAGAAGAACTAATTGATGTGGCCCAGATGAGGCCAACACACTATAAAATTAGTACAACTAACAGATGTAGCCCAACTCTGGCCCATGTACTGTAAAGTGAGTAAAACTAATAAATGTGGCCCAGATCTGGCCAACATACTGTAAAGTGGGTAGAACTAAGGGCTCTGGTCCAGCTCTGGCCCATATACTGTAGTATATATAAAGGTGTGGGCCAGATTTGGCTACCCACTTTAGTCCCCAGCCAGGTGTGGCCCTGCAGGATGCCACATTCATTTATTGCAGATCATGCAAAATATTAGTAATATCTGTGATTAGTATTAGTAATATTTCTTCTTAATAATCAATAGGTGTCAAAAGCCATTTTGGAATTAAAACTTCATGTTGATTCTGGTTAAATAAATAAAAACAGTAAATGAATGAAGGAAAAAAGTCTTCACCTTTGTGGCAGGTTGTTCTTGAGCAAAGTGGAGAGGCCACTGAAATACAGGCTAAATCTGACATCTACCTTGGAGCACTGTTCAAATGTAATTTCACAGACATTTTATTTTAAATCAGAGATGGCAAAGATGTCTGAAAAAAATCATACTTAAGCGATCTGTGGAATAAAAAAACATTTGTGTATGTCCCTGAAGTATAGGTGTCAACCCATTCAATGTGCCCTCATAAAATACATGCATACATGAGATCAAGCCACTGTGTATGAGACACTGTTTTGCGGTTTAATTTGATAAACAGCTATGCTTTTTGATTCTGTCTGCAATAATTCATATGACTCCTGGAGGATTTTTTCCACAGTCAACAAATACAAAGCTGGATAAATCAAAACCTGTCCACTTCCTGATGCCTAAGAAAAGAGGAAAAGCATTCAACTACTACTTACTTCTTTAACTGATTTCCAGATAACATAGTTTTTGTGTCAAACTGTACAACAAATCCCTTTACCTAGCAATCTGGAATAACACCACAATCAGCATTTCCAACAGATCCCTCTACAGGCTGAATATGCTCAGTCACTTTGGTAGTTGTTTCACTGTAAGCAGTCACAGAGCTCCAATAACAGCTTGTCTGGAAGGCATGGGTTTTACTTCAGAAACTGAATAATGAGGCAGGAACTCCACAACTGTAAGATCTGTAACAACAAGAACGTTTTTGTTCTAACAAACATTAAGGAACCTATAATCAAAATTAAGCTACTTACAGGTCGAACTAATGTAAAGCACTCCTGGCAGTGAACTCTCATATGAACCAGGAAATATTGCCTCATTTTAACAATGACAGCATCCATTTTTAAACAGTTTTCTAGTTCTACTGACTTATACAGAAGGATGATGTGTGTGCAGATGAAAGGACCTGCTACTGCTGTCACAAGACAATGTGCTAGCCCAGAGTAAACGCTCTAGACCCAAGCGAACGTGCTAACTTTGAGCTAATGTCCTAACCGCACACTAAAGCGCTGAACCATTATGGCATAACACTCAAAAAGCATAGGCTATTCCTTTTAAATGCTCAGAGTAGTTAGCTAACGTTAGCTAAGGAATAAGTTAACATTAGCTATGATGAATTAGCAATTAAGGGTAATATAGCTAAACCTTGTGCTGATAGCCATTACATTAACCTAGCTACCCTGTGTCTTCAAGTGTTATGCTAAAATGGTACTGTTAGAAAGTTAGTTATAACTTTTCATTTTCCATACTGGAACCTTATAATTTGAAATTATTCAATTATTACTCTTCCATTTGCCTTTTCTTCAAACCTAGCTGCCAGCTTGTCCATATGAAAATGGTGAGCTTGTGCTGGAAAATTCATTAAATGAGGGTCTTAACCTTCAAAAGGTCAAAGATACTGAGGTGTAAATCAGCCAATCTGCCGCAGCATAAAGGTGTGGCTCTCTTCCTTCATCCACATTGTTGGGCCACAACATTCATGTCAGAATTGGCCCTTAAACGTAGATACGAGTTAAGACCATGCACAGCTGTCCAGCATCTGGCCCAATTCTGGCCCACACTTAGGTATGTAAGCCAGAATCGGCCCAGAACTGTCTGCTATTTGGGTGAGCCATTTATGACATGTCAGAAGTACTGAGGTGTAAACCAACTGAGCACAAATCTGCTGCAACTTAACTGTGCTGTGGCCCTCTTCCTTCATCCACATTGATCGGCCATAACATTCACGCTAGAAGTGGCCCTTAAACGTAAATGTGACTCAAAACCATACACAGCTGTCCAGCATCTGGCTAATATCTATCTGGAAGTCATCGAACACTCACGGATGTAAGCCAGAATCAGCCCAGAACAGTCTGATGTCTGAGTTAGAGCCAACAACATGTCGTAGTCTATTGATGTTAGAATTTTGTTTCGTGAAGGTTAAAACTCTGACACCATGGCCTAAAACCAACATTGGCATAAGACGTGTGGAAGACGTTGGATTTTGGTTACATGGCACCGCAAATTTAAACCAACAAAATATCAACTTCTAATAATGTTAGAATGTCATGTCGAATTCACCATACTCATGACTGCATGTCAGTATTCTAAGTCAATATGAGGTTGACATGTGACGTTTGAAAGATGTTGGATTTTGGTTACCTGACACCACAATTTTAAACCAGCAAAATATTAACGTCTAATGATGTTAGAATATCACGTCAAATTAACATTAAGATTATGATGTTAAATAGACGTTGGGTTTTATTTACCATACCTCATGACTAAATGTCAGTATTCTAAGTCAATATGATGTTGACGTGGCGTTTGTAAGATGTTGGATTTTGGTAACCTGACACCACAATTTTGAACCAACAAAATATCAATTGCTAAAGATTAGAATAAAGGTTAGAATATCACGTAGCATTGAAGTTACGATTGAGATGTTAAATAGATGTTGGTTTTTAGTCACAATACTCACAGCTACATGTCAATATTCTAAGTCAATATGATGTTGGCGTGTGATGTTTGGAAGATGTTCAGTTTTGGTTACCTGACACTACAATTTTGAGCCCAAAAAAAATCAATGTCTAAAGATGTTAGAATGTCATGTTGAATTTTCTTTAAATTTATGACTTTAAATAGATGTTGGGTTTTAGTCACCATACTCATGACTACATGTCAGTGTTCTGCATCAACATGACGTTGGGATGTTATGTTTCAAAGACGTTGGATTTTGGTTACTTTACATCACAACTTAAAACCAACAAAATATCTACATCCTATGATGTTTAAATGTTATGTCAATTTGACATTATGACGTTAAATAGATATTGAGTTTTGGTCACCATACCTCACGACTACATGTCAGTATTCTATATCAATATGATGTTGGCCTATGACGTTTGGAAGATGTTAGATTTTGGTTAGTGAATGTCACACCTTAAAGCCAACAAAATATCAACGTGTAACGATGTTAGAATGTAACATCAATTTGACGTTAAGGTTATGACGTTAAATAGACGTTGGGTTTTGGTCATCATATCTCACGACTGCATGTCAGTATTCTACGTCAATAAGAGGTTGGGATGTGATGTTGGATTTTGGTTACCTGACAGTATGATTTTAAACTAACAAAATATCAATGTCTAATGATGTTAAAATGTTACGTCAATTTGAAATTAAAGTTATGACTTTAAAAAGACATTGGGTTTTGGTCACCATGTCAGTATTCTACGTCAAAATGTTGTTGGCATGTGACATTTGGAAGATGTTGGATCTTGGTTTAGTGAACATCACACCTTAAAACCAACAAAATATCAACGTGTAAAGATGTTAGAATGTTACGTCAATCTGACATTAAGGTTATGACGTTAAGTAGACATCAGGATTTGGTCACCATACCTCATGACTGCATATCAGCATTCTATGTCAATATGACGTAGGGTTGGGATGTGACATTTGGAAGACATTGGATCTTGGTTAGTCAACATCATGCCTTAAAACCAACAAAACATCACCATACCTCATGACTGCATGTCAGTATTCTACGTCAATATGACTTGAAACCGAAGTTTTAACTTGAAACTTAAAACAAAACTAAAGTTATGACATTAAATAGATGTTGGGTTTTGGTCACCATACCTCACGACTGCATGTCAGTATTCTACGTCAATCTGACGTTGGGAGGTGATGTTTGGAAGATGTTAGATTTTGGTTTCTTTACATCACAACTCAAAACCAACAAAATATTAACGTCTAATGATGTTAGAATGTTATTGCAATGCGACGTTAAGGTTATGATGTTAAATAAACGTTGAGTTTTGGTCACCATACCTCACGACTGCATGTCAGTATTCTACATCAATATGACGTTGGGACGTGATGTTTGGAAGATGTTAGATTTTGGTTACTTCATATCATAACTTAAAACCTACAAACTATCAACGTCTAATGATGTCAGAATTTTATGGCAATGTGACTTTAAAGTTATGACGTTAAATAGAGGTTGGGTTTTGGTCACCATACCTCACGGCTGCATGTCAGTATTCTACATCAATACGACGTTGGGATGTGATGTTTGGAAAATGTTAGATTTTGGTTACTTAACATCACAAAATAAAACCAAAAAAAAATCAACGTCTAATGATGTTAGAATGTTACGTCAATCTGACGTTGGGATTATGACATTAAGTAGACGTTGGGCTTTGGTCACCATAACTCACAGCTGCATTTCAGTATTCTACGTCAATCTGACGTTGGCATCTGACATTTGGAAGATGTTGGATTTTGGTTACTTTACATCACAACTTAAAACCAACAAAATATCAACGTTGGCTGTCGTCATTATTCTAAGTCAAATTGACGTTGGAATTAGACCTTTTGTGTATGTTGAATTTTGGTCATCCAACGTCACGACCAACATTCAACCAGATATCAACATATTTTGATGTTGGTGGCCAGCTGGGTTAAAACTTCAGTGTGAATGGGCAAAACTGTTATAAACTGATTAAGGAGGTTGATATATACAAATTAGCTGGTTCTTGTGACTTCACAAAAACAATTCATTCAAAATGGACTGTTTCACCCACACACATCACATGTCTCTTGACCTGTTGACCCTTAACTGACCCCTGACCTCCTAGCTGTTTCTCAAACCTGATTCTGGGGTTCATTCTTCCTTACTGTCACTCTAATCAAGCTTACTGTCCTCACTGTCAGAAGGAATGACCCTAACCACCTGATCACATTCCTTCTGACCATAAAATGTTCTTGTGTTTTCTGTAAATATTAGTGTATGGTTTGATCATTGTCATATTTACACATCTCATCACTCAATGCTCTCAAAACCTGACATTGTGGTTCTCAGTCCTGGTCCTGGGGACCCCCTATTGAACTGGAATTCACTGCTGCAGCTGCTTGATGAAAAGCTGATCATTTGAATCCGGTGTGTTGAAGCAGGAAGGCACCTAAAACATGCAGGGCAGGAGGTCCCCAGGACCAGAGCTGAGAACCACTACTTTAACACGATTGCCCTAACAAATGTGGTCTAGCTGCATAATGTTGCTTTTGTTGTTTTAGTAAGTGAAAACAAAATATGTCTTTAAAACAACCAAATATACTTCTTTGCATATTCATGTTTGTGAAGTAATTTCAATTTAAACATAAAAATGCTATTTATCTGACAACTTGCTGGTTTTGTGTCCAATGCAGCTGGTTCCTGAAAGGATTGCTCAACCTTAAAGTGAAATGTCAAACCCAACTTCTACCCCTCAGCTTATTGAACAGAGACATGTCTTGTCACAGAAATCTAAAGGGGCTGTGTTCAAACCAAAAAATCGTTCGTTGCTCAAGTGCAACACCAGGCAAAAGTGTAGCATGTATTATAGATGTACATTACAGACATATATATCATATCAGAAAAAGCTATTACAATTAATATTTATAAAAAATATCCACTGAACAACTTCACTCACCTGTATCTGTATAACAGCCAGTTCTGTAGATGTTTCTGAAGTGGCACTTTGTTCAATCGCCTCCTTGTGGTCGAAGCTGGTATAGCATGTTGATTGTTAGCCAGCTAGCTCCCCAGTAATATATATTTTTTTTCTCCTGTTACCCAAAGAGTAAGGGGGAAGGTTTTTGATGAGTGAAGTTGTACAAGTGATTAGAATGTCTTTTGCTTTTCGTATCTTACACAAACAGGAAACTTGCACTTTTAATAGTGTTACCGTTTAGTGCTTATGAATCAATCACACAGAGGCAAACAAAACAAGACCCAGCAGGGCAGTAGGCCTATGTGATAATAACAAGATTGAGAGAGTCAGAGAGTCAATGAAACGTAGTTTGCATTTATGGCCTTGAGGATGCTATGAGCTATAACCTTTTAAGAAAATGGACAAAAAACACAATTAACAAAAAAGGACTGTATTTAGTGCCTCAAAATATGAAATATGTTCTGTTAACATCAGTTAACAGTCAGCTTATCCCTCTGTACCCATGCTGTGGAAAATAATTTGCTGCCTTGTTTCTAATATAGTTTGTTTCTAGCTTACCAGTAGATTTCACATCCAAACCTACTAGCTATTAATCTTACTTTAGACATGGGTCCAATCATTCAGCTGGTGTCCACACACTTATCAACAACTTTAAAGGTGATATAATTAAGTGATGAATATTAAACAGAAGGAATATGAATAAAACATTTCACAGTTTTTTTTCAATTGGACAACAGTATCTTTATTGTATGTAATGTCTGTGGCCAGCTTCTTTGTGTAGAAAGATTCACATAAAAGTAAACAATAATGTTATTTCCACATTTAATAATCTGAATTAAAATGATGAATGGTGCTGCCTTCATCTGAGGAAATATACATGGAGTAGTAAGGCTTTAACTAAAAGATCTGATCTAAATTTTCCATCTAAATGATCTGGACTGCAGACAGGCCAGTCAAGCACACACTCTATGTGTTCATGAGGCCACACTGTTGTAACGTGCAGAATGAGGCCTGGTGTTGTCTTACTCAAACAATGATGGACATCATTTTGATGGCAGCATATGTCTCTCTCAACTCCTAATATACACCTCTGTGTCAGTGGTACCTTTGCACATATGCAAGTCACCCATGCCATGAGCACTGATGCTCCCCCAAATAAAATTAATGTATGGCTTTCTCTTTGCAAGTTTCAAGTTTAATTTTTTGGTCAAAGTTTAACTTATCAAATAACTTATTAATTACAAAGCAGTACAGATACGTTTACCAATGTAACTAAATGAAAAGAATTACTAACTAAATGCTAATGAGTAAAATGTAACAGAATTAAGTGTAAATTCTTCACATTATTAAGTAGAAATAAAATGTGTTTTAAATGATGATATATGGGAAAATATTGAGTTCACAACATGCCTTCAGCTGCACAGTTTATAATATAATGCAGTTTATTTCACACAGTAAACTATTAATCTCTGAACCAAAGCAGAGTTTTAAAGATCTAATGATGGAGAAAAATGCAGGATGATAGAGAAATAAAATCTACACTGAAAATGAGTGAAATCTCACTCAAATAACGTTTCTAATGTTGTACTGATATCAGGAGTCACTCTATGACACTTTAAACCAGCATTTTATTTCCACACAGACATGTTAGTATGGAATGGTACAAACACATTATTTAAAATATACATGTAGTGACATATTCTTATGATCATAATTCAGACACTCACTACCTGTATAAATGTTCATTCTAAGCAGCATCAACTTTAACTGTGCTGTTCCACTGTTACTGACGTCTTCACTGGTAAGATCCTCAGAGGATGATCAGACCAATTATAGAAATATGGTAAAACTCTCTCAGTGAAAGTGTGTGTTATAGTGTGCAGGTGTTTGTTGGTTAGAAGATCAGTGAAGGTCACTTTCCCCCTGTCCCAGTCCAGCTGCACTCTGACCCTCTGCAGCTTCTCTTTAGGTGGGGGGGAAAAGAGATCTGACTGTCCTCTGCAGTAAATAAAGATTTTGTCACTCCCTTTACTGCAGCCCAGCCTCCACGCTGAACCCCAGAAATAGCCTTTTCTTGTTACAGACTCTGTTATCACACCGATTTGCCAGCAATCACTGTCTCCAACCTGGACGTCCCAGCAGTGTGTCCCTGAGTTAAAACCCTCAGAACCCAGAACACAGCTGCACTTATCAAATCTCTCTGGATTATCAGGAAGTGATGATCTCCGGATTCTGTTTTCTACAGCAGTGAGATCATCAGACAGGTGGAGGGCTGGATGTGCAGTGTTGGGGTCCAGAGTGACAGGGGCTGAGGAGAGAGAACACAATCAAATATAATGTTAGTGTGTTCATGTAATCTTTGCAGTTTCATGCCTTTACTTTACATTTCTAGGATACACATTAGTCAGTGCACATCAAGAAGATGTAAAATGTAATATCTAAAATGTTGAAGCATTTGTATGATAGCAATTAAATTTCCAACTCATATATGCAATTTTGAGCCCAAAATGAAAAATTAAATTAAATGCTGTTATTTTAATTTGCCATTTGGTATACTTTCTAGACATTTCATTTACACAGAGATTTAACTGCTTTATAAGTAGCTTTACTTAACCTGAAATGCACTTCCAAAACTACATATTTATGCTTAATGTGATTATGCAATAGTTGTGTCAAAATGATAATTAAAATGTAATTTACCTCGTGTGTAATTTTCACTCTCTAATAATGCATTTAATTTGCATTATAAAAGAGAACACCAAGCTAGAAAGAGGGCAAATTCAAATGTAAAAGGGAAACAGCGACTCTCCTCTTGGTAATTACATATTCTTGCCTAATGCGCTCATTCTGTATCAAAAGTATTTAAAAATTCATTCAACCACAAAGAATCTTTAAATGAACATGTGCCAGAGTTTTCTTTTAGTTGTAATTGTACTGATACACAGAGTGTAAATCACACAATCACCTGGTTACAGTACCGTGTCATATTTCAACTGAATTTACTTAGGGGGTCTGTAATGTTCTCCTGTCCTTTTTAAACATTAATATTACAAAAATCACTCATAGATGTGTGACACTGTGAGGTGAATCATGTTAGCCAGCTGATAAAAACAGCAGATGGAGGCTTGTATGGGAATGTAGCGTTAGCTAGCATTAACAGTGGCTTTTAGCTTGCTTAATTTTGCATCCCTCCACAATTCACACAGCATGATGGCAGAACAATATATCCACCTCTGATGCTCACTCTGTAGTGGAAATGCCTGCATGGCATCAACTAGGAACTGTATGTTCGGCCTCACTTTCAGCCATCGTTTTCAGAAAATTCGAAAAAAGAAGCTGGCGAAAGGAAGCCAAGTTCAATTATTTTATATACTGATTAACCAGAAAACTTGGCCATGCGTTCGATTAAACACTTTCTCATAGGGTCATGCATAAAGATATTATGCATCACAAGTGGCCACATTTCTTTTCTTCTCCTCTGCTAACGTAAGAGTAGCTATAAACTCGTAGGCTTCCATGTTTTCAGATAGAGCCTTTTCCGCTGAGCGTGCTGTTGGCCACGCCCTGATGGGATGATTGACAGGATCAAGTCTATGTAAATGCAATCTGGCCTAATGCATTTTTAAAGGCATTTTGCCACAGAATGAGCTCAGTATGAGAATATGTAATTGCAAAGAGGAGAGGCGCCGTTTCCTATGTACATTTGAATACTACCCTCTTTCTAGCTTTGTGTTCTCCTTGATAATGCAATTAAAATGCATTATTAGAGAGTTAAAATGCAAATAAGATAAATTACATTTTAATTATCATTTTGGCACAAATATTGCATAAAACACATTAAGCAAAATATGCAGTTCTGGAAATGGATTTTAATTTAAATAAAGCTACTCATAAAGCATCTAAATCTTATAATAACTGAAATGTCAAAACTAGTATATCCAATGGCAAACTAAAATTTAGTTTCATTTTGAGCTCAACGTTGCATATGTGAGTGAGAAATACAAATACACTGGCATTTTGCATGTTACATTTTCATTTTATTAGTGATATAATATCATGTTAGCTTAGTACTGATTTAAAAGTCAGTGGAGATAAAATGGACTGTTCATAGTTTTGAGTATACAGTAATCCAGCGCATGAATTACATACTTGAAATCATCTGACTTTGCAGAATTGATCACCTTTGTGTGATTTTACATTATTGTCTGATTTGTTCTATAGACAGATTTCTTGGTAAATTGCAGCTGAAGTTATGAAGGCTAGAAGGCAGCTATGCACTCACCTGCAAAACGGGCTTTGGGTTCTAAGCGTTAAATCTTCAGCTCTCCAAACCCTGATAGTATCTACTTACTCAGTTAAGAGAAACAGAACTTACTGTACTGGAGAATCTCCTGCATGTTCTCCCACACTCTGAACTTCAGGTTGGAAAGGTGTTTCACTACATTGATCAGAGCTCCTGATGTCTTCTCTGGATCCTTTGGTTTGAGCTGAGCTCTGAACATGAAAAACATTCCGAGCAGCATGTTATAATACTGTATAATACTGTATACAGATTATTTCATTTAAATTAATGTTGAAATGTAATGCCTTTCATTGACTTCACTTTTTTTTTTCTGCTGTTATATAAACTATACTGAACATTTAAAAATCTGATTTGATTTTACAAATAAAATTTCAATGCAAAGACATTAAACTCACTGTTTCATTGTAGACTTTAAGTTCTGAGTGGGAAGAAAGAGAGACGAGAATTGTGGTTAAACCAAATTTCAGTGTTTTATTTAAAGCCCTCAGCTATTAAACAAACATTAGAAAACACTAAATATCTCAGAAGCAGAGTTGCTGCAATAGGCTTTAGTATTACCTTCTTCATACTTCGAATAAGTCATTCTTACCTGTAAGAACAGAACGTCCTCAGCCTCCATTTCCTTCTCTATGTTTCTGATTGTGTCTGAAAGAGATGATATTTCTCCATTCATCTCCTCAATCTTCCTCCTCATCATCTGACTCTTCTGCTCCTCTTCCTCCTTCAGTGCAGCTATCCTTGCTGCTTCTTCATCTCTTAGAAACTGGTGAAGCTTCTCAAACTCCTCCTTTATCTGCCTCTCTGTGTGCTGGGCCTGCGTCTGGAATGAGAGACCATTAGGAAACACAAACTCTAACAGATGATCTACAAGCATTTACCACCTACAGGAGAAGTGGACACTCATCAGAAACATGACCTTAGAAACATGTTTCACAATTCAAGATGATGTTTCACCTTAATGTGAGCTGCTGTTCGGTCATAGTCTTGTTTAGCTTCCTCTAAGACTTTCAGATTCTTCTGTAGAGGCTCCAAAGCAGACTTGAGTTTATTCTGAAAGTGAACAATCACAGGTTATTGTGTGCCTTTGCTTGTCTTTTAACATATTATTAGTAATCTGGCATTTTTAAGAGTGGGTGTGGATTTTATAGCACTGTATTTGATACAAGGTGACTTCTTGTTATGGTATTAGGTAAAATTTGATTTGGGAAAATGTTCGGATGGGATTTATTGTTCTGTCTAGGTTGTTTGATTGACATGTATGACAATGCAGACTCAGGGAGTTATGAGGAATCCATTTGCAGGTTTACTAATAGGACAGTCCAACATTTGTAGTAAAAAAGGCTGACCAAAAAGGTCTTAACAGTAGATCAGTCCAATGGCTCAGCCAGACAATGCAAAAAGGATAAAAGAGCAAAGGTAGATTCCAAAAAAGACAGGCAGAGGTTCAAAACACCAGAGAGAAAAACAAGACAAACACTCAGTAGTCAGACAGCAGAAGTGGCAATACTTCACTCCAACTGGCTGAGTTTGGGGAGTATATATGGTGAGACTGATTAGGGAGGCTTGATTCTGGAAGCAGGGCTAGTACTCCAGAAAGAGAGACATCTGGTGGCCATATGGGGAATTACTGACAACATGTTCCTGCTCAGCCTTTTTATTTATGTCTGATAAAACTTAGGCTTTTATTTTAGAGTATATAATATTGCAGAATATATGTAGATCAGTTAATTATAACTGAATTAAAATATGATCATTCATCCATATTTGTTCACAAGAACTACACCCAATATCAGCCATCAACTAGTCTGGCAAGATACGCTTTTACTTATGTGAGAAAAACTGTAGCTTGTACAGTTTTTGTTGAGCTACATTTTGGAAAATAAAATAGCAGAATAAGTTTCCTACCTTAAAGTCAGTGACAGCTTCCTCTATTGGACAGCAGTCATGATTTTTGTGTATCTTTGATAGATGACAGACCACACACACAGGCTGCTGATCATCCAGACAGAAGAGTTTGAGTTTCTCATTGTGCAGAATGCAGAGCACCTCAGACCCTGCTGAAGATCTCTGACTCCTGCTCTCTAGAAAAGACTCACAAAGGTTCTTCAGTGTAAGGCTAACAGGAGGATCATCTTTAGAGGATATTCTCCTACAAACTGGACATTCTCGAGACCCCTTAGTTTCCCAGAACTTCTGCAGGCAGGTTTTACACACACTGTGGCTGCACGACAGAACAACAGGATCCCTGAAGATTTCACAGCACACAGGACAGGAAAGCTCTTCTTCTGAAAGAGGGTTTCTAGCAGCCATTTCCTCCAACTGCTGCTGTGCTGTTTCTCTGTAACGGCTCCTTTAGTCAAAACTCCACTTTCACTTTCAGGACGTCTGTAATGATCAGAGCAGCACAGTTGAGAATCAGCCACCGTAGCCCTTCAACCCACTGAGTGAGTTTTAGCTCCTTTCAGAATCACACATCAAGAAACAAACACATACAGTCACTGTTTAAAAGCTCCTCATTGGTGTTTCTGAGTGAAGTGAATGCAGAATGAAGGAAGATCAGAGAGACGGTATGAGATTCACTTCCTCCAACAGGTAGAGGAAGTGTAGAGGAGGAGGAGCTTTGAAAAAGGAAGACTCAGTCTGATGCTCAATTCTAACTGTGTGCTTTCTACATTAGATGGCGGCAACTGCTGTTCTAAACTCTGTAGAATGATTCTTTAAATGCTGACAATGAAGAGATTGTAAAACCATTTATTCATTAGAACTAAACCAGTATAAAGTAGCACAGACTGTCAGACATCTTTATTAAAGAATCTTCTTTATGTAAGTAAATGTAGGATCAGAAGGATCATGTAAAAGGAAGAGGATGGAGGAAGCTGTGAGAGAAAAGATCAGTACATCAGAAATCACAGCTGATATTGATATTATACTGATACAGAAACTCCCAGTATAAGCAGACTTGTATATGAGACTATCAGGATCTGCCTGCAGCTTCATTACAAACATTTCAGAAGTGAAATATAGTTTGTTATTTTAAGATCAAATGTTTTTCATTTCTTTTGAAAACCACTGTCTAAAATTCCACACAATAAACAAACTAAACTAATAAACAAACCAATTATCAAAAAACAATAAAAACAACAACAATAATAATAATAACAATAATAATAACAATAATAATGATAATAAAATAATAACTAAATGAAAAAATCAGAATGTATAATATTTTTCTAAACTTGTATATTGGATAGCAAATCAAACTACAACAGACCACTCAGCACTTTCCATCACACTGTACAACTTCTGCTCCAATATTTCAATTATCTTCTCAGTGTTTGCATTGCCTTAATCAGTCAATCAAAATGTAATCTCTTATATTAATCACACAGTGATACTGATGTGGAAAGTGAAAACCAAAGCTATAAAACAAATATAATGAATCAGACAGGAGTAAAACAAGATATTATGATTCACCCCCAAGTAGTTAAATCAGTTTAGCTAAAAATCTGTAAAATCACATATTTCAAGAGTGAAGCTATAAAGGGAGACAACAAGAGTAAAGGATCAACAGTCTAGACTTCTTCCATTATCTAAATGACTCTTACATGCATCGCGTGACAGCTTGGCAATCAGGTGTGGGAAAACACTAAAAGTTGAGAACAGCATTCCAGCTCAGAATTAGAAAATTCCCATAACTACTTTCAAAATGAAAGCCAGGGTCCCGCCCACCCAGTCAACATGGCAATGCATGGAAATTCACACAGTGTGTTTGGAATGTGAAAGCAGCTCACTACACAATCAGTAAGAGAAGGGGTGGGTTGCCTTGTAACCTTGGTGGCATTATTTTAGCTGTATAGTTTATTCAGTATATTTGAAATTTTGCCAGTTTGTGTTTTCAGATGCAAAGCACCTCATGGACTGGCTTATAACTCATTCACTCACACACTCACTCCCTCCCTCACTCACTCACTCACTCCACATGGTTAACAAGATTGTCCAAAAGGGGGGGCTACTGCTGCTCTAGTAACTAATGTGTGTCCAGACAGACTAATGATGTGCTTTGACACTTTGTGTCCTTGTTTGTTGAAAATTTCCATCAGTGACATCAGTGAGCTCAGTTGTCCATGATAAATTTGCACATTATCCAGAGCCACTCAAACGGAAGGTAAGGACTGATACTGAGCTAATGACAGAGATTGTTTAGTACAATTAGACAAGTGTTTGACATTTTGCTGGCCCTTTGCCGTCTCTGCCTTGTTGAAGATCTGGTTTGGATTCCTGCATGTTGTGTCGCTGGTTAACAGTAATAAATTCTGTTTTTTTGTACAAAAACACAGTGTTAAAACTCACTGCATGTTTTAACCTCAAAGGGGTTATGGCCTTGCTCTATTTTGAATACAGGACAACTGATGGTCCAGAACAAGAATTTCAAATGAGTCAGACAGATGAGGAGCTGATAATCAGTTAAAGATCATGACAGCAGTTAAAGGTCAAACCGTTAAGGAGATAAAGGTGTTAATCATTTATCTGTTTCATATTATCAGAGAAAAGCTCTTTCTATCATAAGCTCACTGCGTTGCTGCTGCTCTCTCCACTGCATACATACACCATCTTCTCCCATTAACCCCATGACTCTTACATGTAGCGAGACACGGCCACTTAAACCATCTATTTTCCCACTCACCATAAAACACAGCTACTTAGATTAATCTCAGGTTAGGGTTTGGACAGTGATCTATCAGTTAAATAGAGCTAAATACATACACAGAAACACAAGGAATAACTTTATTAAAGGGTAATTTACTGATAAAGGTATATAAGTACAAGATGATAGATTACTAAAGGTATATAGGCAGTAAATGTTAGATTAACAGTCATGCAGATAAACCTGGAGATAAGAACTTCACTGAATAAACACACTTCTTCAAGATTACAGAGTGAATGAAACCAAAATGAACTGAACAAAGATGTGACAAACTGAGACATGAAACAAAGACAATCTACAGCTTTTCTTTTGGAGAGGTCTTGTTCTTCTTCATGGTCATGCTGTCTCTCTCTCTCTTTGTGACTTAAACTCTAACTGACTGCTGACTTCCTGGGTTTCCAGTTATTAGTTAAGACCGGAACTCTGAGAGGTGAAGTCAAGGTGGGGAAAAGTTTTTGCGCTCAATTTCTAATGAATATGCAATGTCTTTGTCTGCTGGCTGTTCAAGTTTTGTCACACAATAGCTTTAGAGATTCTGAGTGATGTTATTACTTAAGTAAAAGAACATTATAAGCATGTAATTATAATATATAAACATTACTGTTTCGATAGTAACGGTTACAAGAACACTACTGAGCTCACAGATTAGTACATATGAAAGTATTCTAATTTCACACTATGGTTACATAAAGCTACTTATTAGGAACATGATTAATAAGGAAAGAAAATGATTTTCCGAAGGAACATAATTCCGAAGTTAGTATTAATCAATACTACCATTTCAAAACAATGCAAAGTGAAAAGTTACAGGATAAGTAAGAGTAAAATAAATGCTGGTTACATTACCCAGTTATCACCAATATTTCTGTAGATATGATGGCAGAAACTCTACTATGTTTAAAGTATTTATTTATTAGTCACACAAGCTACAAACTTTATAAATTCTACTTCTAAAAAAACACATTAAGACTTGAAAGGAAAGTAGATATATAAGGTTGGAATCCTAATTCAAAGGAACATGTTGATTTCATATTTCTAGAAAAAAAGATATGATTAAATGAAAAACGGTTACACATGATCAAAGATCAACTCAATAACATAGATTAATGAAACTGGGTTACAATTCAAAGACCACAAAATACCTATCAAGTTGTAGGGAGTTTAGTATTAATTATGCTGACAGTGCTGTATGGAAATCATGTTTGAGTTATACATTGACTCTAACAGAGACAGAGTAATTTTTATGGTTAGATTAAGAAATGAGAGGCATTTGATTGTGTTTGATTAAAGATTGGGTGTCTGTTCATTTCTTATCATTAATAATTTGCCAGAGAGCAGGAGACTTGAAGCCAGCAGGAGACTTGAAGCTTTAAGAAATGCACTTAAGAGTATCTGTCCACACAGGGGGTCTTGTGATGGTCACTGCTATCGTGATGCTAAGCCTGATGCCTTCTCTGTAACACACTTTGAAGACATGCAGGACACAGAGAGCTTACTGCTGACTGTTAGTGCTTTGCTGTGTTATCATACTTTTAAGTATTTTAAGGCTAGGATAGTGATACCTTTTATGACTAAAATGTGGTGTTTTACATAAATTACAAAAAGAATTATTGAATTACAAAATACATGAATTAAACATTTGTTTCCACTGTTATTGATGTCTTCACTGGTATGATCCTCAGATGACCAATCCCATTACCAAAAAATGGTAAACCTCTCTCAGTGAAAGTGTGTGTTATAGTGTGCAGGTGTGTGTTAGTTAGAAGATCAGTGAAGGTCACTTTCCCCCTGTCCCAGTCCAGCAGCACTCTGACCCTCTGCAGCTTCTCTTTAGGAGTGTCATAGTAATCTGGCTGTCCTGGACAGTGTATGCAGAGTGTCCTACTGTCTTTATTGTTATCTAGACCCCACACTGAATACCAGAAAGAGTTTCCTTTTCTTATTACAGACTCTGTTATCACACCCAGCCTCCAGTTATCACTGTCTCCAACCTGGACGTCCCAGCAGTGTGTCCCTGAGTTAAAACCCTCAGAACCCAGAACACACCACCACTCATCAAATCTCTCTGGATTATCAGGAAGTGATGAACTCCTGTATTCTACAGCAGTGAGATCATCAGACAGGTGGAGGTCTGGATGTGCAGTGTTGGGGTCCAGATTAACAGGGGCTGAGGAGAGAGAACACAATGAAACATCATGTTAGATCTTTGCAGTTTCTTCCCTTTACTTCAGGTTTCTAAAACACACATTAAATCTATTATTGATCTAAATCCCTCTGCTAAATAAAAAGGGTTTTTAATCATGTGGATCCAGTGCTTGTTACTGTTTAAACCACAAGTTCTATATCAAACAATTATATGCTTAAGCGGGTTCTTCTATTGTAACAAGCTTGACATTGTAACAACAGAAGAATGCTTATTGGCAGTTGACCCTTCAGTAATCCTCAGTGGTGGACGAAGTACACAAATCATGTACTTGAGTTAAAGTAGAGACACCCAAGGTAAAATATTACTTCAGTAAAAGTAGAAGTTCCTCCCTTTAGACCTCCACTTGAGTAAAAGCACAAAAGTATTTGCCTTCAAATGTACTTAAGTATTGAAAGTAAAAGCACTAAAATATTCATTATGACTCTAATATCCTTTTACCATTTTATAACAAGATTTTTGCTTCATTAACTCATTTTAGGTGAAAATACTCCAGCATCACTCTTGGTAAACCAGTCTTTTAATAGAATGTCATTAATTAGTCTGACACTGATGTCTATTAAAATTATCATAAGCACAAAACCCTGAAGGCAAACAATTTCCATTAGGTAGAACCGAGTGGCTCTGAAATAAAGTTTCAGTTTAAGATTTATTTGTAACTTAGTTACAAGTTTAAGTTTAATAGAAACTTGCTTTAAACTCAGGTTCACAAATGAGTTTTCCTTTACTATTTTCCATCTGTAGGTCTGTCTTCATAAACATAAACTAGCAAAAACAAATTTACTATAAAATGAAGTAGTGTTTGTATAAATTCAGAAAAAAGACACGTCAGTCACGACTGCATGTGTGTACATATTTCTATACTGTGGTCTGTTTACACAAAGTTAGGTTAGTTCATCATTTATGTTGAATAGACTCTCCCAAAATTTTACGCTGCTGCACTGACGTTGAACCATGTGCTTGCACTGGGTCGGTATGTCCAACAGGTCAAACCAAGCTCAAAACACAGTGCGCGCTGTGCCCTGATCGGTGTTCTTGATTTGCGCTTCTTTTGTTTTGATGTGTTACGTTTTTTTTATACACACATAAACCAAAAGGAATGACAGATTTCACAAAATGTAGCGGAGTAAAAAGTGAGATATTTGACTTTGAAATGTGGTGGAGTGAAAGTAAAAATTCACCAAAAATAGAAATACTTCAGTACAGTACAGATACACGAAAAAACTTAAGTACAGTAACGAATTACATTTACTTAGTTACTGTCCACCATCGGTAATCCTTCATAACATCTCATAAAGATTTTAAGAGAAACAGAACTTACTGTACTGGAGAATCTCCTGCATGTTCTCCCACACTCTGAACCTCAGGTTGGAAAGGTGTTTCACTACATTGATCAGAGCTCCTGATGTCTTCTCTGGATCCTTTGGTTTGAGCTGAGCTCTGAAAATAGAAGATTGTGTCAAATATATCACTGTAGAAACTTTACAGCCTGTAATTTATTTGACTAAATATCACTGTTTCAGTGTTTTACTTAATTTATTATCTTGAGTCAACATGCAGATATGATGTAAATGAATGTTAAAATGTAATATTCCTCATTGACTCCACTAGAACTATTCTTCTGTTATACTGTATACACTGCATACTGAAGATTTAAAAGTCACCTAAATGCTTTTATAAACATGAAGACACAGACTTACTCTTTCATCATAGACTTTAAGTTCTGAGTGGAAACAAAGAGAGAAGAGAGTCACTGATGTAGTTTGGACCAAATTTCAGCTATTTTTATCATAAAAGCTTTATTTTAAATTGGAACAGAAAATCGTTGCTGCTGCGCCGGTCTGAAAGTTTTTAATATGATCATTTCTCTTCAGTCTATACTATTTCTGGTTTGTGTGCCTGAATGAGAGAGAGAGTAAGACAGAACAGAACCTGTAAGAACAGAACGTCCTCATCTTCCGTTTCCTTCTCTATGTGTCTGATTGTGTCTGAAAGAGCTGATATTTCTCCATTCAACTCCTCAATCTTCCTCCTCATCATCTGACTCTTCTGCTCCTCTTCCTCCTTCAGTGCAGCTATCCTTGCTGCTTCTTCATCTCTTAGAAACTGGTGAAGCTTCTCAAACTCCTCCTTTATCTGCCTCTCTGTGTGCTGGGCCTGCGTCTGGAATGAGAGACCATTAGGAAACACAAACTCTATCAGATGATCTACAAGCATTTACCACCTACAGGAGAAGTGGACACTCATCAGAAACAGGACCTCAGCAACATGTTTCACAATTCAAGATGATGTTTCACCTTAATGTGAGCTGCTGTTTGGTCATAGTCTTGTTTAGCTTCCTCTAAGACTTTCAGATTCTTCTGTAGAGGCTCTGAAGAAGACTTCAGTTTTTCCTAAAAGTAAACTATGACAGGTTTAATCTTCTTGATTTTAATATTCAGATGTTACTGTGTAAATGTACTGAGTGTCTCAGAGAGGCTTTCTTTTTGTCATAAATTCATAGTGGTCTTACAGAGAGCCGGTGTGTAGGTAGGGCAGAACTGAGAATGAAATGGCACATAACTGAATTCACTCATACATCCTCGAGAATTTAGTAACCCAGTGTACAGACACAGTAGTTAAGGGGCAGAGACCAGTCTTTATATTTACTTTTTTTTTAAAGAACTGAATTGTTTTGGCTGTTGGGTGAGGACTTGCTGTTAAAAGTATTTTTTTGTTTGTTTGTTTGTTTGTTTATTTATTTATTATTAATTTTTTCCTAGGATTTCTCTCCTTTAGTGCGATTCAGGTCCAGACTCCTTTCTTTATAAGCAGCAGGTCTTAAAGCTTTTTTGTAAATATTGTAAATATTAAAAATAACATTATTCGTGGTTTCTTCTTGCCTTTAATATTGTTGTATGTCTACCTCCGCATGCATTAAATGGTAAAAACTGGAAGGTGTGTTTCTGTTTCCTTTCTGTTTTTTCCTGTTTAAATCATATGTTAATGGCCCCACCTTATCCAAACTGGCGGTGGGTCGTAATCACTGTGTGTGCTACATGATAGCAGAGCTGCTTTCAATATGATCAGTGTGATAAAGCATCTGAGAATAAGCATGTGAAGGATTATGGTGAGTTGACACAAAAACCACTGGTGACTATTTTCAAACTGCAAGGGAAGTTTCCTTTAAACAGTGACACGGCAGGAAAAATTACCAAGAGGTCAAAAGAGGGTGTATATATATATATATATATATATATATATATATATATATATATATATATATATATATATGTATAAACTGTGTGTGTGTCTGTGTGTGTGTGCTGCTGTCAAAACCTCAAAAAGTAACTTCACAGGAGAAAAAAAACACTTTATTTTTAAAGTCAATTGTACCAGAAATTTTTCCATGTTTTTGTTAGGGCCATTTCTTTTGGTCTGTTTCAACATGAGTGCACACACAATGAAAAGGACAATAGGCTTCCATATGAACTTCCATATGATGTCAAAACATGAACAGTGCACTGTGCAGCTGTATTATCTATGATCAAGGTTTGATCGGATTCTGTATCGATCGATACTCAGTATTCAAAAATTCAGATTGGGGGCGAAACAACTAGTTAATTATCAGGAGATACAGCTGATTTTTCATTTTCCTTTGATTTGGGAAAATGGTGGGATGGTATTTATTGCTCTACCCAGGTGTCTGATTGAAACACTGCAGATGAACAGTTATGCCTTTGTTTTAGAGAATAGAACATTTTAGAATATATATTCTAGCTTCCAAAGATAAATACAACTAAATGGATAATTTGATTATTCCTACATTATCTCAGCTAGAAACCACACCCACTGTCAGATTTCAAGTCTAACAAGATAGGCTTGAATGCATTTGAGAAAAATAACTTCTAACTTTTTTATTTTTCAAAACTGAAACAGTAGAAAAAGTGTCCTACCTTAAAGTCAATTACAGCTTCTTCTATTGGACAGAGTTTGTGATCTTTGTGTTTCTTTGAAGTCTGACACACCACACACACAGGCTGCTGATCATCCAGACAGAAGAGTTTGAGTTTCTCATTGTGCAGAATGCAGAGCACCTCAGACCCTGCTGAAGATCTCTGACTCCTGCTCTCTAGAAAAGACTCACAAAGCTTCTTCAGTTCAAGGCTAACTGGAGGCGCATGTCTTGAAGACCTTTTCCCACAAACTGGACATTCTCAAGATCCCTTCTGCAGACAGGTTTTACACACACTGTGGCTACACGATGGCTTCAGGATCCCTGAAGATGTCACAGCACACAGGACACGAAAAGTCTTCTTCTGAAAGAGGGTCTCTAGCAGCCATTTCCTCCAACTGCTGCTGTGCTGTTTCTCTGTCTCTGTATTTTAGTCAAAACCTCACTTTAGGATGCCTGTAATGACCAGAACAGCACAGTTGAGAATCACTGTTTGAAAGCTTCTCACTGGTGTCTCTGAGTAAAGTGAATGCAGAATGAAGTAAAATCACAGTAGGAAGTATGGAATTCATTTCCTCCAACAGGTAGAGGAGAAAGAGCTTTAAATAATCAGATCAGTGAAAGGAAAAAAATGATTTGCCTGGTTTGGTTTGCATACCTTTTTCTTTTGCATACCTTTTTCATTTGCATACCCATGAGCTTCCAATATAGATAACACTGATACCTTCTGTACATACGGACATGATCTTGATTATAACACTTTACCGTAAGGGTACATGTGCCAGCATTATTCATCACTAATTCATGCGTGAAATAATGTATATTCACAATGTGATGTAAGTATAAATGTCACATTACAGTGAACAAAACTGGTTGCTTTAAAGATGCCTTAACATTTAATTGATTTAAATGTGTGCATTGGCACCAAATGCATGAAATACATAAACATAATTACTATGTTTAGGTACTTAATTATCTCAGTTTAATTTGATGTAACATGTCCACTTGTGCAGAACCAATGTGCATATTTTTAAATTTTGTACAAACTGCATTTCCTGAAAAGCAATAAAAACAAGAATCTAATTTTTTAATTCTGTTGAACCTTTATTAACTGACAAAAGTGTAAAGAAATGACTTTTAATGTTTCGGTTGACCAACTTGATTGTATTTTGATGTTTGCAAACACACCCAAAAAAATGTAGGTTAAAAAAGTCTATAAAATATTCAAGCTAAGCCATTTTGAAATGTTCTACAATAGAAACTGTGAAAGACAGTGAAAATGTGTGCTGTTATCAGATGAGTCCACGTTTCAGCTTGTTTTTGGGAAAAAATGGACAAAGTCTTTTTGTCCATGTTCTGTCCAGCAGGCATTTTTTATGAACATAAATAACTGTTGTGTGTATGAAATCTGTATTTTTGATAAAAAAAACAAAAAAAACACTCAGTTTCTAACTGTCAGGTCATGTAGTTATTATACATAAATGCTATCATAGCATGTGTTTCCCAGTCTTTAATTACATGACTTTTCTGTGAATAGCTGAACTTTTCTCTGCTATTTCGAGTGACAGCTGGACACCTGACCCTGTCAAAGGGTGAAGAAAACAACAAACTGTGTTGTACAAAGCAACATATATCATCTAGCTGTTGAACTTCTTCGGAAGCCTTAAATGATGCAACTTAGTCTTCATCACTCCACTAAATGTGTCAGTACATTATTTTTATAAGTTAGTGTGACAGACTGTGAGAAGCTGTGCGCTGCTCTATGGCATCATTATACTTCATCAATAGTTCACAGTATTTGTGCCCCATGTATTAAAGAGATGAACTATCCCACACAGTTCAAATGTAAATACATGGGCCTGTGTCATTGCAGGCCTGTGCCATCACACAGGTGTAAGTAGTGTTCTTGATGAGGCCTTCAGCTCCACCCACTACAACTCCACCTGTAATGGCACAGGCCCGTCACAAAACTTTACTAGAAAACAAGGAAGTAACAAACAGGTTATACATACAGGTAAATACACAACCAGACAAACATATGCAACAAAATCTTCAACCCAACCTTTGCCTGTTGAACAACGACTATCTTCTCAATCTCACTCTAACTATATAGAGTTTTACATAAAGCCTCAACAGCTGCCAAAAACCATCTTTAAATCATGGTTTTAAGCCAGGAGGTCCTCTTAAAAGGATGCAGTTCGCAGAGTTTAAACACACTGAATTATTAAAGCGTTCGACAGTGAGGGTCAATACAGCCAATAATAGAATCATTTCAACTTTAAACCTTTGGTAAAATTAGATTTATGGAGTAAATTAAGGTATTCGTTGTGGCATATGTTTGGAGGCTTCTGGGTGCATGAATATTTGCATACTGTGCTCCAATGTCGGCATACTGTGCTCCAATATAGGCTGTTGGCTACTAATTCTTCTTTTTGGTCTGGTTTTGATCTCTGCTTTCTCTTTTTTTTTCAATTTCATTTATGAAAATACATGTACGTACAAATGTCACCTTGCATGTGGTAGTAACTTCAGGCTCCTGCAAATAGCATTAGACAAGGATTATCGGGCTATAAATACCTGCAGTGGCGGGGATTCATTGATTAAAAAGAGGTGGGACAGTACAGTGAATGTCTCGTTTGATGTGCGAAAAATGGGTCGAAAAAAAAACCAGATGTTAATGATTGGCAAAAAGAGTGATTGCATTTGGCCGTGCCAAAGGCCACAGTGTGAAGGAAGTAGCTGAAGTGTGTTGAAGTGTACAGTCATACAGGTCTGCCAGCAGCGGCAAAAAGCCCAGTCTACAGGAAATTCTCATCAAAATTGTATCTACATTGAGTACCTACACAGTACCTACATTGAGCTGCTGGACAACCAGGTTATGTCTTTTGCTCATCATCTTACTGAGGAACATAATGTTCCTATCACTTTATTCCAAGATGACAATTCTCACATTGACAGGGTTGCTAATGTGACTGACTAGCATGATGAACATTCAGGAGCATTCACACCTCTGGACTGGCCCACAAAATCCCCACATTTGAATCTTCTTAAAAATTGGGACTACCTGGAACAACGAGAATCACAGCTGTTATTTGTGCTTGTGGAGGTATTACACGCTATTAGGTACATTTCAGTCACAGGTGACTAATTTTTGGTCCGTTGAGCTTATACCTGTCATGATCTATTAACATAATCATACATTCACTACCTGTATAAATGTTCATTCTAAGCAGCATCAACTTTAACTGTGCTGTTCCACTGTTACTGACGTCTTCACTGGTAAGATCCTCAGAGGATCACCAGACCAATTCTGGAAAAATGGTAAAACTCTCTAGTAAAAGTGTGTGTTATAGTGTGCAGGTGTTTGCTGGTTAGAAGATCAGTGAATGTCACTTTCCCAATTTTCACTTTCAGAGTTTGATAGCGAGTGTGAGACAGTTTGATAGCAAGTTTGAGAGAGTTTGAAAGTGAGTGTGAGAAGGTTTGATGGCAAGTGTGAGAAGGTTTAATAGTAGGTGTGAGAGGTTTAATGGCGAGTGTGAGAGCATTTGGTAGTTTGTGTGAGAGGGTTTGATGGTGAGTGTGAGAGGTTTGATGGTAAGTGTGAGAGGGTTTGATGGTAAGTGTGAGAGGTTTAATGGTGAGTGTGACAGCATTTGGTAGTTTGCGTGAGAGAGTTTGATAGTGAGTGTGAAAGGGTTTGATGGTGAGTGTGAGAAAGTTTGATAGTGAGTGTGAGAAGTTTGATAGTGAGTGTGAGAGGTTTGATAGTGAGTGTGAGAAGGTTTGATAGTGAGTGTGAAAGGCTTAATGGCGAGTGTGAGAGAGTTTGGTAGTTTGTGTGATAGTTTGATAGTGAGTGTGAGAGGGTTTGATGGCGAGTGTAAGAGGGTTTGAAGGTGAGTGTGAGAGGTCTGATGGTGAGTGTGAGGAAGTTTGATAGTGAGAGTAAGGTTTGATAGTGTGAGAGGATTTGAAGGTGAGTGTGGGAAGGTTTGATAGTGAGTGTGAGAGGGTTTGATGGTGAGTAAGAGGGTTGATGGTGAGTGTGAGAGGTTGGTAGTGAGTGTAAGAGGGTTTGATAGTGAGTGTGAGAAGGTTTGATAGTGAGCATGAGAGGTTTCATGGTGAGTGTGCAAGAGTTTGATAGTAAGTTTGAGAGGTTTGATAGAGAGTGTGAGAAGGTTTGATAGTGAGCATGAGAGGTTTCATGGTGAGTGTGCAAGAGTTTGATAGTGAGTGTGAGAGGTTTGATAGAGAGTGTGAGAAGGTTTGATAGTGAGCATGAGAGGTTTCATGGTGAGTGTGAGAAGGTTTGATAGTGAGCATGAGAGGTTTGATGGTGAGTGTTTGAGGGTTTGATAGTAAGTGTAAGAGGTTTAATGGCGAGTGTGAGAAAGCTTGCTAGTTTGTGTGAGAGAGTTTGCAAGTGAGTGTGAGAGGGTTTGATGGTGAGTGTAAGAGGGTTTAAAGGTGAGTGTGAGAGTTTTGATGGTGAGTGTGAGAGGGTTTGATCGTGAGTGTACAAGGGTTTGAAGGTGAGTGTGAGAGGTTTGATAGTGAGAGTGAGAAGGTTTGATAGTGAGTGTGAAAGGTTTGATGGCGAGTGTGAGAGGGTTTGATAGTGAGTGTGAGACAGTTTGGTAGTTTGTGTGAGAGAGTTTGATAGTGTGTGTGAGACGGGTTTGATGGCCAGTGTAAGAGGGTTTTAAGGTGAGTGTGAGAGGTTTGATCGTCAGTGTGAGAGGTTTGATGGCGAGTGTGAGAGGGTTTGGTAGTTTGTGTGAGAGGGTTTGATTGCAAGTGTAAGAGTGTTTGATGGTGAGTGTGAGAGGTTTGATGGTGAGTGTCAGAGGGTTTCATAGTGAGTGTGAGAGGTTTGATAGTGAGGGTGAGAGGTTTGATGGCAAGTGTGAGAGGGTTTGATAGTGAGTGTGAGAGGTTTGATGGCGAGTGTGATAGGGTTTGATAGTGAACATGAGAGGTTTGATGGCGAGTGTGAGAGGGTTTGATAGTGAGTGTGAGAGGGTTTGATGGCAAGTGTGCGAGGGTTTGATAGTGTGAGAGGTTTGATGGTGAGGGTGAGAGGTTTCATGGCAAGTGTGCGAGGGTTTGATAGTGTGAGAGGTTTGATGGTGAGGGTGAGAGGTTTGATGGCAATTGTGAGAGGGTTTGATAGTGAGTGTGAGAGGTTTGATGGCGAGTGTGATAGGGTTTGATAGTGAACATGAGAAGTTTGATGGCGAGTGTGAGAGGGTTTGATAGTGAGGGTGAGAGGTTTGATGGCAAGTGTGCGAGGGTTTGATAGTGTGAGAAGTTTGATGGCAAGTGTGAGAGGGTTTGATAGTGAGTGTGAGAGGTTTGATAGTGAGGGTGAGAGGTTTGATGGCAAGTGTGCGAGGGTTTGATAGTGTGTGAAGTTTGATGGTGAGTGTGAGAGGGTTTGATAGTGAGTGTGAGAGGTTTGATAGTGAGGGTGAGAGGTTTGATGGCAAGTGTGCGAGGGTTTGATAGTGTGAGAAGTTTGATGGCGAGTGTGAGAGGGTTTGATAGTGAGTGTGAGAGGTTTGATAGTGAGGGTGAGAGGTTTGATGGCAAGTGTGCGAGGGTTTGATAGTGTGCGAGGTTTGATGGTGAGTGTGAGAGGTTTGATGGTGAGTGTGAGAAGGCTGGATAGTGAGTGTTAGAGGTTAGTTAGGATTTTGGCCTAAATGGCCTCTCATATGAATGCAATAGATATTCACTTAAATGCATGTCATAGATCAGGTGAAAATAAACACAGTATCTACTGTAGGCTATTCAAAGAAAGTGTTACCATGCTCCTATAGCATCTTTTATGGGAGTGTGTAAAGATCTTGAGGGGCAAGAAAAAAAAAGATGCATCAGACAGACATGTTAACAAAGTTATTAAGCAGTTTTCTCATCTGAGGACTTAACAAAACTAAACACACCACTTCAAACATGTTCAAGAAACATCTTATATAGGCAGCGTAGTAATGCTTTGTTAGAAAAGTATCACCCAGAAAAGGCTTATTCCTTTATAACAAGTGTGGCTCGGAAATATATCCTATTTTTTTTCTTCCAGGGACATCATTACTGACTAAAATCAATAGCACACTGTGATCGAGAAGTTGTATTACTACATTTTATTAAACAGCTGATGTTGCATACAGGACATTGATTTTCCTTCTACCTCTACTATACTTCTACTTTAGACTATTCTATTGGTTATTAGTCTGTAATTTTTATATCCTACACAATTTCTGAACTAATATTACACATTATAAAAGGATGTTAATTAATATATAAAATCATTGAAATGTAAGAAATATATTATTACTTAGCAAGTGTCATTATCAATGGGCATTCCTATGGCTCAGTTCTTTATTGATGTATATTCTTCATTATTTCCTGACAAGTTAATTATTACTCTATGCATTAATTCACTATGATGAAAGCATTAGTTAACGTTAAGCATTAGCTGAGGAACTAGAGGTGTTACAATAACAACATTTTCTGCTCAAGTTATTGTCATTTCCTAGTAATATAACATCATGGTTCCACCTATTATTTAGCAATTTAGTTAATGACAATACCAAGTACAGTATCTTAGCAAGCTGAAACATAGATGTTTGTTGTTCCCTCTCCCCATAATGATGTGGTTATAGGCACGCTGCCTTAAACGAAAGCATTTTGAATAGGGCAGAATTTCAGAGAATTCCACGTTATGACTGCAGCATTCACATCTGTATTTGTGCACCCATCTTTTATCACAAAACTCTGCATTTCCTCTAGTTAATTAAACGATTCAAACTACTACTTTCACCAAGCTGTCATCTCCAGCATGCAACAAGCACTGAACACACACCTTCTAAGCCACTTATCCTTCTGGGTCACGGGGGGTGCCTATCCCAGCTGTCATCGGGCAGAAGGCAGGATACACCCTGGACAGGTCGCCACTCCATCACAGGGCAGACAGACAGATACACACAGTCACACCTAGGGGCAATTTAGCATGTCCAATTGGCCTTACTCTAAAGACTGTAGGAAGAAACCGGAGTACCCGGAGGAAATCCACACAGACACGGGGAGAACATGCAAACTCCACACAGAAAGGACCTTGGTCGCCCGGCCAGGGAATTGAACCCTTCTTGCTGTGAGGCAACAGCGCTACCCACCGCGCCACCATGCCACCCAGCACTGAACATGAATGTAACAAAACACAACTGCATATCAATACACTGTACTCAAGTCACCAAAATCATACTATTTGTTGCTGCTCAAAAGTACTGCATCTTTTCTGGTGAAGCAAAACTCTATAATTAGCTGTTTTTGACTAGTATAAGTCAGAGGAATTGGTGAAACTCACTAAAATCTCCACAAACAGTCTCATTTATTCAGCATTAGATAATGAACTTGAGACGTTCTTCTTCTTCTTCTGTTTCTTCTGGTGTTTTTGAAAGCCTGATTTGTGTCTTCTGCAGCTACATTGAATTAAAAATAAAACTTACAGAATGTGACTGAACAGAACCACTGACTGTTAATACGAGAGTTGTCTGGTAATTGGAGGGGTGACAGGGGGTGACAGTGCTGCTGTCACTGTATCTACTCATAGTTTTTAATTATTATTTAATAAATGAAAAAAATCAATGAGGAATGTTTAAGTAAGCCTAATAGGTTCAGTCTTTGTGGGCCCCTGTCTCTTTGGGCCCTTGGAATCATCCTAATCCCCCACCCCCTTACGGCACCCTTGGATGGACCACTTGTAGTTCTGCTCTGCTGCTATTTTCAGTCCAGACAGTCTATATCTGGAAATTAAATAGCAAAACAGCCAATTTTGAATTCATTGTTATGAGAACCAACACGTGCATATATCTGCCTATTTAGGAAGAGCAAAATCATAAAATGAAACAAGAGTGGACGCCCTGCAGAAATCCAACAACACCGAACAGTTAAAATAACTACACTGTCATAACAGTAGGTACAGTCCCTTTTTCCCATATGTGTCATTGAATGTGGCATATTCAAATGAGAGGGTTTGTGACTGAATGCCTCAATATTTACACAGTTCATGATACAGTTTTTAGCCTATTTGTAGATTTGTAAACATCATTTCATTTGACATAGGGTGAAATTGTGTGATGACTTGTGGTATCAGGTTAAATGTATTTTTATGTTTTCCATATTTTTTGTTTGAAAATGTTTCCTGGGCATTCCAACGGGGGACTCTTATTTTGAATATAAACCCTGGTTTGGGAACAGGAAAGAGAAGTGTGGCAGCCATTTTCTTGGAGGATCAAGTTTGGGGAAGACAGGCCTGGTGGATCATTGCTGTTTTTTTGTTTTTTTGCATTGCTGGGCCCTGTTTTGATTTTTGAGTATTTTTGGGACACTGTTTGCTTGGACTATGGTGGCAGTTTGACATTTTTGGACTTTTTTTTTTGGATTCAATAGAGACAATCTCTGGACTTTGATATAGTTATCCCACCTAATGACTTTTGCAGCCGATCTTATACTCAATTGCTTTTCTACTTTGTTTTTTTTTAGCTTTGTTGCTGTTGCTGATGCTGTTAAGGTGTTGTCTGTTCTGGGGAATAATAAGTAAAAGCTAACTTGTGCAAGCTCTGTTGTATTCTGGTGCTCACATGTTTTTTTTTTTTTCTCACCAAATTAGTGATCGGATTTTATTAGTAACTGCTGAGTTGGTCAGATTGTTACAGATGGTGGCCCGTACGGGGAAACTAATAGTATATACATGGTGAGATTTATTTGTTATTCATTTGTATTCTTCAGTACATTTAGCAGACAACAGTCAGCCATACAATTCTAAGTTCATCAAACATCAGATAATGTAGTTACATAACAGAATGTAAGGTAGAATGCTGTTTTGTTGATTCTCCGTTATCCTAAATCCATTATCCTAAATCCTCAGTCACAAATACATTTAAGTTAAATAGCAATACTGAGGTGTTTACCCTTTTCTAAATAAGTATTTTATGCTTTTCAAGTAATAAGGCAGATTGTGTTGGACTAACTAAATTAACATTTAAACTAATATTTTTCAAATTCTGTGTTCAAACAATGGAAAAAAAAATATGTGGGTCAACAAATTTACGTTTGATTTTTGATGTAGAGTAGATGTAGAGTCAGTTTCATTAACAAGGGTGAAGATTATATTCATTATAGAAATCAGGGTTTAAAGCACAGGCAGACAGGTAAAAGGGTGAAAAATGGGAACATGTGAGTGTAAAACTAGATTAAAGGAAAAAATACAGGAAACAAGGAACTTTAATTGCACCATAAACACAGCTTAGAATTGCACTAGAAAAACCAGATGCTGTGTGATGGAAGGATAAACACAAAGAGCTATATATACTCTTAGGGGTAACTATACATAGGTGCAAACACTACAAACCAACAGGAGAAGCCACTGATAAAAAGAGATACAAAGGGTAGACTGGAGGCTTAGTGGAACAAAGATGAGGGGAACACATACACACATATTTTCTTTTGTTTTCATGTAACGTCATTATGAAACACATGAAATACATAGCGTAATAGTATAGTACAGTTTTACATGTATATAGAGGACACTGCAAATAACTACCTTGAACTACAGTGCTCAAGAATTACAAAACTCCGATTACACAGATATAGTCAGATCCATTAATATTTGTACATTGACAAAACTATTGCTATTTTAGCCCTCTTCTACAGTATACTGGAGTAGAAAAAAATATGATCTCAAAGTGCAGAATTTTCGCTTCAATTTGATATTTGCATCCAAATCAGGTGAACAGTGTAGGAATCACCTACACTGTGAGCTCATATTTATTGTTTAATATAAACGTCAGTATGCTGGGATAGACAGCTAAACAAATAATCACTTTGCTATCACTTTATCTAAATATTTATGGACCTAACTTTATTATGCTGCTTCTGAAATACAGTTGTATACAAAAGGTTTCAATAACCCTGGTCAAATAAAATATTTTGTTGATTTTCTAAGTGAAACTAAGTTAACATATCCTATGCAGTGAACACTTAAATATGTAAAAATGTAAAGATATGAATTCATTCTAATGTGGTGAGCTGATGTGTTTCAAAACATTTTGTCATATTTCATATGTTTTAGACCAATATGATGGTTATGTTATGTAGTATTAAAATGAATTACAGTGCTGTGAAAAAGTAATTGCTCCTTCCCGATTTCTTCTATTTTTGCATATTTGTCACACTTGAATGTTTAAGATCATCACATTATGTTTAGTGTTAGACAAACATAACCTAAATAAAAAACCTAGACCTGTTGAGTCTAATCAGCAGTTTAACAATGTGAGGCAGGCTAGAAGGTCTCAAAAAGCAGCATATGTTGTCAAGTTCTAAAGAGATTTAAACACAGATGTGAAACCAATTAAAACTATCAGTCTGGAAAGGGTTATTAAGTTGAGGCTCTGGGACTCCAGCAAACCACAGTGAGATCCATTATCCACAAATAGAGAAAACTTGGAACTTGGAACCTTTCCAGAAGTGGCCAGCCGACCAAAATTTCACCAAAAGTGCACTGACAACTCATCCAGGAGGTCACAAAAGAACCCAGATAAACATCTAAAGAAATGCAGGCCTCACTTGCCTGAGTTAAGGTCAATGTCCATGATTCCACAATAAGAAAGACACTGGGCAAAAATGGCATCCATAGGGGAGTTGCAAGGAGCAAACCACTGCTGACCAAAAAAAAGCCCCACAAAGTCTTGTCTCGCATTTGCCAAAAAACATCTAGATGACACCCAAGACTTTGAGACAATATTCTGGGGACTGATGAGTCAAAGATGGAACTTTATGGAAGACATGAATCCTGTTACATCTGACATAAAGCTAACACTGAATTCCACCATAAGAACATCATACCAATAGTGAAACATGGTGGTGGTAGTGTGATGGTCTGGGGCTGCTTTGCTTCTGGACCTGGACGGTTTGTCATAATTGATGGAACTATGAATTCTGCTCTCTATCAGAAAATCCTGAAGGAGAATGTCCACCTGCCAGTTTGTGAACTGAAGATCAAGTACCGTTATGCAGCAGGACAATGATCCGACGCACATAAGCAAGTCCAGCTCTGAAAAACCTTAAATTGGCAGTTCATGCTCAAAAACCCTCCAATGTAGCCAAATTAAAGGTTCCTCTACAGCGATGAAAAACACTCATCTCAGGTTATTGCAAAGATTTGATTGCGGTTGTTACTGCCAAAGGTGGCACAACCAGTTATAAGGTTTAGGGGGCAGTTACTTTTTCACGTGGGTGATACCTGTTTTGTACAATCTTTATCTTCAATAAATGGAATAATTGTTTAAAAGCTTAATTTTCTGTTTACTCATGTTGTCTTTACCTTAGATGGAAGATCTGAAACATCAAAAAATACAGCACTGTATGTTACTCTTGAGTTACTAGTATAAGATCTTCAGAGGACATACAACACTCCCATTAGAGAAAAATGGGAAAACTGTCCGACTGAAAGTGTGTGTTATAGTGTGCACGTGTTTGTTGGTTAGAAGATCAGTGAAGGTCACTTTCCCCCTGTTCCAGTCCAGCTGCACTCTGACCCTCTGCAGCTTCTCCTCAAGTGTGAGATCATGATCTGATGCCTCTGGACAGTATATGGTGTATGCACCACTGCTTTTACTGTAGCCCAGACTACACACAGTACTCCAGAAAGAGTCTCCTTTTCTTGTTACAGACTCTGGTATCACACCCAGTTCCCAGCTATCACTGTCTCCAACCTGGACGTCCCAGCAGTGTGTCCCTGAGTTAAAACCCTCAGAACCCAGAACACACTCATATTCATCAAATCTCTCTGGATTATCAGGAAGCAGCAGTTCCTGCTTCTTTAGTTCTACAGCAGTGAGGTCATCAGACAGGTGGAGTTTTGGATGTGCAGTGTTGGGGTCCAGAGTAACAGGGGCTGAGGAGAGAGAACACAATGACACATCATGTTTTTCTCTCATTTCTGTAAATGGTTTATTTTGTCAACAGGTATTCTGTTAAAGAGCTTTTAATATGGTGGTTATTCTTTATACTCAATTGACTGCAACTGTATGTCACTTGCAATTGTATCTATTTCTATGATCTATGATAATTTCTATGATATTTCCTGTTATTGTTTATATTCATTCATAGATATAACATGTCCAAGGTGTTTCCTGCCTTACGCCTAACGACGCAGGCTCCAGCACAACCCACGACCCATAAGGATAAGTGGTTTAGAAAGTGTGTGCGTGTTTGTGCGTAGTTCTATATTGTTGCTGTCGGAATAAAACCTCATGTCTCCCAAAAGATGACTTTATTTCTATTTCTCCATTTCTTTCTAAGATGTCTAAAAAATTCTTAAAAATAAATTTAAAAAAAGTTTAGTTTATGAAAGTTGTGTAAAAATCACAAAACTGTGCTGGACTCCAGTCCTCCAGGAACAGAATTGATGACCCCCATGATGTCCATTTTAAAAATTCATTACTGAGCTGTAGCTAAGTGAAAATAGATAGATGGACATAATGACATAGAATTTGTTTACACTAGCTTGATTATATGTAAAAATAATAGCAATAAAAAATACTAGGGTCAATTTATTTATTTTTTTATTTTTTATTTTTTGCCTGTAAAACATGGACATCCTTTCTAAATAGTGGGTTTCAACCATACCCACTGCTAACAGGTGCATAAAATCAAGCAATATTTACAGACAAACACTGGTAGAGGAATGGGTTCAACAATGCACTGTCATATGCTGCCATTTCAACAAGTAAGTTTGTCCAACTTTTGCCCTGCTGAGCTCAAATGCCCTGTCAACTGTGGCTGTGAAGCTGTAGCTATGTAAATTCACAGACTGGGACGTGTAAAAATCATCTATCCTTATTTGCAACACCCACTACTGTTTCTAGAACCAATGTCAGCACACTAATTTTCAAGGATTGGGTTTCCATGACTGAGCAGCTCTCACAAGCCTAAGATCACTACTTGCAATGCCAAGGATTGCCTAGAATGGTGTAAAGCAAGCCACTGCCATACTGATAAATCATGCTTTACCATCTGGTAGTCTGACAGGCCAATCTGGTTTTGGTGGATACTAGTAGAAAGCTGCCAGAATGAGTAATGCCAACTGAAAAATGAAATGAAGGATGAATAGTGGTCCTCTGGTTGTTTTACAGGGTTTGTGTTGGGCCCATTAGTTCCCGTCTTAATGCTACAGCATGCAGTCACAGTCTAGAGAACTATGAACTTCCAACTTTGTGGGGAAGTGAATCCATGCAACCATGTTCTAAAATCTAGTGTCAAACCATCCCAGAAAAGTGGAGGCTGTTATTGTAGCAAAGGGAGACCAACTGCACAGAACATGCTCAAATAGGTATAGTGTCCACATACTTTTAGCCATGTAATGGTTTGTTCTTGTATTACAAATAATTGTAAGTGGCTTGATAATTTTAAGTATTAAGCAATGATATTTTCGTTTTTATAGTACTTCAAAAATGTGTGATTTTCATTTAATGGGCAGATTTGTTGTGATAAAAAATTTAACTGCTTTCAATAGAATCTGTCTTCATGACAACACAAAAATAATTGGTCAGTGCCTAAAACATTCTGTTTTTGTTTATTTTTTTCAAAAGCCATGTTTTTTTCAACACCCAGATTAAACTTGGTCCATCTTTACTGGTGGTTTAAACTAGAACCAAATAGCATCTGAGAAATTCATAGAGAAGGAGATACAAGAAAATAGCACATACTGCATTTCAAAATTGCCTTCATTTTCTCCCAGACTCTGAACTTCAGGTTAGAAATATGATTTGCAGTATTAATGAGAGCTCCCCATGTTTTCTCTGGATCCTTTGGCATGCACTGAACTCTGAAAATAAAATAACAGTACATAGTTGTTTAAAAACTAGTCTAGCAGGGTGTGAATTCTACAAGATGCTGTATGTGTTATGCAGGAAGGTTTTACCATGCAGAAATGATGGCATTGCTGCAGTTGCTGCAGATTAAATGGCTGCACAGTATGGCTGTGAACAGCAACCTTATATCAAAGACAATTGGTAAGTTGAGATCCAGGGAGGGCTTAGGCCACTGCATCAATGGAAATGTGACATTGTTCCATAAAACATTCAGTGAAAACATGTGCTTTGCAAGCATTTTGGAAGGTACAAGGTTTTGTGAAAAACTAAGCTGCTAGTATAAGCACTACTAACAAGGACTGTTGATTAGCTGTGCAGTGCAACACAGCTTGTCCCACAGTTTTCAAAATATCGACACAGAATGAATTCCAGGATGTTAAGTCTGATCGGGAGTGGTGGGCTTGTATACAGCTTGTGGATTGGATGTATGGTTCCCCTGTATAAAAAGTTTATGTTCAGACTTTTTCCTATAGGTATGAATGTCAGAACTTCTCTTAAATCACCAGAATACCCTAGCAACACTCTAGCAACCAAGTGGAATGCCATAGTAATAACCTAGAAAAAACCTCGGAACCACCTGGGATACCATGATAACTACATAACAACACCCAGGCAACCACCTGAAACATTTAAACAACCACCTAGTAACACCCTAGCAACCACCTGGAACACCATAGCAAAACACTCATGAGCACCAAGCATACCATAGCAACCCCTCAGCAATACATTAACAACAAATTAGTATTTACCTAAAAATCACCTCAAACAATCAAACAACAATCTTCTCAAAATACCTCCTACTGGACTTGTCTCAAACAACAGCTGAATGCCGGGTGCTAATGTTGTCAGCAAAAAACAAAGCATGTCTCTAGGGGGCACATGAGCATTACAAGTAGCTTATTTAGGAGTGGAAAAAAGGATGCCTGGTAAGATGATGATGAAGATCTGTTTTTCCAATATTGCAGCATATACACAACACAATCATTTGTGCATGGTACAACACACATTCAGCATCTTGTAGAATTCATACCCTAATAAATATATTCAGTTCTCATTGCCTTCTGAACAGGTAAGTTAGGGTAAATATGTAGTATAATATACTTAGCAGTTCAATAAATAATACTTAAAGGTCAGATATCATGTCGTTGTGTGATGTTTACTTACTGTATTATTGTGGACCGAAATTTCTGAAGGGATAACAAAGAAAAATCTACTTAAAACCTGAATTGGCTTTAATGAGGTATCTTAAAGCAAGTTTAATGACAACATTTCTAAATTCCTCATCATGCCCATTAGTGGTTTGTTGTAATTGCTGGATGCATGCATAACGGCTCTATCATTTTACTCTAACACATTCAGTGGGTGCCTCCTCTGAAGCAAATTGCCAAATCTGGAATTATGTGTGCTAAAATGTGTTTAGCAAAAGCAAATGTAAAGTGATTCTTACCTGTAAGAACAGAACGTCCTCAGCTTCCATTTCCTTCTCTATGTGTCTGATTGTGTCTGAAAGAGATGATATTTCTCCATTCATCTCCTCAATCTTCCTCCTCATCATCTGACTCTTCTGCTCCTCTTCCTCCTTCAGTGCAGCTATCCTTGCTGCTTCTTCATCTCTTAGAAACTGGTGAAGCTTCTCAAACTCCTCCTTTATCTGCCTCTCTGTGTGCTGGGCCTGCGTCTGGAATGAGAGACCATTAGGAAACACAAACTCTAACAGATGATCTACAAGCATTTACCACCTACAGGAGAAGTGGACACTCATCAGAAACATGACCTTAGAAACATGTTTTACAGTTCAAGATGATGTTTCACCTTAATGTGAGCTGCTGTTTGGTCATAGTCTTGTTTAGCTTCCTCTAAGACTTTCAGATTCTTCTGTAGAGGCTCCAAAGCAGACTTGAGTTTATCCTGCAATGAAGTAGTGGTTTAGCTGAGATCATACATAACTAGCATACAGTGGTGTCCAAAATCTGAGACCACAAGTGATTTAATACAACTTTTTTATTACAAAATATATTATCTGCTTAACAGTTTGAGAGAAAAGTCATTGTACATCCAAATTCAAACATGAATTTCAGAATTTCCTAGTAATTGGTAGAGTATGTGACTCTTTTGCTTTAATGACACTTGAGCTGCCATGAACTCCACAAGATTGTGCAAAACCCTCTAATTCAGATCCACCTGAGAGTCATCTGAACATGAACTTCAACGGAATAAGTGTCTTACCTTAAAGTCGGTCACAGCTTCATCTACTGGACAGCAGTCATGATTTTTATGCGTCTTTGATAGATGACACACCACACACACAGGTTGCTGATCATCCAGACAGAAGAGTTTGAGTTTCTCATTGTGCAGAATGCAGAGCACCTCAGACCCTGCTGAAGATCTCTGACTCCTGCTCTCTAGAAAAGACTCACAGAGGTTCTTCAGTGTGAGGTTGGAAAGAGGCTTATCTTTAGATGATCGTCTTCTACAAACTGGACATTCCTGAGATTCTTTAGTTTCCCAGAACTTCTGCAGACAGGTTTTACACACACTGTGGCTGCACGACAGAACAACAGGGTCCCTGAAGATTTCACAGCACACAGGACACGAAAAGTCTTCTTCTGAAAGAGGGTTTCTAGCAGCCATTTCCTCCAACTGCTGCTGTGCTGTTTCTCTGTAATGGCTCCTTTAGTCCAAACTCCACTTTCTCTTTTAGGACGTCTGTAATGATCAGAGCAGCACAGTTGAGAATCAGACACCGTAGCCCTTCAACCCACTGAGTGAGTTTTAGCTCCTTTCAGAATCACACATCAAGAAACAAACACATACAGTCACTGTTTAAAAGCTCCTCATTGGTGTTTCTGAGTGAAGTGAGTGCAGAATGAAGAAAGATCAGAGTGACAGTATAAAATTCACTTCCTCCAACAGGTAGAGGGGGAGGAGCTTTGAAAAGTCAGGTGCATCATTCTATGTGCTTCCCAAAACATTCCAAAACCAGGTACACAGTGCTACTTTCTCATATCTTTTTTGAAGAGCCACACTTCTTTGAGCATTTAACATAGATATTCTTGACAATACCTACTTTCATAGCAACGAAAATGCAGATATGATTAATGATAAATATATATGACCATCCACAATGATAGAAGTAAAGTAGCCAGGCACTCTCATGATGAAGATGCAGTTTTCTCTTCTAATCTTGTTTGACTAGACCACTATCTGTTGCATCTGTAAGTGGTGGAGTGACAGGTTAACTACCCAATAAAAATTCAGAATTCATTGTGATGTCATGACAACCACAACATTTACATGTATGTACCTTTTATACCTACAGCATTTTAGGCGTCCAAATCAGTTTGAAGTCAGCACCTTAGCATGGACTGCTTATAATTACTATTATTATTGTTGTTGTTGTTATTATTATTATTATTATTATTATTATTATTTTGTGAGTAGACTGATGGTGATACTTGTGCAGGTAGAGGAGGTGTAGAGGAAGAGGAGCTTTGAAAAAGGAGGAGTCAGTCAGATGTTCTATTCTAACTGTGTGCTTTCTACACTAGATGGCAGCAGTTCATTAATAACCTGAGCTTTTAATTGATTGAGATGATCAATTTCTGTAAATTACCCATTTTTGTTCATTTCAGCAAACATGATCCTGTTATTACAAATTAAACATCTAAACTATGGGGAAAGATTGATTATATAAAGAGTAACAAACTGTCTGCTTCAGAGATTTTTCTCCTTTGTAAGCACAAATTCACAAGAATGCATATACTGTATTTCACTGTTTATTTTATTGTGTTTATTTTTGTTGTTTTCTCCCAGTTGGAGAGACTAAATATCAAATTATTATAAAATTTACTGCACAGAATTGCTGCTCTAAAGGAAAATGACAAAGGTTAGCTAAAAGGAAGAGCACTCTCAAACAAACACACACACACATTTTCCTGATCTTAACGAGAGACTTGAAAACCACCAAACTGTGCAAGACTCCAGCCCTGGTATAAACTGTATAAACCTTAAACAAAAGCAACAGAGCACTAAACAATTTTACAAAACACCATTAAATTGTATATATAGGCATAAACATGTAGGTACCATTTCATTTGGATACACCCAATAGAGACTCTACAAATCAAGTTATGAACAAACTATCTGATAAAGCATTAGTGGTATGGTTAGGATTAGCACCAAGATAAGGTTTAAGGCCAGGGTTTGATTAATTGGATGGTTTTAGATTAAGGTAAGGTTAGGGTGAGTGTACAGTTCAGGGTGAGGTAAAATTAAGGTGAATGCAATAGATATTCACTTAAACGCAAGTCATAGATAAGGTGAAAATAAACAGAGTATCTACTGTAGGCTATTCAAAGAAAGTGTTACCATGCTCCTATAGCATCTTTTATGGGAGTGTGTAAAGATCTTGAGGGGCAAGAAAAAAAAAGATGCATCAGACAGACATGTTAACAAAGTTATTAAGCAGTTTTCTCATCTGAGGACTTAACAAAACTAAACACACCACTTCAAACATGTTCAAGGAACATCTTATATAGGCAGCGTAGTAATGCTTTGTTAGAAAAGTATCACCCAGAAAAGGCTTATTCCTTTATAACAAGTGTGGCTCGGAAATATATCCTATTTTTTTTTTCTTCCAGGGACATCATTACTGACTAAAATCAATAGCACACTGTGATCGAGAAGTTGTATTACTACATTTTATTAAACAGCTGATGTTGCATACAGGACATTGATTTTCCTTCTACCTCTACTATACTTCTACTTTAGACTATTCTATTGGTTATTAGTCTGTAATTTGTATATCCTACACAATTTCTGAACTAATATTACACATTATAAAAAGGATGTTAATTAATATATAAAATCATTGAAATGTAAGAAATATATTATTACTTAGCAAGTGTCATTATCAATGGGCATTCCTATGGCTCAGTTCTTTATTGATGTATATTCTTCATTATTTCCTGACAAGTTAATTATTACTCTATGCATTAATTCACTATGATGAAAGCATTAGTTAAGGTTAAGCATTAGCTGGGGAAGTAGAGGTGTTACAACAACACCATTTTCTGCTCAAGTTATTGACATTTCCTAGTAATATAACATCATGATTCCACCTATTATTTAGCAAACTGGCTAGTTAATGACAATACCAAGTACAGTATCTTAGCAAACTGAAACATAGACGTTGGTTGTTCCCTCTCCCCATAATAATGTGGATACAGGCACGCTGCCTTAAACCAAACATTTTGAATAGAGTAGAATTTCGGAGAATTCCACGTTATGACTGAAGCCTTCACATCTGTATTTAAAAGCAACAACTTTGTTCCCAGTGGATGAAATCAAGACCCACCTATACACTATTTCCTGCCCAAACATCCTGTTTCAGTCAGAAAAATGTCATATTATGGAAGAAAATGCACTTTACTGTGACTTTAACCTGCACTGTGCTGTTCCTCCATTATTGACGTCTTCACTGGTAAGATCTTCAGAGCACAGTCATCCCAGTTACAGAAAAACGGTAAAACTCTATCAGTGAATGTGTCTGTAATTGTGTGCAGTTGTGTACAGTTTGTAAGGTCAGTGAATGTCACTTTCCCCCTGTCCCAGTCCAGCTCCACTCTGACCCTCTGCAGCTGCTCTTTAGATGAGGCGCAGTGATCTGGCTCTCTTGGGCCACGTACGAAGAATGTGCCACTGCTTTTACTGTACTCCAGACTCCAAACTGAATCCCTGAAAGAGATTCCTTTCCTTTGTACAGACTCTGTTATCACACCTAGTTCCCAGTAGTCACTGTCTCCAACCTCAACATCCCAGCAGTGTGTCCCTGAGTCAAAACCCTCAGAACCCAGAACACATGCACACTTATCAAATCTCTCTGGATTATCAGGAAGTGATGGTCCGTGCTTTCTAAATTCTACAGCAGTGAGATCATCAGATGGGTGGAGGTCTGGATGTGCAGTGTTGGGGTCCAGAGTAACAGGGGCTGAGGAGAGAGAACACAATGAAACACGATGAAACGCTAAGTTTGTGGTTTAGTTCTAGTGAGTTAAAGCTTGATCATTTATAAAGCCAAGCTGTGTGGCATTATGTTCAATACAAGTTCTGAAAACGATACAAGAGTTCAATACAATCGTTTGAATACCTCATGTGATGTGAAAGTATGTTAACACATCCTCTACAGGAAAACACTTTAATAATAATAAAATTCATAGTTAAATAAAACACACTGTGACAGTGATAGACCTCACCATTAGTACCAGTGGCACAGACAAACCTCTGTTTCTCCTGTTTGCAATAAGGTGTGTCATTATATTTGCTGTTTATTGTTAGTTGGTAATATGAGCTTTTGGCTGTTTGACTGGTGTGCAATGTGCACAAAAGTAGTCAGATGCAGTTAGCTGGCATGTTTAAACCTTTGCATAACCATCTACAGCTCTGCTTTAACCATTTTAGTTATACTGTCTATCTAGTAACTTTGTTAAGTAGGCCAAGGAAGTGTAAACCCATCTCCAGCCTGAAAAAAACAATTGTTCAGGGCTATATCCAATGGCCTGGACCTGGTCATGCCACTAATGCAGTCAGAATTTATGCTAAATGAAGACTTTTTACATGCACACAGGCCTGGACATGACTTGTTATGCCTTTGGGTCATATATGCACTTATTACTTATTCTTACTCAATGCTTTATTCAGGTAGATCAGCCCTAAGAGAAACAGAACTTACTGTACTGGAGAATCTCCTGCATGTTCTCCCACACTCTGAACTTCAGGTTGGAAAGGTGTTTAGAAACGTTGATCAGAACTCCTGATATCTTCTCTGGATCCTTTGGCGTGAGCTGAGCTCTGAAAATACAAGAAAGTATCAAATAAATATTTCTACTCCTATTGCTTTGTCATTTAAATAATAATAACCTTATGCACTATAATGTCATTGAAATGCTTTCATTTTTCCAAAAATACAGTAGATTTGAACATTTAATTTAAAAAAATCTGACCAAAAGGGTAGAATGACTATTACTTACTGGCTCAATGTGACCTCAGAGTTCTAAGAGGGACATAAAACAAAAAACAAATGGAAATCACAAGTTTATTCAATATTATACAAGGGCAGGGTGGGGTGGATCTTCATAATCTTCATAAGAATCTTTCTCTTTTACACCAAAACTCTTGGTCTGATCTGTTCTTTGGAACAAATAAGTGTTTGTTACCTGTAAGAACAGAACGTCCTCAGCTTCCATTTCCTTCTCTATGTGTCTGATTGTGTCAGAAAGAGCTGATATTTCTCCATTCATCTCCTCAATCTTCCTCCTCATCATCTGACTCTTCTGCTCCTCTCCTCCTTCAGTGCAGCTATCCTTGCTGCTTCTTCATCTCTTAGAAACTGGTGAAGCTTCTCAAACTCCTCCTTTATCTGCCTCTCTGTGTGCTGGGCCTGCGTCTGGAATGAGAGACCATTAGGAAACACAAACTCTAACAGATGATCTACAAGCATTTACCACCTACAGGAGAAGTGGACACTCATCAGAAACATGACCTCAGCAACATGTTTCACAATTCAAGATGATGCTTCACCTTAATGTGAGCCGCTGTTTTGTCAAAGCTGTGTTTTGTTTCTTCTAAGACTTTCAGATCCTTCTGTAGAGGCTCCAAAGCAGTCTTGAGTTTATTCTGCAATTCAACAACAACAAAACAATATTTTTAACATTTGCACCCCTTCACATGTGCTGGGCATCACACAGACTGAAAATGTGGAAAAAAGAATAGCAACTTTACTTTCTATGTCGGTCCACAGCCTTTTTAGTGAATCTTTTACATAGTAGCTATACAGTACCCATTCTCTTATCATCATCATCATCATCATCATATGCAAAAATTAACCAGACGTACTCTCATGTATACACTAGTAAGTTGTCTGTAATATTATGGAAACACAACTGTAAAATCATGTGTGACTTTATGCAAAACACATTTCCCACAAATTAAATGCATATGACGGCTTTCCCATTGAACTGTATATGCAAGTAATTAAAGCCCACCCTTCAGGCAGGAAGGCTCATGCATGAAGAACTGGTCCTTATTGAGAAAGGCAAATATCTGGTATTAACTTTCTAAACAGAAAGTGATGTACTGTGTACTTGCTGGCCGGGCTTTACTTACAGGTGAGCCTACTGTGCCTTTTTTAATGTAGCTGCAGACATTTCACTGCTATCTGTTGTTCATTAATGGTCTGGTCAGATTTAAGGAACTTTGGTTCTGCTTCACTGTCTAGGAACAGATGGACAGAGGATTTTCCAGGCCTTGCCCAACACAGGTACGACCTGTGATGCAGCTGTAGCAGCTTTAAAAACCTACATTCAAAGTGAATGTTATAGTGGAATGTCAAGCTTATACTAATACTGCCAAGACCTCTTCCAGCTCAGGAAAGAGGACACTATGATTTTGTCGTGGATCTGAAGCACACTTTGGCCAGTGCTTTGAACTGTCCTGTTGCAAAGATAACCTTTAGACAATTTTAAAAAACAGGTTATGCTAAAATGATTGAGCCATTCTGCTTCACCATGTACTCAACAGGTACATGAAGCTGAATTACTAGATGGTTACAGTACTTTGTATTGAGAAAGTGAGAAATTAAAGTGTAGCTAAAGCTGCCCTGACCACACTTCTCTGTTAGGAATGCAGTAACAGAGGAACTGAATCAATTGTTGGCTGCTGTAATAACAGAATAGATTGATGCCTCTGCAGAAGTGGGCTCCCATTGGAGTTGTCTGTTGGAGCCATACTCTGATGAGATGGCTTAGACTATGTGGGAAGGATTGTGACATTCACCTCTTGAACACTGTGCTACTGAGTGAAAACAATCTTTGGTAGAAAAAGAAGCCCTCGCTTGCGCATGGGTCACAGAAAGGTGGCGTACTTACCTGTGAGGGCATCACTTCACCTTACAAACTGACTACCAGGCACCGGCAACCTGCTGACTACTAAGGGTGTAGGTCATGTGTGTTGCTAGACAGTCCGCTCAACTCATTTGATTTAATTATATCGTCTAGGTTCCCAGAATGCTCCCCATGACTGTCTTGCAGACCCTTGCCTGGCATTTCCTAAGCTCCACCTGCTCCTCTTCAGCCTAGACCTCTTCCATATGGACCATGGTAAAAAGTGACTATAGAATTGTAGGTCCATTTAACACTGGTGCTTGGGACCACTGTAAAAGACTTCTGGTCTAATATTTTGAGCCTGCATGGCAACCCTTCGAGTATTGTGACTGTTTACTTTCCTAGAAGAAAGGCAAATGTGTCATAATCACTCCTCATTTTACCTCCCTGCTGCCAATGAAGCAACTGAATGGTTCAGCCTTATGCTTAAACATACAATCCAGCAAGCTATCCAGCAGAACCAGTCTTAGAAAACTGCAGTCACTGACTTTCTGCATGTGTATTGTGCTACAACTTCAAGTGTCTTTATGGGTGACACCACGCTACCACCCTTTTCTCTGCTCTGTTTCCACTGCTGGTATCTCACCACTAGCAAAGAATGAAGGCATACACAGGTTGAAAGCATGCTGCACTCGCTGCTAGGTTCCAATATGTGGGTCAGAAACATCTTGCATTTTGCCTAAAGCCAAGAAATTTAGTGACCTTATGACACTTGATCCACTTTTGTTTCAGATCTGAACAACATGTTATTGGTCTGAAATGATCTGTAACTGTCAAGAAGCCATTACTGAGAAAAAAATGGACAAAAAATTAGAAAAGAATCGAAAATTCAGACAATGAAACTGCTGAAGTTCTCAGAACAATGGACTGGCCACCCCAGAATTCAGACATCACATGAATATGTTTGGGGTTATTTTGACTCCTGAGAAGTAGAAAATGCAATCAATTTCTACGACTGAACTCTGCATGTGTTTACAAGAAGTAGGAAAGCTGACACACCATGCAGAGAAACAGATGGACTACAAGCTGAAACTGTAGGACTACAAATTACACAAACGTGGTATGTGGGCCTCATAAAATAGACAACTAGTGTTGGAATGAAGCCTGTCTAAGAAAGAATACCCACTGACTTTATCTAGCCTGTTCAAAAAGTAACTGGTATTCAAACAAAAAGTATTAAAAAAGAAAAAAACAAAAAAATAAAAATCAGCAGAGTTACTTTCATACCTTATAGTCTGTCACAGCTTCTTCTATTGGACAAAATTTGTGATTTTTGTGGTTCTTTGAAGTCTGACACACCACACACACAGACTGCTGATCATCCAGACAGAAGAGTTTGAGTTTCTCATTGTGCAGAATGCAGAGCACCTCAGACCCTGCTGAAGATCTCTGACTCCTGCTCTCTAGAAGAGCCTCACAGAGGTTCTTCAGAGTAAGGCTAACAGGAGGGTCTTCTTTAGAAGATCTTCTTCTACAAACTGGACATTCTCGAGATCCCTTAGTTTTCCAGAACTTCTGCAGGCAGGTTTTACACACACTGTGGCTGCACGACAGAACAACAGGATCCCTGAAGATGTCACAGCACACAGGACAGGAAAGCTCTTCTTGTGAAAGAGGGTTTCTAGCAGCCATTTCCTCCAACGGCTGCTGTGCTGTTTCTCTGTAACGGCTCCTTTAGTCCAAACTCCACTTTCACTGTTAGGACGTCTGTAATGATCAGAGCAGCACAGCTGAGAATCAGCCACCGTAGCCCTTCAACCCACTGAGTGAGTTTTAGCTCCTTTCAGAATCACACATCAAGAAACAAACACATACAGTCACTGTTTAAAAGCTCCTCATTGGTGTCTCTGAGTGAAGTGAGTGCAGAATGAAGAAAGTTCAGAGTGACAGTATGAAATTCACTTCCTACAAGTGTAGGAAGTGTAGAGGAGGAGGAGCTTTGAAATGATGCTTTATTCTAACTGTGCTTTCTACACTCATTGGCAGCAATTGCTGTTCTAAAGTCTACAGAATGATTTTAAATGTGGACAATGAAGAGATTGTAAAACCATTTATTCATTAGAACTAAAGCAGTTTAAAGTAGCACAGACTGTCAGACATCTTTATTAAAGTATGTTATTTATTTAAGAAAATGAAATATCAGAATGAAATTAACAGCGATTTTACAGAAATATACACAGATCAGGCATAACATTATGACCACCTCCTTGTTTCTACACTCATTGTCCATTTTATCAGCTCCACTTACTATATAGGTGAACTTTGTAGCTCTACAATTACAGACTGTAGTCCATCTGTTTCTCTGCACACTTTGTTAGCTCCCTTTTACCCTGTTGTTCAGTGGTCAGAACCCCCATGGACCCTCACAGAGCAGGTACTATTTGGGTGGTGGATCATTCTCAGCACTGCAGTAACACTGACGTGGTGGTGGCATGTTAGTGTGTGTTGTGCTGGTACAAGTGGATCAGACACAGCAGTGCTGCTGGAGTTTTTAAACACTGTGTCCACTCACTGTCCACTCTATTAGACACTTCTACCTTGTCAGTCCACCTTGTAGATGTAAAGTCAGAGACAGTAGCTCATCTGCTGCTGCACAGTTTGTGTTGGTCATTCTCTAGTCCTTCATCAGTGGTCACAGGACGCTGCCCACAGCACGCTGTTGGCTGGAGATTTTTGGTTGGTGGACTATTCTCAGTCCAGCAGTCACACTGGGGTGTTTAAAAACTCCAGCAGTACTGCTGTGTCTGATCCACTCAGACCAGCGCAACTAACTAACTGACTGCACACTAACACACCACCACCACATCAGTGTTACTGCAGTAGTGAGAATGACCCACCGCCCAAATATTACGTGCTCTGTGAGGGTCCATGGGGGTTCTGACCACTGAACAACAGGGTAAAAGGGGGCTAAGAAAATATGCAGAGAAACAGATGGACTACAGTCTGTAATTGTAGAACTACAACAGGTGACCTGCCACCACCTGAGACTGTATGACCATATGCATGGATAAATATATCACTAACAACAATGGGAAAATGGAAGAAGTAGCTAGGCACTCTCAGGATGAAGGTTCAGTTTTCTCTTCTAAGCTTTTTTGACCAGTGCCCTCTCTGTAGCAACTGTAAATGGTGTAGTGGCAGGTTAACTACCCAATAAAAAATCAGAATTCATTGTGATGTCATGACAACCACAATGTTTACATATATCTGCCTCTTACACTTACAGCATCCCATTCAGTTCGAAGATCTGAGGAGTGCTTTAGCCTGGACTGCTTTTAGAATGAGGCAAAAGACACATAAACCAATTAGAACAGAGGTCATTTACATATATTAGCCTCAAAGATAATTGGACTTCTTTAACTTTAAATAGAAGTTTTAAATGTAATTTTTTTTTTACACTTATGCTGAGAAACACTTTGAGAGAGGCAACACTCGACTCCAGAAGGGAGAGTTATACCATGGCTACCAACTTAGTCAGAGCAACATGCCTTTGGCAACATGAACTCAAGACTGAGCGAAGAGCTACTTGTGAACTCTCCTTAAGTAAGGCTTCCACAGTTGCCACCACTTGATTAATTGATCTGTCCCAGTTCTTCGGACCCTCCTAGTGGCCAGAGGTGGCCTAGCAGGTGGCTGGAGGAGGAGCTTTGAAAAAGGAAGAGTCAGTCAGATGCACTTTTCTAACTGTAACAACCTGAAACAAGCAGCTCTCAAATGAATCAAGGTGATCAGTTTCTGTAAATGAGTCATTTAAGTTTATTTCAGGAAACAGCATCCAGTTATTACAGATTTAACATCTGAACTAGGGGGAAAAGAAGATTACATAAAAAATCTGATGAAACATTAGGTATATGGCTAGTATTAGTATCAGGATTAGGTTTAGGGCCAAGGTTAGCTTTTGTTTCGAGGTTGAGGTTAGAGTGAGTGTACGATTCAGGGTTAGGTAAAATTAAAGTGATTGCAATGTATATTTGGACAAATTTAAATTATAGACAAGGTGAAAATCTACTGTGGGCTATCCAAAGAAAGTGTTACCATGCTCATACAGCATCTTTTATGTGTAACGTGACAGAAAGCGCCAGACACTCGTGGTAAAAAACAAAAACTGAGGCTTTAATATCAAAGACTTTGACAAGACTCATGGTCAGTAAACAGGCATGGGTCAGATCCAAAACAGCAAGGAAAAACCAGAAATCCAGAAAAACAGTCCAAACACGAAAAAGGCAACTACAAAAACACAAGAGAAAGGCTCAGTAGCTCTACAGGAGAAGCAATACCTCGCAAACTGGCTAAGCTAAAGCCCGGACTTTTAAACTAAACTAAACAAATCATATGACATGGAGCACAGGTGAAAGGAGTCAATACTCCTTACTAGGAGAAGAACTAGAGCGGTGATTGGTTGAATGAGGAAGTTCTGTCACATTATCTCCCAAGGGGTTCTGGGAGATGGAGTCCTTGTGAGAATCGAGGTCAGAAGGATGTGTGACATAATGGGAATGTGTAAAGACCTTCCGTACTGGTCAAAAATATTTTTTACTCAGTATATTTTGATATTACTTAATAACATTTTTAGATTATTGACATTTTCACCAATATTTTAAGCTCTGAAACTAGCTTTTTAATATCAGGGCACAAATAATGTGACATAGTGTAATTAAATTAAGAGACACTTTAATTAAATTAAGAGACACTTTAAATTACACTTTACAGTAAACAGTGGGTTCCCAAAGTTTTGACAGCATTTGAATGCAAATAAAAAGAAAAAGCACTGATTTTTACCTTTTTTAACTAAAAGTATTACAAAGACAATATATTTAATGTTTTTACTTTTATGTTATACATGTTCCTTCTGAAATTGCAGTGCGTAGAGATAGATCGAGCAGGTTGATGGTTGCAGGGGGCAAGGGACAAAAAAGGTGCATCAGCCAGAAAAGTTATTAAGCAATTTCCTGATTTGAGGAGTTCACAAAACTAGATACACGGCTTCACACATGTTAATGAAACATGTTTTATAGGTGATGCAGTCATGCTTGGTTATGAAAGTAACACCCAGAAAAGTCTTATTCCTTTACGAGTAAGGTTGGTTGAACCTCACCACCAAAAATTCATCAGTAAATAAAGCAACATGTTTAAGAACACTGGGCCTCATTCACCAGACATTTCTTCTTAAAACCCACTTGGGGTGCACAAGGGACACTTGGTCATGGAAGCAACCATAGTCAGGAATATCACAAGAAGCTCTGGCCACCATCTTTGCCCCATGTCTGTCGATATGCTCGTACAGGACCCAGATTCCTCTCTGAACCTTGTGAGAAGATGCCACGTCGTTGAAAGAGCCATGACACAGGTTGGTCTCATTCTTCAGGACAATACTTCTACCCTGATAATTTGAGTGTTCATAAAGTGTCGTCTGAGGATCTGTCAGGTCCTTCGTCACCATTTACAGTGAAGAAATACAGTCATTGTGCTCCACTGAAATAGGATAGGAAAGGACAGAACTGGGCAGGAGAAAAAAGAGAGAGAGTATTACAGATCAGTAGTAAGAGGGCAGTGACAATATTATGTAAATGTAAAAAAATAAGTGGAATGGCTGATTAATTGTTTAGTATTATACACTTTTACTGTAATAGTTGCTAATTATTTATTTTTAATATTTTCTTTTTCAAGTAATTATGATTTGTTGCCATTTTTCCCATTTTATTACCAGGTTTAATAAAAATAGTAATGAATTGCAGTAGGAACTTTTATCAGTAATTTTACAACTCGAGTAAATCAAAGAAGACAGAAGACATTTTGGATTGCAAGACTGCATTTATCTGATTTTGATTTTGCTGGTTTCTTTGTTCTAAAAGACTAATTGTATGAAACACTGATTATTCTGCTTTATGTATTTAGGGACAGTAAAAGTATCAAGGTCTGCACGATATCTTGAGAAAAGAAGTAAATCTTAAGAGTTCAATGTCAGTCATGTTAATTCTGAACTGGATGTCCTGATACACAAGATAAAATTGAGTGTTGTGGGATGGCTGTAAAAAAAGTAAATACCCTCTATTGTGGATAATATATAATGTATGTTAGCATTGCAGATCATAGCCTCCTGTCATAACCCCTTAAAATTGTCAGACTAACTTTGTTAGATTGTTTAAAGAGATCTGTTCTGTATCTTAACAACCAGTGCACTAGATTTTATCCTCCTTGTACTCGGAAGTCGCCAGACTGGCACCTGTACAGCATTCCATCTCCCATCTAACACAAAGGTGTACAGATAGTCATCTGCAGTTAAATGTCTCAAAGACTACGGAGATGATCATTAACTCGCCAAACTCTCACTGCACCTGGACTCAATCTGGACAAAAAAATTAGCTTTGACCAGCATGTAACAGAGCTTTACAAGAGACATCAGCAGAGACTTTCTGTCATTAGAAAGTTAAAGGAACTACATGATCATATCATGCTATATTGTTCAACTTGTTTCCTCACAATGTTAACAGCGGCAAATGTCAACAAGCTGTCATGTATCATGCACATTGCCTCAAAGATCATAGGCCTTCATAAAAACAACTTGTCACACACATCTTTTAAGAAGGTTTCTTACAACAGTACACAGCTCTGATCATCCACTATTCTTTGTTCACATTACTTCTATCAAACTCATACCAGCAATACATACACTACCATGTCAGTGTCACTGCTGCACTGAGAATGGCCCACCACCCAAATCATATCTGGTCAGTTGTGGTCATATGATAGTCTCTTTCTATTGATGGATGGGGTAGTGGTAGGCCTGAGAAATTGTTCAGCAATAGAGAAGCCACAGTCTGTAATTGTGAATCTACAAACTGAAACATAAATGGTTTGTGTTTTTGATAAAATGACCAACGAGTGTAGGGACAAGATAAGTATTTCAAATGAATAAGAAACTGAGGTAGATGGCTTTTTTCAGCCTATTAGGCCTGTAACGGAGAAAGGTAAGAAGAAGAAGCTATAGAATCATTAACACACTGGATGGTACAAAATCACAATTTTATTGAAGCTCAATAAGAATTTCAGAAGGTCACTATAAAGATACGCCCCACCACAGACACCCTAATAACACTGCTTTCCATCACCAGTTTCTGCATTTTGATTAAACAATGTATCAATCACTAGACAGTCTCGTACATCATTTCTTGCCTTAACCTCTTGTCTTAAGGGGATTTATGCATCCCCTTGCCTTAAACTGGCACTCTCTGAACCCATACCATACAGTAGATAGCAATGACATTAGATCCACTATAAAGAAGAACTTACTGAAACAGGCCATCTTGTTTTGCCTTGTTGATTAAAAACTAAATAAATATTTTTTTTTAAAATATTACATATTCAAATAACAACACATCCAGCCTCACATGATCAGCATTAAAAAAAAAAAAATACACAAAACCTCTGGACCCATGGCTGTTTCAAAGATACAGATACACAGAATAAAGAGGAACACAAGGAAAACAAGAAGTTCTAGTGGTTAAAATGACACAAACCAGGAAGTATTATTTAACAGTATGGAATGATGCATTATTAATAGGGATGCATTGATACCAGTTTTTTTTTCAGACAGAGTATGAGTACATATTTATAGTACTTGCCGATACTGAGTCCGATAACATACTATTCGTATTGTGCTTGGCTGGTTGAGCTGTAGCTGAATATCCTCTAAAGCCAGACAAATGGACTAAAATCACAAAACATATTCCCAGCAAGAATCTGCCAAGATGGAATGTTTGAAATGACCAACAGCTTTATTTCCAGCTACCTTGGAGTCAGTAACTCTTCTCTGTGTGAGCCTCCTTCCCTGCGTTTGTTCAGTAGCACAGCAGTATATACTCGGCTTACATCACAGCTGGTACAATGTTGGCATCGCTGCATTTTTTTGAGTACGAGTACATGAGCATGGTATCGGCCCAATACCCGATACCACTATCCGTATCAATGCATCCCTAATTATTACACTCCTAATTCCTACTTTCACCCCAGATTTAAACAAATCCTGCAGCTGTCAAGCTGTGAGAAAGTTTTTCCTCTCTATCCATCCTCCTTACTGTGTGCGGGGATGAAATAACTTTAGGTCCTCTTCCAGATTCAGCACAGCTCCAGGTGTCTGAAACTTCTTAATTATTATCGTCAGTTCAGTCATTACAAAGACATATATTGGAATTTCAAGTGTAAAAGTATAAAAACACATAGATATCAGTAGTAGTAGTGGGTGTGAAGCTGTTTCTTATAGTTTCCAAAAGGGAGTGTATGAATGGGAGTTATGCCAGTTAGACAGCAGAATTTTCCTCACAGTTTCTTGAGGTGTCAGTTATTGTGACAAGTATTTTAAAACTTTTTTTTCTTACCTCACCGAATGTTACTTACTAATGAGCATCTCGTCCTATTTTTGCATTACTAATTTCTACATTCAGTATCTGGATGTTTATGCTAAGAAGCATCGACTTTACTTTTCTACTGATACTGATGTCTTCACTGATAAGATCCTCAGAGGACAAACAGATCCATTACAGAAAAATGGTAAAACTTTCTCAGTAAAAGTGCCAGTTATGGTGTGCAGATGTGCACTTGATAGTAGATCAGAGAATTTCACTTTCCCCCTGTTCCAGTCCAGCTGAACTCTGACCCACTGGACATTCTCTTTAGGTTTGAGGAAGAGGTCTGGCTGTCCTGGGCCGCATATCCAGTATTTACTATTACTTTTACACAGTTTCCACACGGAATCACAGAAAGAGTCTCCCTTTCTTGATGCAGATTCTGAAATCACACCCAGTTCCCAGTGATCACTGTCCCCAACCTCAACATCCCAGGAGTGTTTCTCATAGTTAAAACCCTCAGAACCCAGAACACACACAGAGCTGTCAAATCTCTCGGGATTATCAGGAAGTGATGACTCCTCATTTCCAAATTCTACAGCAGTGAGATCATCAGACAGGTGGAGGATTGGATGTGCAGTGTTGGGGTCCAGAGTAACAGGGGCTGAGGAGAGAGAACACAATGAAACATCATGTTAACATGTAACATTTTCTTTTACTTACAATAAAAGACATTTGGAAAGGATTGAAGGACGCAGACAAACTGTAGTGCCTACAACGTTCTGTTATTTGAATAATAAAAAACTAAAAAATAAACTAAAATGAAGTTGTGAATCAACAGCACTTAGGAGTCCAGCGTTCATCGTAAACAATATCTTTCAGGTAAATTTAAATCATTCTGAGATTTCTGAGATAAATGGAAAAGAGAAACAGAACTTACTGTACTGGAGAATGTCCTGCATCTTCTCCCACACTCTGAACTTCAGGTTGGAAATGTGTTTAGCAACATTGATCAGAGCTCCTGAGGTGGACATCGGATCCTTTGGTGTGCACTGAGTTCTGATCATATTGAAATATGAAAATACTGAAAATATGTATATATATTTTTCCCCTAAAGTGACATGTGGTGTATTTTTAGGTAAAAATCCGGTGAGCCGATACTATCAGATGAGCACTGATAGTATGTGGCGAGCGCCCGATACTACCAGATAAACACCCGATACTATCAGCTGAGCACACAATACTGTAGTGAGCACTCCATACAATTAGATTTGCACGCAGTGTTATGTGGTGAGCATCAGATAATATGTGGTTGGCACCCGATACTATATAGTGAGCACCAGATACTATGTGGCAAGCACCTGATACTATCAGGTGAGCAGCAGATACTATGTGGTGACCATCCGGTACCATCAGGTAAGCATCCAGTCCTATCAGGTAAGCACCAGGTACTGTGTGTTGAGCACCTGATACTGTCAGGTGAGCAACAGATACAGACGTGATACTCTTTTTTGATAATATCGGGTGCTCACCACATTGTATCTGGTGCTCACCTGATAGTATCTGGAGCTCACCATAAAAATTATATCACATGTTTCTTCAGGGCCTCTGTAAGCCAGTCATTTTAGTATTTCCTATTTCTTTGTGACCACCACCATCACCACCACCACCAAAACTGTTAATGCTAATGTCTTATTGTAAAATGAAATAAAGACATTGACTCACTGTGTCATTGTGGATTTGATGTTCTGAAACAATAATGTGATAGTTACATGGCTATGGATATATCTTTACCATTACACACGTAAAAGAGGACAAAATCAGATACTGGGTTATTCTGAACACTAGAAGGTCTTTATAGTGGTCTTCTCCATTAACACTAGTACATTTATTTTAGAAAGAGAGTAAAGTAAGTCTTACCTGTAAGAACAGAACGTCCTCAGCCTCCATTTCCTTCTCTATGTTTCTGATTGTGTCTGAAAGAGATGATATTTCTCCATTCATCTCCTCAATCTTCCTCCTCATCATCCGACTCTTCTGCTCCTCTTCCTCCTTCAGTGCAGCTATCCTTGCTGCTTCTTCATCTCTTAGAAACTGGTGAAGCTTCTCAAACTCCTCCTTTATCTGCCTCTCTGTGTGCTGGGCCTGCGTCTGGAATGAGAGACCATTAGGAAACACAAACTCTAATAGATGATCTACAAGCATTTACCACCTACAGGAGAAGTGGACACTCATCAGAAACATCACCTCAGCAACATGTTTCACAATTCAAGATGATGTTTCACCTTAATGTGAGCTGCTGTTTGGTCATAGTCTTGTTTAGCTTCCTCTAAGACTTTCAGATTCTTCTGTAGAGGCTCCAAAGCAGTCTTGAGTTTATTCTGGAATTAAACAACAGTTTAGCTGAGAGCGTTCTCCATCTTCTGCAGTATTTGAACAATATGAATGTGGTTTGGCCTTTTGGTGTCAAATGGAGGCTAAGGTTTCTACATGTTTGGCTATGAGGAACAAATATTTCATTTCTGCTTACACAGTGAATCCAAAGCAGACAGTTATCCTAATTTGATCATTCTGATGACTCTCTGATTAACACTTATTAAGGTATGTGCGCCCTTTGCTCTGGCGACACACCCAGTGACAGACTAACCTGTCCAACATGCTTAAACAGGAAAATCTGGTACTCAGAGAAAACGGAACTGGACATCACAGCTTGGCAATGATGGATGGATAATAAAAAAAAAATCAATAAATAAAGTTTCCTACCTTGAGGTTAGTCACAGCTTCATCTGCTGGACAGAAGTGGTGATTTTGATGTGTTTTTGAACCCTGACACACCACACAAACATGCTGTTGATCATCCAGACAGAAGAGTTTGAGTTTCTCATTGTGCAGACTGCAGAGCTCCTCAGACCCTGCTGAAGATCTCTGACTCCTGCTCTCTAGAAAAGACTCACAAAGGCTCTTCAGTATCCTGTTAAGTGGAGGCTCTTCTCTTGAGGATCTTCTTTTACACACTGGACATTCTCGAAATCCTTTACTTTTCCAGAACTGCTGCAGACAGGTTTTACACACACTGTGGCTGCACGACAGTAGAACAGGATCCCTGAAGATTTCAGAGCACACACAGCATAAAAGATCCTCCTCTCGTAGAGACATTGTAGATGTCATTTTCTTCAGCAGCTATTGGTCTCTTCTTCTAATGGCTTCTCCTTTCTCCTTGGATTTCTGTACTGACCTCAGCAGCACTGTTCAGAATCACTCACTGTGGTCCTTTATCTCACTGTCTTCAGATGCCTTCAGAAAAACGGTTAAAAATCAGACTTGTTATGTTAGAGAATTTATCATTGCCTCTTTGGTAAGGTATGATAGAATGAACCAGAATCAGCAGAATGATAGTATGTGTTTCTTTCAGAGAGACTGTGTAGTGGAGGAGGAGCCTTGGAAAGGGAGGTGTACATAATTGTCATTTTTGTCTACTAGCTATTCTTGCAACACAAAAAGCAAGCACTGTATACATTAATGTTTCTTCCAATAAAATGTGTATTGTTATTATGTAGGGAATATTACACATTAATGAAATTAATAATACCCATTATAAAATGAATAATACACATTATGCACATTATAAAAAGGTTAAAATTTTAATTAATATATAAAATCATTGGAATGTTTGAAATATATTAATACTTAGCAAGTGTCATTATCAATGGGCATTCCTATGGCTCAGTTCTTTATTGATGTATATTCTTCATTATTTCCTGACAAGTTAATTATTACTCTATGCATTAATTCACTATGATGAACGCATTAGTTAAGGTTAAGCATTAGCTGGGGAAGTAGAGGTGTTACAATAACAACATTTTCTTCTTAGGTTATTGACATTTTCTAGTAATATAACATCATGATTCCACCTATTATTTAGCAAACTGGCTAGTTAATGACAATACCAAGTACAGTATCTTAGCAAACTGAAACATAGACGTCGGTTGTTCCCTCTCCCCATAATAATGTGGATACAGGCACGCTGCCTTAAACCAAACATTTTGAATAGAGTAGAATTTCGGAGAATTCCACGTTATGACTGAAGCCTTCACATCTGTATTTAAAAGCAACAACTTTGTTCCCAGTGGATGAAATCAAGACCCACCTATACACTATTTCCTGCCCAAACATCCTGTTTCAGTCAGAAAAATGTCATATTATGGAAGAAAATGCACTTTACTGTGACTTTAACCTGCACTGTGCTGTTCCACCATTATTGACGTCTTCACTGGTAAGATCTTCAGAGGACAGTCATCCCAGTTACAGAAAAACGGTAAAACTCTATCAGTGAATGTGTCTGTAATTGTGTGCAGTTGTGTACAGTTTGTAAGGTCAGTGAATGTCACTTTCCCCCTGTCCCAGTCCAGCTCCACTCTGACCCTCTGCAGCTGCTCTTTAGATGAGGCGCAGTGATCTGGCTCTCTTGGGCCACGTACGAAGAATGTACCACTGCTTTTACTGTACTCCAGACTCCAAACTGAATCCCTGAAAGAGATTCCTTTCCTTTGTACAGACTCTGTTATCACACCTAGTTCCCAGTAGTCACTGTCTCCAACCTCAACATCCCAGCAGTGTGTCCCTGAGTCAAAACCCTCAGAACCCAGAACACATGCACACTTATCAAATCTCTCTGGATTATCAGGAAGTGATGGTCCGTGCTTTCTAAATTCTACAGCAGTGAGATCATCAGATGGGTGGAGGTCTGGATGTGCAGTGTTGGGGTCCAGAGTAACAGGGGCTGAGGAGAGAGAACACAATGAAACACGATGAAACGCTAAGTTTGTGGTTTAGTTCTAGTGAGTTAAAGCTTGATCATTTATACAGCCAAGCTGTGTGGCATTATGTTCAATACAAGTTCTGAAAACGATACAAGAGTTCAATACAATCGTTTGAATACCTCATGTGATGTGAAAGTATGTTAACACATCCTCTACAGGAACACACTTTAATAATAATAAAATTCATAGTTAAATAAAACACACTGTGACAGTGATAGACCTCACCATTAGTACCAGTGGCACACATAAACCTCTGTTTCTCCTGTTTGCAATAAGGTGTGTCATTATATTTGCTGTTTATTGTTAGTTGGTAATATGACCTCTGTTTGACTGGTGTGCAATGTGCACAAAAGTAGTCAGATGCAGTTAGCTGGCATGTTTAAACCTTTGCATAACCATCTACAGCTCTGCTTTAACCATTTTAGTTATACTGTCTCTCTAGTAACTTTGTTAAGTAGGCCAAGGAAGTGTAAACCCATCTCCAGCCTGAAAAAAACAATTGTTCAGGGCTATATCCAATGGCCTGGACCTGGTCATGCCACTAATGCAGTCAGAATTTATGCTAAATGAAGACTTTTTACATGCACACAGGCCTGGACATGACTTGTTATGCCTTTGGGTCATATATGCACTTATTACTTATTCTTACTCAATGCTTTATTCAGGTAGATCAGCCCTAAGAGAAACAGAACTTACTGTACTGGAGAATCTCCTGCATGTTCTCCCACACTCTGAACTTCAGGTTGGAAAGGTGTTTAGAAACGTTGATCAGAACTCCTGATATCTTCTCTGGATCCTTTGGCGTGAGCTGAGCTCTGAAAATACAAGAAAGTATCAAATAAATATTTCTACTCCTATTGCTTTGTCATTTAAATAATAATAACCTTATGCACTATAATGTCATTGAAATGCTTTCATTTTTCCAAAAATACAGTAGATTTGAACATTTAATTTAAAAAAATCTGACCAAAAGGGTAGAATGACTATTACTTACTGGCTCAATGTGACCTCAGAGTTCTAAGAGGGACATAAAACAAAAAACAAATGGAAATCACAAGTTTATTCAATATTATACAAGGGCAGGGTGGGGTGGATCTTCATAATCTTCATAAGAATCTTTCTCTTTTACACCAAAACTCTTGGTCTGATCTGTTCTTTGGAACAAATAAGTGTTTGTTACCTGTAAGAACAGAACGTCCTCAGCTTCCATTTCCTTCTCTATGTGTCTGATTGTGTCAGAAAGAGCTGATATTTCTCCATTCATCTCCTCAATCTTCCTCCTCATCATCTGACTCTTCTGCTCCTCTTCCTCCTTCAGTGCAGCTATCCTTGCTGCTTCTTCATCTCTTAGAAACTGGTGAAGCTTCTCAAACTCCTCCTTTATCTGCCTCTCTGTGTGCTGGGCCTGCGTCTGGAATGAGAGACCATTAGGAAACACAAACTCTAACAGATGATCTACAAGCATTTACCACCTACAGGAGAAGTGGACACTCATCAGAAACATGACCTCAGCAACATGTTTCACAATTCAAGATGATGCTTCACCTTAATGTGAGCCGCTGTTTTGTCAAAGCTGTGTTTTGTTTCTTCTAAGACTTTCAGATCCTTCTGTAGAGGCTCCAAAGCAGTCTTGAGTTTATTCTGCAATTCAACAACAACAAAACAATATTTTTAACATTTGCACCCCTTCACATGTGCTGGGCATCACACAGACTGAAAATGTGGAAAAAAGAATAGCAACTTTACTTTCTATGTCGGTCCACAGCCTTTTTAGTGAATCTTTTACATAGTAGCTATACAGTACCCATTCTCTTATCATCATCATCATCATCATCATCATATGCAAAAATTAACCAGACGTACTCTCATGTATACACCAGTAAGTTGTCTGTAATATTATGGAAACACAACTGTAAAATCATGTGTGACTTTATGCATAACACATTTCACACAAATTAAATGCATATGACGGCTTTCCCATTGAACTGTATATGCAAGTAATTAAAGCCCACCCTTCAGGCAGGAAGGCTCATGCATGAAGAACTGGTCCTTATTGAGAAAGGCAAATATCTGGTATTAACTTTCTAAACAGAAAGTGATGTACTGTGTACTTGCTGGCCGGGCTTTACTTACAGGTGAGCCTACTGTGCCTTTTTTAATGTAGCTGCAGACATTTCACTGCTATCTGTTGTTCATTAATGGTCTGGTCAGATTTAAGGAACTTTGGTTCTGCTTCACTGTCTAGGAACAGATGGACAGAGGATTTTCCAGGCCTTGCCCAACACAGGTACGACCTGTGATGCAGCTGTAGCAGCTTTAAAAACCTACATTCAAAGTGAATGTTATAGTGGAATGTCAAGCTTATACTAATACTGCCAAGACCTCTTCCAGCTCAGGAAAGAGGACACTATGATTTTGTCGTGGATCTGAAGCACATTTGGCCAGTGCTTTGAACTGTCCTGTTGCAAAGATAACCTTTAGACAATTTTAAAAAACAGGTTATGCTAAAATGATTGAGCCATTCTGCTTCACCATGTACTCAACAGGTACATGAAGCTGAATTACTAGATGGTTACAGTACTTTGTATTGAGAAAGTGAGAAATTAAAGTGTAGCTAAAGCTGCCCTGACCACACTTCTCTGTTAGGAATGCAGTAACAGAGGAACTGAATCAATTGTTGGCTGCTGTAATAACAGAATAGATTGATGCCTCTGCAGAAGTGGGCTCCCATTGGAGTTGTCTGTTGGAGCCATACTCTGATGAGATGGCTTAGACTATGTGGGAAGGATTGTGACATTCACCTCTTGAACACTGTGCTACTGAGTGAAAACAATCTTTGGTAGAAAAAGAAGCCCTCGCTTGCGCATGGGTCACAGAAAGGTGGCGTACTTACCTGTGAGGGCATCACTTCACCTTACAAACTGACTACCAGGCACCGGCAACCTGCTGACTACTAAGGGTGTAGGTCATGTGTGTTGCTAGACAGTCCGCTCAACTCATTTGATTTAATTATATCGTCTAGGTTCCCAGAATGCTCCCCATGACTGTCTTGCAGACCCTTGCCTGGCATTTCCTAAGCTCCACCTGCTCCTCTTCAGCCTAGACCTCTTCCATATGGACCATGGTAAAAAGTGACTATAGAATTGTAGGTCCATTTAACACTGGTGCTTGGGACCACTGTAAAAGACTTCTGGTCTAATATTTTGAGCCTGCATGGCAACCCTTCGAGTATTGTGACTGTTTACTTTCCTAGAAGAAAGGCAAATGTGTCATAATCACTCCTCATTTTACCTCCCTGCTGCCAATGAAGCAACTGAATGGTTCAGCCTTATGCTTAAACATACAATCCAGCAAGCTATCCAGCAGAACCAGTCTTAGAAAACTGCAGTCACTGACTTTCTGCATGTGTATTGTGCTACAACTTCAAGTGTCTTTATGGGTGACACCACGCTACCACCCTTTTCTCTGCTCTGTTTCCACTGCTGGTATCTCACCACTAGCAAAGAATGAAGGCATACACAGGTTGAAAGCATGCTGCACTCGCTGCTAGGTTCCAATATGTGGGTCAGAAACATCTTGCATTTTGCCTAAAGCCAAGAAATTTAGTGACCTTATGACACTTGATCCACTTTTGTTTCAGATCTGAACAACATGTTATTGGTCTGAAATGATCTGTAACTGTCAAGAAGCCATTACTGAGAAAAAAATGGACAAAAAATTAGAAAAGAATCGAAAATTCAGACAATGAAACTGCTGAAGTTCTCAGAACAATGGACTGGCCACCCCAGAATTCAGACATCACATGAATATGTTTGGGGTTATTTTGACTCCTGAGAAGTAGAAAATGCAATCAATTTCTACGACTGAACTCTGCATGTGTTTACAAGAAGTAGGAAAGCTGACACACCATGCAGAGAAACAGATGGACTACAAGCTGAAACTGTAGGACTACAAATTACACAAACGTGGTATGTGGGCCTCATAAAATAGACAACTAGTGTTGGAATGAAGCCTGTCTAAGAAAGAATACCCACTGACTTTATCTAGCCTGTTCAAAAAGTAACTGGTATTCAAACAAAAAGTATTAAAAAAGAAAAAAACAAAAAAATAAAAATCAGCAGAGTTACTTTCATACCTTATAGTCTGTCACAGCTTCTTCTATTGGACAAAATTTGTGATTTTTGTGGTTCTTTGAAGTCTGACACACCACACACACAGACTGCTGATCATCCAGACAGAAGAGTTTGAGTTTCTCATTGTGCAGAATGCAGAGCACCTCAGACCCTGCTGAAGATCTCTGACTCCTGCTCTCTAGAAGAGCCTCACAGAGGTTCTTCAGAGTAAGGCTAACAGGAGGGTCTTCTTTAGAAGATCTTCTTCTACAAACTGGACATTCTCGAGATCCCTTAGTTTTCCAGAACTTCTGCAGGCAGGTTTTACACACACTGTGGCTGCACGACAGAACAACAGGATCCCTGAAGATGTCACAGCACACAGGACAGGAAAGCTCTTCTTGTGAAAGAGGGTTTCTAGCAGCCATTTCCTCCAACGGCTGCTGTGCTGTTTCTCTGTAACGGCTCCTTTAGTCCAAACTCCACTTTCACTGTTAGGACGTCTGTAATGATCAGAGCAGCACAGCTGAGAATCAGCCACCGTAGCCCTTCAACCCACTGAGTGAGTTTTAGCTCCTTTCAGAATCACACATCAAGAAACAAACACATACAGTCACTGTTTAAAAGCTCCTCATTGGTGTCTCTGAGTGAAGTGAGTGCAGAATGAAGAAAGTTCAGAGTGACAGTATGAAATTCACTTCCTACAAGTGTAGGAAGTGTAGAGGAGGAGGAGCTTTGAAATGATGCTTTATTCTAACTGCGCTTTCTACACTCATTGGCAGCAATTGCTGTTCTAAAGTCTACAGAATGATTTTAAATGTGGACAATGAAGAGATTGTAAAACCATTTATTCATTAGAACTAAAGCAGTTTAAAGTAGCACAGACTGTCAGACATCTTTATTAAAGTATGTTATTTATTTAAGAAAATGAAATATCAGAATGAAATTAACAGCGATTTTACAGAAATATACACAGATCAGGCATAACATTATGACCACCTCCTTGTTTCTACACTCATTGTCCATTTTATCAGCTCCACTTACTATATAGGTGAACTTTGTAGCTCTACAATTACAGACTGTAGTCCATCTGTTTCTCTGCACACTTTGTTATCCCCCTTTTACCCTGTTCTTCAGTGGTCAGAACCCCCATGGACCCTCACAGAGCAGGTACTATTTGGGTGGTGGATCATTCTCAGCACTGCAGTAACACTGACGTGGTGGTGGCATGTTAGTGTGTGTTGTGCTGGTACAAGTGGATCAGACACAGCAGTGCTGCTGGAGTTTTTAAACACTGTGTCCACTCACTGTCCACTCTATTAGACACTTCTACCTTGTCAGTCCACCTTGTAGATGTAAAGTCAGAGACGACAGCTCATCTGCTGCTGCACAGTTTGTGTTGGTCATTCTCTAGTCCTTCATCAGTGGTCACAGGACGCTGCCCACAGCACGCTGTTGGCTGGAGATTTTTGGTTGGTGGACTATTCTCAGTCCAGCAGTCACACTGGGGTGTTTAAAAACTCCAGCAGTACTGCTGTGTCTGATCCACTCAGACCAGCGCAACTAACTAACTGACTGCACACTAACACACCACCACCACATCAGTGTTACTGCAGTAGTGAGAATGACCCACCGCCCAAATATTACGTGCTCTGTGAGGGTCCATGGGGGTTCTGACCACTGAACAACAGGGTAAAAGGGGGCTAAGAAAATATGCAGAGAAACAGATGGACTACAGTCTGTAATTGTAGAACTACAACAGGTGACCTGCCACCACCTGAGACTGTATGACCATATGCATGGATAAATATATCACTAACAACAATGGGAAAATGGAAGAAGTAGCTAGGCACTCTCAGGATGAAGGTTCAGTTTTCTCTTCTAAGCTTTTTTGACCAGTGCCCTCTCTGTAGCAACTGTAAATGGTGTAGTGGCAGGTTAACTACCCAATAAAAAATCAGAATTCATTGTGATGTCATGACAACCACCACTTTTACATACATCTGCCTCTTACACTTACAGCATCCCATTCAGTTCGAAGATCTGAGGAGTGCTTTAGCCTGGACTGCTTTTAGAATGAGGCAAAAGACACATAAACCAATTAGAACAGAGGTCATTTACATATATTAGCCTCAAAGATAATTGGACTTCTTTAACTTTAAATAGAAGTTTTAAATGTAATTTTTTTTTACACTTATGCTGAGAAACACTTTGAGAGAGGCAACACTCGACTCCAGAAGGGAGAGTTATACCATGGCTACCAACTTAGTCAGAGCAACATGCCTTTGGCAACATGAACTCAAGACTGAGCGAAGAGCTACTTGTGAACTCTCCTTAAGTAAGGCTTCCACAGTTGCCACCACTTGATTAATTGATCTGTCCCAGTTCTTCGGACCCTCCTAGTGGCCAGAGGTGGCCTAGCAGGTGGCTGGAGGAGGAGCTTTGAAAAAGGAAGAGTCAGTCAGATGCACTTTTCTAACTGTAACAACCTGAAACAAGCAGCTCTCAAATGAATCAAGGTGATCAGTTTCTGTAAATGAGTCATTTAAGTTTATTTCAGGAAACAGCATCCAGTTATTACAGATTTAACATCTGAACTAGGGGGAAAAGAAGATTACATAAAAAATCTGATGAAACATTAGGTATATGGCTAGTATTAGTATCAGGATTAGGTTTAGGGCCAAGGTTAGCTTTTGTTTCGAGGTTGAGGTTAGAGTGAGTGTACGATTCAGGGTTAGGTAAAATTAAAGTGATTGCAATGTATATTTGGACAAATTTAAATTATAGACAAGGTGAAAATCTACTGTGGGCTATCCAAAGAAAGTGTTACCATGCTCATACAGCATCTTTTATGTGTAACGTGACAGAAAGCGCCAGACACTCGTGGTAAAAAACAAAAACTGAGGCTTTAATATCAAAGACTTTGACAAGACTCATGGTCAGTAAACAGGCATGGGTCAGATCCAAAACAGCAAGGAAAAACCAGAAATCCAGAAAAACAGTCCAAACACGAAAAAGGCAACTACAAAAACACAAGAGAAAGGCTCAGTAGCTCTACAGGAGAAGCAATACCTCGCAAACTGGCTAAGCTAAAGCCCGGACTTTTAAACTAAACTAAACAAATCATATGACATGGAGCACAGGTGAAAGGAGTCAATACTCCTTACTAGGAGAAGAACTAGAGCGGTGATTGGTTGAATGAGGAAGTTCTGTCACATTATCTCCCAAGGGGTTCTGGGAGATGGAGTCCTTGTGAGAATCGAGGTCAGAAGGATGTGTGACATAATGGGAATGTGTAAAGACCTTCCGTACTGGTCAAAAATATTTTTTACTCAGTATATTTTGATATTACTTAATAATATTTTTAGATTATTGACATTTTCACCAATATTTTAAGCTCTGAAACTGGCTTTTTAATATCAGGGCACAAATAATGTGACATAGTGCAATTAAATTAAGAGACACTAATTAAATTAAGAGACACTTTAAATTACATTTTACAGTAAACAGTGGGTTCCCAAAGTTTTGACAGCATTTGAATGCAAATAAAAAGAAAAAGCACTGATTTTTACCTTTTTTAACTAAAAGTATTACAAAGACAATATATTTAATGTTTTTACTTTTATGTTATACATGTTCCTTCTGAAATTGCAGTGATAGATCGAGCAGGTTGATGGTTGCAGGGGGCAAGGGACAAAAAAGGTGCATCAGCCAGAAAAGTTATTAAGCAATTTCCTGATTTGAGGAGTTCACAAAACTAGATACACGGCTTCACACATGTTAATGAAACATGTTTTATAGGTGATGCAGTCATGCTTGGTTATGAAAGTAACACCCAGAAAAGTCTTATTCCTTTACGAGTAAGGTTGGTTGAACCTCACCACCAAAAATTCATCAGTAAATAAAGCAACATGTTTAAGAACACTGGGCCTCATTCACCAGACATTTCTTCTTAAAACCCACTTGGGGTGCACAAGGGACACTTGGTCATGGAAGCAACCATAGTCAGGAATATCACAAGAAGCTCTGGCCACCATCTTTGCCCCATGTCTGTCGATATGCTCGTACAGGACCCAGATTCCTCTCTGAACCTTGTGAGAAGATGCCACGTCGTTGAAAGAGCCATGACACAGGTTGGTCTCATTCTTCAGGACAATACTTCTACCCTGATAATTTGAGTGTTCATAAAGTGTCGTCTGAGGATCTGTCAGGTCCTTCGTCACCATTTACAGTGAAGAAATACAGTCATTGTGCTCCACTGAAATAGGATAGGAAAGGACAGAACTGGGCAGGAGAAAAAAGAGAGAGAGTATTACAGATCAGTAGTAAGAGGGCAGTGACAATATTATGTAAATGTAAAAAAAATAAGTAGAATGGCTGATTAATTGTTTAGTATTATACACTTTTACTGTAATAGTTGCTAATTATTTATTTTAATATTTTCTTTTTCAAGTAATTATGATTTGTTGCCATTTTTCCCATTTTATTACCAGGTTTAATAAAAATAGTAATGAATTGCAGTAGTAACTTTTATCAGTAATTTTACAACACTGATTATTCTGCTTTATGTATTTAGGGACAGTAAAAGTATCAAGGTCTGCACGATATCTTGAGAAAAGAAGTAAATCTTAAGAGTTCAATGTCAGTCATGTTAATTCTGAACTGGATGTCCTGATACACAAGATAAAATTGAGTGTTGTGGGATGGCTGTCAAAAAAAAGTAAATACCCTCTATTGTGGATAATATATAATGTATGTTAGCATTGCAGATCATAGCCTCCTGTCATAACCCCTTAAAATTGTCAGACTAACTTTGTTAGATTGTTTAAAGAGATCTGTTCTGTATCTTAACAACCAGTGCACTAGATTTTATCCTCCTTGTACTCGGAAGTCGCCAGACTGGCACCTGTACAGCATTCCATCTCCCATCTAACACAAAGGTGTACAGATAGTCATCTGCAGTTAAATGTCTCAAAGACTACGGAGATGATCATTAACTCGCCAAACTCTCACTGCACTTGGACTCAATCTGGACAAAAAAATTAGCTTTGACCAGCATGTAACAGAGCTTTACAAGAGACATCAGCAGAGACTTTCTGTCATTAGAAAGTTAAAGGAACTACATGATCATATCATGCTATATTGTTCAACTTGTTTCCTCACAATGTTAACAGCGGCAAATGTCAACAAGCTGTCATGTATCATGCACATTACCTCAAAAATCATAGGCCTTCATAAAAACAACTTGTCACACACATCTTTTAAGAAGGTCTCTTACAACAGTACACAGCTCTGATCATCCACTATTCTTTGTTCACATTACTTCTATCAAACCCATACCAGCAATACATACACTACCATGTCAGTGTCACTGCTGCACTGAGAATGGCCCACCACCCAAATCATATCTGGTCAGTTGTGGTCATATGATAGTCTCTTTCTATTGATGGATGGGGTAGTGGAGGCCTGAGAAATTGTTCAGCAATAGAGAAGCCACAGTCTGTAATTGTGAATCTACAAACTGAAACATAAATGGTTTGTGTTTTTGATAAAATGACCAACGAGTGTAGGGACAAGATAAGTATTTCAAATGAATAAGAAACTGAGGTAGATGGCTTTTTTCAGCCTATTAGGCCTGTAACCGAGAAAGGTAAGAAGAAGAAGCTATAGAATCATTAACACACTGGATTGTACAAAATCACAATTTTATTGAAGCTCAATAAGAATTTCAGAAGGTCACTATAAAGATACGCCCCACCACAGACACCCTAATAACACTGCTTTCCATCACCAGTTTCTGCATTTTGATTAAACAATGTATCAATCACTAGACAGTCTCGTACATCATTTCTTGCCTTAACCTCTTGTCTTAAGGGGATTTATGCATCCCCTTGCCTTAAACTGGCACTCTCTGAACTGAACCGAACTTCCGCATGGAGTCAAGCTCATACCATACAGTAGATAGCAATGACATTAGATGCACTATAAAGAAGGACTTACTGAAACAGGCCATCTTGTTTTGCCTTGTTGATTAAAAACTAAATAAATATTTTTTTTTTTAAATATTACATATTCAAATAACAACACATCCAGCCTCACATGATCAGCATTAAAAAAAAATACACAAAACCTCTGGACCCATGGCTGTTTCAAAGATAAAGATACACAGAATAAAGAGGAACACAAGGAAAACAAGAAGTTCTAGTGGTTAAAATGACACAAACCAGGAAGTATTATTTAACAGTATGGAATGATGCATTATTAATAGGGATGCATTGATACCAGACAGAGTATGAGTACATATTTACAGTACTTGAGTACATATTTTCAGCCGATACTGAGTCCGATAACATACTATTTGTATTGTGCTTGGCTGGTTGAGCTGTAGCTGAATATCCTCTAAAGCCAGACAAATGGACTAAAATCACAAAACATATTCCCAGCAAGAATCTGCCAAGATGGAATGTTTGAAATGACCAACAGCTTTATTTCCAGCTACCTTGGAGTCAGTAACTCTTCTCTGTGTGAGCCTCCTTCCCTGCGTTTGTTCAGTAGCACAGCAGTATATACTCGGCCTACATCACAGCTGGTAACAATGTTGGCATCGCTGCATTTTTTTGAGTACGAGTACATGAGCATGGTATCGGCCCAATACCCGATACCACTATCCGTATCAATGCATCCCTAATTATTACACTCCTAATTCCTACTTTCACCCCAGATTTAAACAAATCCTGCAGCTGTCAAGCTGTGAGAAAGTTTTTCCTCTCTATCCATCCTCCTTACTGTGTGTGGGGATGAAATAACTTTACGTCCTCTTCCAGATTCAGCACAGCTCCAGGTGTCTGAAACTTCTTAATTATTATCGTCAGTTCAGTCCAGTTCTTTTTTGCCATATGTAGACATTACAAAGACATACATTGGAATTTCAAGTGAGGAGTTCATATAAAAACACATAGATATCAGTAGTAGTAGTGGGTGTGAAGCTGTTTCTTATAGTTTCCAAAAGGGAGTGTATGAATGGGAGTTATGCCAGTTGGACAGCGGGATTTTCCTCACAGTGTCTTGAGGTGTCAGTTATTGTGACAAGTATTTTAAAACTTTTTTTTCTTACCTCACCGAATGTTACTTACTAATGAGCATCTCGTCCTATTTTTGCATTACTAATTTCTACATTCAGTATCTGGATGTTTATGCTAAGAAGCATCGACTTTACTTTTCTACTGATACTGATGTCTTCACTGATAAGATCCTCAGAGGACAAACAGATCCATTACAGAAAAATGGTAAAACTTTCTCAGTAAAAGTGCCAGTTATGGTGTGCAGATGTGCACTTGATAGTAGATCTGAGAATTTCACTTTCCCCCTGTTCCAGTCCAGCTGAACTCTGACCCACTGGACATTCTCTTTAGGTTTGAGGAAGAGGTCTGGCTGTCCTGGGCTGCATATCCAGTATTTACTATTACTTTTACACAGTTTCCACACGGAATCACAGAAAGAGTCTCCCTTTCTTGATGCAGATTCTGAAATCACACCCAGTTCCCAGTGATCACTGTCCCCAACCTCAACATCCCAGGAGTGTTTCTCATAGTTAAAACCCTCAGAACCCAGAACACACACAGAGCTGTCAAATCTCTCTGGGATTATCAGGAAGTGATGACTCCTCATTTCCAAATTCTACAGCAGTGAGATCATCAGACAGGTGGAGGATTGGATGTGCAGTGTTGGGGTCCAGAGTAACAGGGGCTGAGGAGAGAGAACACAATGAAACATCATGTTAACATGTAACATTTTCTTTTACTTACAATAAAAGACATTTGGAAAGGATTGAAGGACGCAGACAAACTGTAGTGCCTACAGCGTTCTGTTATTTGAATAATAAAAAACTAAAAAATAAACTAAAATGAAGTTGTGAATCAACAGCACTTAGGAGTCCAGCGTTCATCGTAAACAATATCTTTCAGGTAAATTTAAATCATTCTGAGATTTCTGAGATAAATGGAAAAGAGAAACAGAACTTACTGTACTGGAGAATGTCCTGCATCTTCTCCCACACTCTGAACTTCAGGTTGGAAATGTGTTTAGCAACATTGATCAGAGCTCCTGAGGTGGACATCGGATCCTTTGGTGTGCACTGAGTTCTGATCATATTGAAATATGAAAATACTGAAAATATGTATATATATTTTTCCCCTAAAGTGACATGTGGTGTATTTTTAGGTAAAAATCTGGTGAGCCGATACTATCAGATGAGCACTGATAGTATGTGGCGAGCGCCCGATACTACCAGATAAACACCCGATACTATCAGCTGAGCACACAATACTGTAGTGAGCACTCCATACAATTAGATTTGCACGCAGTGTTATGTGGTGAGCACCAGATAATATGTGGTTGGCACCCGATACTATATAGTGAGCACCAGATACTATGTGGCAAGCACCTGATACTATCAGGTGGGCACCAGATACCATGTGATACTATCAGGTGAGCAGCAGATACTATGTGGTGAGCATCCGGTACCATCAGGTAAGCATCCAGTCCTATCAGGTAAGCACCAGGTACTGTGTGTTGAGCACCCGATACTGTCAGGTGAGCACCAGATACAGATGTGATACTCTTTTTTGATAATATCGGGTGCTCACCACATTGTATCTGGTGCTCACCTGATAGTATCTGGAGCTCACCATAAAAATTATATCACATGTTTCTTCAGGGCCTCTGTAAGCCAGTCATTTTAGTATTTCCTATTTTTTGTGACCACCACCACCACCAAAACTGTTAATGCTAATGTCTTATTGTAAAATGAAATAAAGACATTGACTCACTGTGTCATTGTGGATTTGATGTTCTGAAACAATAATGTGATAGTTACATGGCTATGGATATATCTTTACCATTACACACGTAAAAGAGGACAAAATCAGATACTGGGTTATTCTGAACACTAGAAGGTCTTTATAGTGGTCTTCTCCATTAACACTAGTACATTTATTTTAGAGAGAGAGAGTAAAGTAAGTCTTACCTGTAAGAACAGAACGTCCTCAGCGTCCATTTCCTTCTCTATGTTTCTGATTGTGTCTGAAAGAGATGATATTTCTCCATTCATCTCCTCAATCTTCCTCCTCATCATCTGACTCTTCTGCTCCTCTTCCTCCTTCAGTGCAGCTATCCTTGCTGCTTCTTCATCTCTTAGAAACTGGTGAAGCTTCTCAAACTCCTCCTTTATCTGCCTCTCTGTGTGCTGGGCCTGCGTCTGGAATGAGAGACCATTAGGAAACACAAACTCTAACAGATGATCTACAAGCATTTACCACCTACAGGAGAAGTGGACACTCATCAGAAACATGACCTCAGAAACATGTTTCACAGTTCAAGATGATGTTTCACCTTAATGTGAGCTGCTGTTTGGTCATAGTCTTGTTTAGCTTCCTCTAAGACTTTCAGATTCTTCTGTAGAGGCTCCAAAGCAGTCTTGAGTTTATTCTGGAATTAAACAACAGTTTAGCTGAGAGCGTTCTCCATCTTCTGCAGTATTTGAACAATATGAATGTGGTTTGGCCTTTTGGTGTCAAATGGAGGCTAAGGTTTCTACATGTTTGGCTATGAGGAACAAATATTTCATTTCTGCTTACACAGTGAATCCAAAGCAGACAGTTATCCTAATTTGATCATTCTGATGACTCTCTGATTAACACTTATTAAGGTATGTGCGCCCTTTGCTCTGGCGACACACCCAGTGACAGACTAACCTGTCCAACATGCTTAAACAGGAAAATCTGGTACTCAGAGAAAACGGAACTGGACATCACAGCTTGGCAATGATGGATGGATAATAAAAAAATCAATAAATAAAGTTTCCTACCTTGAGGTTAGTCACAGCTTCATCTGCTGGACAGAAGTGGTGATTTTGATGTGTTTTTGAACCCTGACACACCACACAAACATGCTGTTGATCATCCAGACAGAAGAGTTTGAGTTTCTCATTGTGCAGACTGCAGAGCACCTCAGACCCTGCTGAAGATCTCTGACTCCTGCTCTCTAGAAAAGACTCACAAAGGCTCTTCAGTATCCCGTTAAGTGGAGGCTCTTCTCTTGAGGATCTTCTTTTACACACTGGACATTCTCGAAATCCTTTACTTTTCCAGAACTGCTGCAGACAGGTTTTACACACACTGTGGCTGCACGACAGTAGAACAGGATCCCTGAAGATTTCAGAGCACACACAGCATAAAAGATCCTCCTCTCGTAGAGACATTGTAGATGTCATTTTCTTCAGCAGCTATTGGTCTCTTCTTCTAATGGCTTCTCCTTTCTCCTTGGATTTCTGTACTGACCTCAGCAGCACTGTTCAGAATCACTCACTGTGGTCCTTTATCTCACTGTCTTCAGATGCCTTCAGAAAAACGGTTAAAAATCAGACTTGTTATGTTAGAGTATTTATCATTGCCTCTTTGGTAAGGTATGATAGAATGAACCAGAATCAGCAGAATGATAGTATGTGTTTCTTTCAGAGAGACTGTGTAGTGGAGGAGGAGCCTTGGAAAGGGAGGTGCACATAATTGTCATTTTTGTCTACTAGCTATTCTTGCGACACAAAAAGCAAGCACTGTAGACATTAATGTTTCTTCCAATAAGATGTGTATTGTTATTATGTAGAGTAAGACTCAAGGCCGGGGGGGTATAATTTCGGCCATGAGAAGTGCTCTTTATTAAACACCAGGGCAGAAAGGCGCATACAAAGCATTCAACACAAATCAGCTTCAAAACACAGATGACCAACCCCCAACACAAAACACCCATGAACAATGACATGAACAACATTAGGTCCCTTTTCAGAAGGCTACACACCTACCATGTGCATGGCTTCTTGCATGGCCACACCTCCTGACCTTCTCAAAGGCAGCAAGAGCCAGTCTCGGGTCACTACCTTAGCCCCCCATTTAAAGGTCGACCATCCGAGCGACCTCCCAGCTTGAGGCAAGTCCCTGGGTGCGTGCACAGTTCCAGTCAACACAAACACTGCTGGGCACTCACTCCTCACTCACTGCTGGGCGCTCACCTGGGGCCACATGCTTTGATATGCCCCTCTTGGTGTGTGCACACCTGGTCGCAGTGGAGATTTCAGTGAGCTTGTGATGATAAGCGTGATAAGCTGTTTGCCATCTTTGCTGCATTCAACCTTTAGCCTGCAGTTGCCAGTGAACCATAAATATGTCTTATCATGCATGCAGAAAGCTACTGCTCCTGCTCTCCCCCTTCTATTCTACTGCTCTTCTACTACCTTGGAAGCACATAAAGGAATCGAGGAAAGGAAAGGAGCAAGAGGAATGGAAATGAGTGTAAGAATGAGTGGAAAATAGGGAAATGGGACACTCACCCCTTTTACCATCATTATATCTGAGGTCGACTATTGATAGACTGAGCCTATCACAACACTCGCCTGAAAGTACATCCCTAGTACTCCTGTATTCTGTCACAGCTGCTACACAGAGCCAGTGGATTTACATGAGTGGTTTTCTACACCATGTTATTTTTGTATGTTACACCAAGTACAGAATCTACAGCACAGAGAATATATACACCAGCAAAATGTAGAATTTAAAGTATAGTAGGATTGCTCCATGTTTGTCCGGCCTCTTTGGGCGTGCATATAGTGAGGTCAGTTTATAATCTGTATGTAAGTGCTGTAAGGTCTGTGCTGAAGCCACATGCAGTAGGCACCACATTTAATTTCCCATATAGATACCAAGAGTTTTACAAAGCAGAATTCATCATGCTGAAGTGATGAGCTTTAAAATGGATGGTTATTATTCATTTCAGATCACCCTGTTTGGTTACCAAGTAAAATATAGAACATTTCTTTCTCTCTCTCTTTTTGGAATTAAGAGGCTTTTTATAATATCTGATGTAAACCAATATATCGCTGTTGTCAGAAGAAAACCTCCTATTTCCAAAATGGTAACTGTACAGGAGAAGGAGACTTTTATTCCAAGTCATTTTGAGCCGTTTCTTTTGGTCCATTCATCTTGAAATTTATATACAATGTATAGAACCAGGGGTACTTTCAAACTATGTCAAAAACTAAAAATGACAAAAATGGAGATACAAGGTTTTTGTCCGACAGCAGTGATATAATATACAGGGTGTCCCAAAAAAATTGACATCATTTGAGGTGTGAATATCTGAGTAACTACATGTCTGAGGCAAACAAAATTAAACAGGCTTCATGTTGAACAATACAATAATTATTTATCAAATTTCAAACAAGAAATACAGAGGGATGTAGATTTTATAACAGATTTCACAAAGCTGTTCAATATGTGACACGACACACGTCAAGTCGGTAGTCCAGCTCCTGCCTCTTTGAATTTTTGGTGCCATGTCCAAATCTGCTTTCCAGTTGGTGCATTTGTATTGAATTTTCTCGAAAATGAGCGCTGCACGCTCTTGTTTGACTGTGTTCGAGCATATTCTAACACACAAAATGCCTTTTCATTTCTAGTGAACGCCAACCTGAAAAAAAAATTAAAAAAATTAACAAAACAAAATTAAACTTGGTTAGTTTTTGCACATCTTGTTAAAATATGAGATCATTTGTGGAAGAACTGGCGATGTTATTAGACTACGAAATGATGTCATTTTTTTTGGGACACCCTGTATAATATCCTATAACATCCAGTGTATTAAAAAAACAAACACTGAATTATTAGTAAACATTATTCAAACATTATTACGTACTAACCACATTTACCCATTGATTATTCAGATAGTAATACATGCTATTAATACAAATACTGAAATAGTATAATAGCAGTTAGAGTATATAGGAAATTAAATGAACTATAAGAAAATAAAATATAACAGAAATTGCAAAGGGAAAAAAAAAATATTCTTTTCTTAATTATTTTTTTCTTATGTCCAGAAATGTTATAAGACCTCTTTGTAAAGAGTGTTTATGTTTTTTTTTAGTGTTCACATACAGGAAAAACACTGGGTGCTGAATGTTAGTCTGGTCTCAGTTTGTGTATCAAGAACGTTCAGCGGACTCAAGTTAGAGTTCTGCGCATGCTCAGATCTTCTGTTTCCAAAGCCCCTCCTCCTCCCCTCCCTACTTCCGGAACGAAACCGAAACTCACACTGTCACTGCAGATCCGCCCTCAGGCCGCCTCGTCCTGCCTGAGAGCCGCTGATAAACTGTTGTTTACAGTCTTTCTAAAGGACCACAGGCACTGAGTGTGGACGCGGAACTGAAAGTGACGTCTTCGACGAAGAAGCCGTTAGAAGACGAAGGAGAGACCAGCAGCTGTTGGAGAAAATGGCTTCTACAAGCGCACTGATAGAGGATGATCTCATATGCTGTGTGTGCTGTGACATCTTCAGGGATCCTGTTGTTCTGTCATGCAGCCACAGCGTGTGTAGAACCTGCGTAAAGAAGTTCTGGAAATCTAAAGGATCTCGAGAATGTCCAGTTTGTAGGAAAAGATTCTCCAAAGCGAACCCTCCCCGTAACCTCGCCCTGAAGAACGTGTGTGAGGCTTTTCTAGAGAGCCAGAACCAGAACCAGAACCAGACAGCCTCAATTTCAGCTTCAGCTTCAGCAGAGACTGAGGTGCTCTGCAGTCTGCACAATGAGAAACTCAAACTCTTCTGTCTGGATGATCAGCAGGCTGTGTGTGTGGTGTGTCACCTGTCAAACACTCATAAAAATCACCGCTGCTGTCCAGTTGATGAAGCTGTGTATGACTCTAAGGTATGATATGTGCTCTAGTATTTGTTTATGAACAGTGTAAACTGTCTCAACTGCTTTTTAGATTGCCCTGTTAAGTTGTATTGAGGACAAAGTATTTCAGTGGGTGTGCTTTCAGAGCAAAGGGCAAAAATAAGAGTGAACTATAGAGATATTATTAATTATTAATATATTGAGAGCCTAACCTCGCCTTTGACGTTAATGAAAGGCCACCATATTTGGACAGACTGTAAAGCCGCCATTCTTTTCTCTCTGTGAGACCCTCACATTTGTATAGTTCAATTTAATGATTGTTGGTATGCCAGTTCATCCAGTATACTGATCAAAATTCTACCTAAGGATGGAACTTTGCCATAACTTTATACTGGTGTAACATCTCCTAGGGGTAAGACGCAACAATAAGGAAGCGAGACTGCCTGGTCAGACGGCAGACCAGAACAAAGAGGAATTTCTAGTTAATAGCTAATAATAACAAACATGTCAAATGGAGATTTAATAATTTATTGGATAATTTATTTTATATTTATCTGCACTTTTATCCAGCCATCATGATTATGTAATATATATAAACATAAGACAAAATTTAAGGAAACAAAAAGGAAACTTAACTTCGGGGAGGCCCAAGGCCCAAAATTAAAAACCTTAAATTAAAGATCCTTAAAAAAAAACTAATCTACCAAAAAAAATAAATAAATAAAGAACATTACAAAATCACTACCCACCATACACTACAAAAAACAAAGCGCAACAGGTCAAACAAAAAAGTAAAAAGGGCAGGCCACCCCTATGTTTCCTTTATTTTAAAGGACATCAAAAATTTACAAAAGTACTTTCGCTGACCCACGTGTGCCTGTAGGCCTGCAAATCACTGCTAACAAAACTGGTCTGTTGACTGGTGGGCAGCCAGGGGAGCAGAGTAGTGCTAGGCTCCACACTGTCTAACATCAAAGGCCTTTCATAGCTGGCGCCAACAGGAACAGCCAATCACATGCTGTGAAAAGTGGGACGTCAATCATGCAGCAACACCAACCTGAAAACATTCAGACACAAAGAGATACAATCAAACACTGGACGTAACAACCGGCAACAGCACGCTAATGTTAGCCTGTTTAGTTGAGTCAGGGATGTTTCAGTCAAGTTTCAGTGAAACGAATACTCAGCAGTCCTTTAGTCACCTCCCGCTTTGTAGTCAGTTGCAGTCTGAGGGAGTCCACTTTGTCCTGAGAGGAATATGAAAAGAAGTGCCAGTCTCTTGGGGTAAGCATTTAGTCAGCCTACTTACCAGGCTGCTGTTTCCTCTCGCAGTGCCCACTAGATCACCACTCTAGTTCAGCTGCACACATCACAGTCTCAGGGCCTGGTCCACACAACCAATATGAGGACTAGTTCATACTGACAGCATGGATGACTTGTAGTATTGTACCAATGTGTAGCAGTGCTGGATGCTCAAAAATACAAGGATGACTTCAGAAACAACATTTAGCAGCGTTTTTGTTGGGCCTGCAGAAGCCACTGCATGCTTGTGCTTATGCAGCACAGGTTTATGTATATGTTTTTACTGTTTTCTGCAATATAAATATTGTGGCATAAGAGCATGCAGGTGTTCTTTCATTTAAAAAAGGCAGTAAGTAGTGTGTTTAATGTTTTCACATGTTAGTTTTGTTAAGTTGCAGAACATGTTTTGCTTTTATTCACTGGGTTAATTTTGCTGTGGACTCTTATTCTGAAGGGTGGGGCTAAGAACTGCCAGGGTGGTGTGTTGTTGTAGCAAGTGAGAGAGAGTGAAATCTTTCTGTACACTGTTTTCTGAGTTGAGTAAAGCTGAATTATGGATCTTTCTTGTGAGAACCCTCCACATTGCAATATTTACAATTATTGCATATTATTACAATTAAAAAGTTGCTAATTATGGGTTTTTATTTAAAGTAAATGGACATTGCAGAAGTATAAGTCATTCTATCCTTCAAAAATAGGTTTACGTGACCATCTAAAATGGGTTTATTGAAAAAAAATATATATCCATGCAGTTGTTTGCAAAAGCTTAGACATCCCTGGCCAGAGTGCTTACATTATGTCCTATAACTGCCATTTTATAAGCAAATATAAAGTAACAGAGCACAAACATTTGCATTAAAATGTTTTTTGTTAACTTCTTTTTTTTACTTTAAAAGTCAACAAAATATATAAATTCATACATTATACTGGGTAATTGGTGGCCATACTACCCACTATAAGAGAGACTACATACACCTAAACTGTTATTTCTTTTCAGAATAAACTCAAGTCTGCTTTGGTGCCTCTACAGAAGAATCTGAAGGTCTTAATAGAAACTAAACAAGACTATGACCAAACAGCAGCTCACATTAAGGTGAAACATCATCTCGGATTGTGAAACATGGTTCTAAGGTCATGTTTCTGATGAGTGTCCACTTTTCCTGTAGGTGGTAAATGCTTGTAGATCATCTGTTAGAGTTTGTGTTTCCTAATGGTCTCTCATTCCAGACGGAGGCCCAGCACACAGAGAGGCAGATAAAGAAGGAGTTTGAGAAGCTTCACCAGTTTCTAAGAGATGAAGAAGCAGCAAGGATAGCTGCACTGAAGGAGGAAGAGGAGCAGAAGAGTCAGATGATGAAGAGATGGATTAGGGAGATTAATGGAGAAATATCAGCTCTTTCTGATAAAATCAGAAACCTAGAGAAGGAAATGGAAGCTGAGGACATTCCGTTCTTACAGGTAAGAAAAGCTCTCTCTGTTACAGACACACAAACACAATAAATAAACACAATAAAGTCTGAACTGAAAAAATGGCTAATGATTCAAGTCTGTTAAGTGACAGCGCATGAATAAAATGTTAGATACAATTTCTTTCAGTTTATATTGTTTGACAAGAGTTGTTTTGATGTTCCAACATTTTACTTGGAAGTCTGTCACATCAACATCACAGCTGTCACATCAAACAAATGTCAGCAAACCAAATTATCACAGTCAAGAGTTTGTTTCAGGAAAGAGCAGTCAGGTGAAATGTTTTGGAGAAAATCTGGAACACTGTAATGAAGACAATCATATTAATCCCCGATGCTATTTTATATGCGTGGTGGGAATGACATGCACAGACTTCAGCAGGAGGAGGGCAGGAGCTGAGGTACTTTGTGGGGAAACTTCTGGAATCAGTATATCGCTGCTGTCGGAAAACAAAACCTTGTATCTCCAAAATGGTAACTTTACAAGAGAAGGAAAAAACACTTTACTTTTAATGTGTCCAAGTAATTTTGGGTCATTTCTTTTGGTCCATTCATCATGAAATTTACACACAATGTAAAGGACAACAGGCATTTTCAAAAAGCGAAAAACGACAAAAATGGAGAGGTTTTGTTCCGACAATATCGATATGAAAATAAGCTTACTAATGTAAATTATATGGCTATGAACAAAAATACTTGAGCAATGTAGTGTTCACAGAAAATGAGAGTGGATTTACGTAACCAAATTACTCACTAATACCTCAGTGAAACTGCTATAGGCTCTAGAATACATCAGTAATACGTTTTAACTTACAGACTCTATCTGCCCACCAGGGACAGTTTTACGTTTATACTCAGTTTTTGCGGAGCTACATATTGAGCATTCAGGCTCATAAAAAAGGGCACTAATACTTTTGAGACACCACTGCCTCTCATTTTGAGAAATCAAAATGTGTCTCCGTTTTAGTTCTGAAATGCACTTGGAAAGCAACTTCAGTTCAATGTTTTCTTTATTTCTCCTTTCAGAATTTCATGTACACAGAAAAACAGTAAGTAAAAGTCACATCACTCATTTTTGTTTTATTCTCCAACATGGTGTATTACAAAATGAATGTATTGCTAATAAATCAAGACTTTAGAATGCGTGTAAACGTGTAGCTCAAAGTTCTATATAGAACCATTTCATGTTTAAATTACTCTTTGCATGGGGAAACAGTTCTTCAGATGGATGGACTATGTGCTGCATATGGTTCTAAATAGAACGTTTTTGAAAATGATTTCTGGCAAGCTTGTAACAGTTTTGGTCCTATATTTTAATCATGAAATGGTTCTATATAGAATCATGGTTCTAAATAGAATCTTTGCCTTAACTTAAGAACGCTTAAAGAACTATCTGTAGAAATGAGAAAGACGATTCATTATAATAACAAGCAGTGAGGTAGCAGTAGTGGTGATGCTAGCAGTAGTAGTAAAAAGTATGTATTTTACAGGAGCAACAGAAAAACTGACAATGTAAACTTTATTCAGTGATGAATTGCACGTTCTTATATTTCCAGAGCTCATTTCACACCAAAGGATCCAGAGGAGACATCAGGAGCTCTGATCAATGTTGCTAAACATGTTTCCAACCTGAAGTTCAGAGTGTGGGAGAACATGCAGGAGATTCTCCAGTACAGTAAGTTCTGGAGTAGATTTAATTCATTCCTTTTAATTTGTTTCATTTCTTTTTCAAATTCAGAATAAAGTGATGTCTGGCATTCATACATATAAATTTGTTTAAAAAAAACTTTTTCTCTTTTGTTTCTGAGAACAAATAATGGTGCCAGAAATCAGCACAATCAGTATTTACTACCGGACTTGGTCAGTGAGAGTAGAGGTTTAATCTGGCCTTAAATGATGGTCCAATCCCAAATACTACCCAGGAACTTTCTTTCCGAACCCAGCCCGAACCACATCGTATGATGTAGCTTCGAGCTCAAGAACATTCTGTCTGAAACTGAAACCTGAGCTGACCCATCATCACCCAACATGCTGAATAAAACGTGACGCTTATGGAAATCATCATAGATAATTGACTATAAATATATCATAAATAATCATAGTAATGCTTTCAATAACATCTCAAGCACATTTGGTCTAGATATGATTTAGATTCTGCACTGTTGGCTGATTCTGCACGGTTTAATTTTAAAGCTCTTTTTCTATATAAAATCATGAAAATCTGTCAGTGGAACAAAAGTGACCAGTTTCTAGTTTCCATGGATTTAAAAAAAAAAATGGGGATACCTAATTAGTAATACTTAAACTATGTTCTTCAGAATAACTGAGCCATAATCTGTTAGTGATAGTTTGTAACAGTTTTTATAGAAACCAGAGATCTGAAGCATTAAATGCCTCACAGAAAGCTATTACATGAAGTGGTTACAAGTCTTCATGTGTGTGACACTGTTTTATGATATGTTTGAAAAGCTTTTGGACTGAAACATAAATTTTTAATCCTTTCATACTGAAGAGATACATGCAGGGCGTTAAAACAGTTAAAACAGTCCACAAAGAAAACTTTTCTTTGTTCAGGTTTACCACTATTTGACCATCATCAGTGTTACATATAAAACTTAGAAGACACAAATAGATTCACTGGTGGTTTTGGTCAGTAAATAAAATGAATCATTCCACATAAAACCACTTGCAATGACTTCTATCGCAACGATTAACTTAAATCTGTAACTTCCCCTTTAATGGAATTCCTCTTTCTAAAAACACTTCAGGAGGAATCCACTGAAGCCAAATCTTTGTATCTCTGTATTTTGTACTTTACAGAAGTACAAAACACAGCAGCACAGTCAACAGATACAGCGGGTGAAATAAGTATTGAACACATCACCAATTTTCTAAGTAAATATATTTCTAAAGATGCTATTGACATGAAATTCTCACCAGATGTCGGTAACAACCCATCCAATCCACACATGCAAAGAAATCAAACCATAGATGTCCATAAATTATGTGTAATAATGAGAAATGACACAGGGAAAACGTATTGAGCACATGAGGAAAGAGAGGTGCAAAAAGCCATGGAAAGTCATGACATCAGCTGAAATCTATCAGTAATTAGAAAGCAATCCTGCCACTTAGTGCAAATTAATATCAGCTGGTTCAACTGATGGCCTATAAAAAGGTGTCTCATTACCAAGGTGCCACACAAGAAACATCTCATGATGGGTAAAACCAGTTGGACCACTTGTGGAGAGCTACAGAACGACCTGGAATCAGCAGGTACAATTGTTTCAAAGAAAACAATAAGTAATGCACTCAACCGCCATGGCCTGTATGCACGCTCACCACACAAGACTCCATTGCTGAAGAAAAAGCATGCTGAAGTGTGTTTAAAGTTTGCTCAACAACACGTAGACAAGCCTGTGAAATACTGTGAGAATGTAGTCTGGTCACATGAGACCAAAATTGAACTCTTTGGATGCCATAATACACACCATGTTTGGAGGTCAAAAGGCACTGCATATCACCCCAAAAACACCATACCAACAGTGAAGTTTGGAGGTGGGAACATCATGGTGTGGGGCTGCTTTTCAGCATATGGCACTGGCACACTTCATATAAATGAAGGAAGGATGAATGGACAAATGTACTGAGACATTCTTGATAAAAATCTGCTGCCATCTACCAGGATGATGAAGATGAAACGAGAGTGGACATATCAGCAAGACAATGATCCCAAACACACAGCCAAGGTAACTCTCAATTGGTTTCAGAGAAAGAAAATAAAGCTGCTAGAATGGCCCAGCCAATCACCTGACCTGAATCCAATTGAAAATCTATGGGAGGAACTAAAGCTCAGAGTTCATAGAAGAAGCCCACAGAACCTTGAGGATTTGAAGAGTGTTTGTGTGGAAGAATGGGCCAAAATCACACCTGAGCAATGCAAGCGACTAGTTTCTCCATACAGGAGGCGTTTTGAAGCTGTCATCACCAACAAAGGCTTTTGTACGAAGTATTAAATCAGTTTCAGTAAGCGTGTTCAATACTTTTTCCCTGTGTCATTTCTCATTATTACACATAATTTATGGACATCTATGGTTTGATTTCTTTGCATGAGATGGACATAATGTATACATGAAGGTAAAATGATAACAGGATATTAGATTAAGAATTACATTAAGGCTAGAAATTCTCTAGTTTTATTTCGAAGTCTAATGATGTACTGTGGAAAAACGCTGAACATGATGTTGTGTTCTCTCTCCTCAGCCCCTGTTACTCTGAACCCCAACACTGCACATCCAGCCCTCTACATGTCTGAAGATCTCACTACTGTGGAATTTAGAAAAAAGAAACCATCACTTCCTGATAATCCAGAGAGATTTGATACTTTCGTGTGTGTTCTGGGTTCTGAGGGGTTCAACTCGGGGACACACTGCTGGGACGTCCAGGTTGGAGACAGTGAAAACTGGGAACTGGGTGTGGTCAGAGACTCTGCACCGAGAAAAGGATTTTCTTTCCTGGGTTTGATGTTTAGTCTGTACTACCATCAAAGCAGTGATACATATTTGGTACACTGCCCTGGACAGCCGGATCACATCCTCACACCTACAGAGAAGCTGCAGAGGGTCAGAGTGCAGCTGGACTGGGACAGGGGGAAAGTGACCTTCACTGATCTTCTAACCAACACACACCTGCACACTATAACACACACGTTTACTCAGAGAGTTTTACCATTTTTCAATAATATGAGTTTACTGTGTCCCCTGAGGATCTTACCCATGAAAGTATCAGTAAAAGCAGAATAGGGTTAATCTGTGTATTGCTTAGCATAACCTTCATAATGATGTAGAACGTACGGATAACAAGGATGGAAATGTTTTTGAACACATTAGCTCACAATACAAGCATGCTTTATGAAAACTGCGGATCATCGGAGTACAATTTATAGAGATTCCAGAAAATGACATACTTTCCCAAACTAAACTGTCTTCTGTTTATTTATGTGTTATCTTGTACATATGAGAGATTATTGTTCTAAAAAGTGTACAGAGAAACCATATCTACAACACCAGTACAGTGGCCAGTACAGTGGACTATGTAAAGTTAATGAGACACAGTATTAAATATATGTATATATACCCAAATTATACACTTGAGCTGTCCACAGTTTATGCATTTATGAGAAACTGTGCCACCGTGTAGCATAAATTGGCATAATGTATAAAACCAGAAATCAGCTCAACCTAAAGTCAAGGTAACTGATTGCATTTATTTACTTGGGTTAACTCAACTTGAGGACACCAGAATTCACCCATCTCACACTTCTTAGCCAAAAGTTCTTCTAACTATTATATCTAGTTTATAGGCTTAGTATAGAATTTGTTTTATTGTATTATTATAATTATTATTATTATTATTATCATGCATTTACATTCCACATATTTTTTTTTCTCCTCTAAAAGTAATAAAATGGAACATAAAGTTTATCCCAAATACATGAATCAAGGAAATCAGGGTTGAAATCGATACAATAGCATCATTAAGTAGCAAGAATCTCCTAGTATATGCAGTGTTATGTACATTTGTACAAAAACCCTTGGCTACCCTTGCCAAATAACATGTTTTGTGGATCTATTAAGATAAGTAAACACAGTCTCTGCAGGATTGTTATTTATTTATTTATTTGTTTGCAAATGTTATTTCATAATTGAATAGCAGAAATACATAAACTGGTATTTCTGGAAGTATTCATAAGACACCCCCCATATTTAACAGTTGACAAGGTGTAATTTTCTTTTTGGTGCTATATAGAACCCTTTTCAAAAAGCTTATATATAGAACCATCTACAGCACATTTTCCATCAGTCTGCGGAACCCTTTCACGATGCAAAGAACTCTTTAATGCGAAAAGTTCTTTGAACGTTCATGGTTCTGTATAGAACCATTTTCATTTCTAAAGAATCCCTGAAAAACCATCATTTTTAAGTGTGTATTTTATATTTTTTGAGTAAATCAAATATAAAATAACATATTGTGGCGCTTTACCACTGGCTGTGCTTCCCTTAAACAGTGACTGTTATTGCTGTTGTTGGATTTATTTGTAGTGTGAGTTGTGTTATGTGTTACTTGTGTCATTCAGTGTTGAAGTGTGGGTTTGGTTGTGTGAGTTAGTGCTTTAACTGTGAAGTGGGAGTGTATGGGTGGTGGGTGGTGACCTCCCTGCTATTTCTGTGTCTATGATGTGGCATTTCCGCCTTGTCCTGAATAAAAATGAGCATTCTCGATCAGAAATTCTGTTCTAACCTGACACTTTGACTGATCAACACCACAATAGTTCCCTTCAGTGGTTGTGTTTACTTCTTTTTACTTCAAAAATCAACAAAGTAGATTTTGGCCAGTGTGGCTAAAATTTTGCATACAATTTTAGGTGATAAAATTCCTTGAAGCCCTTTCAATAGAAATATAATTTTATTATGTTTTGAACAAGAAGAGCATACAAAGTTCAAGAAACACTATGTACATGTAAATGGCAATGCCTGAGTCTTAACAAGCAAATCAAAAGCCAATTAACAGCAATGACCCCTTAACACTTGCACATAACGGTTTTACAGTGGAGATGTTTTAGACTTTTTAGTCAGATTGTTTTATGGTCAGTTCAGCAGTTCAGATCTTCAGAATGTCTCCTTTATGTATTTAAATCATCTCCACAGAGTGACTGTGACCCATCTGCCCCAAAAACACTTGTGTAATCATGCAGGTGTTGATAGCAGAGCTCCATTCAGCTCCAAAGTGTCCAGTGTTTGTGTGTGTGTTGGGTCAGTCTGTCTCTCTCTATGTGTGTGGGTCACTACTCCAGACAGATCTCCTCTATTTTATCTGCTTGATGAGCTTTACATGATGCTATGGGTTAATATAGTGTTTCAACATGCTAAACTAGAACAATATGTTGCAGAAAACATCATTTATATAATTCATACTGTACTGTAGAAAATTCAAAGATTACACATAATGTATTTTATTACCAGTCAAAACTGTCGATTTGTTCCTTTTTTAGCATTAGCAGACAAAAACATTTGACAAAAATAACTCAACAACTTCATTTGATATCAAAACTCCCAGTGTTTAGTGTATTCATCCTTTGCTTTTATTACAGCTTTTGTTCTATCCTGGAGAATCTTCAAAAAATATTCAAATATTTTCCAAAGTTCAGTCTTAGAAGCATCTTCTGCTTCTCACATTTCACATAATCTCAAACACATTCAGTGATGTTGATGTCTGGACTCTTTTTCTGAAAACATCAGCAGCTTCTTTCTTTGATTTTCATTTGATTTCTTTTACACATCCTTTCAGACTTATAGTGCTGCGTTGTCTTTTCACAGTGGAAGGATGGACAGAAACAACTGTGATTTTTCTCAGATCTGAAGCTGTGGTGGTCTACCAGGTCCTGCGCAAGTGTTTATTCATTTTTTGGGTACGTCTGCTGGGCATTTTGTTATGTCGAGGTTTTCCAATCCTGGTCCTACATTGTGTTTATTAACCTAGTTTAACATCATAAAAGGCTTGTTATTTAGCTGAAGAGATGAGTCAAGTGTGTTAAAGCAGGGAAGCCAATAGCATGTACAGGTACATAAGACTTATAACATTTAACACAATATTATTACCCTATTCTGGAAATTACTGGCTCTTGCATGCAGCATTGCACATTTCACATGGAACAGACTAAAGCTAGCGTTTAAAGACAGCATTACGGAAAGTGTTATTCTATTGTTAATGATTGTAGTGTAAAGCTTTGCTTTTAAACCACTTTGGTAGCATTTATAACAGCAGACAATCATTTTCTGCTATCTTTATGATCCTCAGTGGACAATCAGACCCATTGTAGTAAAATGGGAACATCCTCTCAGTAAAACTGTGCTTTATAGTGTGCAGGTGGGTACTGGTTAGGACATCACTGAATGTCACTTTGCCCACGTCCCAGTCCAGCTGCACACTGATCTTCTGTGGTTTCTTTTTCGGTGTGAAATAGCGATCTGGCTGTCCTGGATTACGTACCAAATATTTATTTCTTCTTTTACTATAGGCCAGACCGCACACTGCATCCCAGACAACGTCTCCCTTTTCCAGGGCAGACTCTGTTATAACACCCACTGCCCAGTCATCAGTGTCTCCAACCTCAGCGTCCCAGGTTTTGAGTTTCTTATGTGTGTGCAAAACATACAAACAGGTCAGATGTAACCTAGCGTTGATGAGCATGTTTTTGTAGCCAAAACTCATTATGAATTAAAACCTCTTTTGGCCTTATCAACTAGTGTGAAATTCTGTAAAAGACTGAAGTTAAGGGTTAGAAGTTGATGGGGTGTCTCCATCACTTTAAGGTAAACTAAGGATTTTAAGGTAATTTAAGAAGGCAGTGCATGGAGGGCTTTTTTCAAATTCATTATTTTTTTAAACCTACCTGCCCATTTTAAGATTGGTTTTAAGAAGGCCTCACTCACTTGGCCTCACTATTTCCCCTCAGAATCATCTTATTAGCTCAAGTGAAGAGGGCTAGATGAGCCCTCAATGGGGCGATGGACCAAGTGACTTCAGCAGTATCGGCTTCAGCAGCAGAATTTGCCCAGAAATCATTGTGAGCTGAAATATTTCCCTTTGGTGTAAGCTGTTTCTGAACCATAGCAAAAAACCAAACTAAAATACTTCATATTCAAAAAGCATGCATTTCGATTTTCTATGTTCACATTGGGTTTGAGGTAGCAATCTTCCATCTGCTAATGATGACTGCTGATACAAGTTAGCATGCTAAAGCAAAAAAAAAAACAAACAAACAAACAAAAAAAAACATTCTTGCTTTGTACCAGGGGTCGGCAACATCCAGCTCCGGAGCCACATGTGGCTCTTTTACTGCCCTGTTGCAGCTCCACAGCAGAATTAGACTTTTTGGTAAAAATAAAATAATCCTCCTTTGCAGTAACATAAAGCTCTGCTGATCATTCAACACAGTTGTCACAATAAATGGTCTTAAACGCTCTAGTTAATGCATAGCTGCCAATTCACCCTTTAACCCTGAAGGTTGGCGTGCAGACTGCTGGTCACACAGCAACGCAGACAGTCTTGCGTAACTAGTAGCTAATGAAAAGGCAAAGAGAAAGATTTAAGACGAACATTGATGATTTGGAGATAAATGAACTTATTTGCATTTATAATCACTCCAGCTGGTTTCCTGGTACGTTTAATCTGCAATGAGAAACTGTCAAATGCTAAAAAGTCACAAAGCTGAAGTCAGTTTCTCATTTGCCAGCTTCTAAAATTTTCTTGAATTTTCCCATTCCACCTTAAATGGTGCAGCAGGTACATTCTGACGCCGAATGGTGAAAGAAAAGCGACTTCAGCCTCGTAAAAAAGTCAAAAGTTGGGAGACATTGAGAAACTATTCTACTTTTGAGAAAAAGTTTCCTGCTGGAGATGCGAGAAAAGCACCTATAGCTGAGCTAAAGCTTAAGGCAGAGCAAAGTAGGTCTACGTTTTAGTTTATATTATATTCTTATCCTATACTAGTACGTCAGCACATACTGAGACATATTTACAGCCAAGATGGTAAAATGGACATAAATTGTTGAGGCTCCCAAGGTGGTTTGATTTTTGTTGAAAGGACAAAGTGGCTCTTCTTAACATTTGGGTTGCCGACCCCTGATTTATACCAAAGCTTACAGCCAGACAAAGAAAATATTTGAATAATTTAATTTGTGTTTTTTTAGCTTGTTATTTTCAAATGTCAAAGAAAATTATATTGAAAAACTTGAATGCTAGCTGAGGGAAACAAAATATAGACACCAGTGACTAGCTGGAGGGATTACAAGGCAGGGAGGGGGCAGAAACTAATAGAGGTGTGACAAAAAAAAAATAATCTTTAGATGATGAAAATGTATATTTAGAAAAAAAAATGTTACAAATCCAGATGTGTAATAATCATTTAGTACTTTGCGCATCCTGTTTTCCGACAGAATAGCTCTGAGTCTTCTCATATGACACTTGATGAGATTTGAGATCCAATGAACTCCTGACACAATTGTGGTTAGATGCAAGAAAAAGCTTTCTTCTGGCATGCCAGCCAAATCATTTGTTGCCATGGGTGTGGCAAAATGCTTGGTGAACCCAAAATGCTTGTGACCCCCTTCTTCAAATCTTTTTTTTGCTTCTCTAGCCACCCTCCTTACTGAGCTTGGGAATAAAATAAACATGTTTCTTCTTTCATTCAGGTTCACTACAGCTCCAGTTGTTTTAAACTTCATTATTGCCTTAACAGTAGACATGGGTGTTTTCAGGGTTTTTTGCTATCTTGAACTAAATCTACTTCAATTACTAGATTTCTAGGCTAGATTTCTCTCATATTTTCAATGTGAAGAAGAAATAATTGATCGCAAGACATTTTTTTCCTGATACCAAGTGTGCCAATGTTAAAAGAGCAGAAGGTACATATGCTTATGATCAATGGACTCACTGTTGTTTATTTTTCTTCCATTCTGTTGTCCACTGTCTGCTGTTTAGTTTCTGCTGTTCTGTATACAATTGCTGGACAGTTTATCATATGTTTTTATTTTTTGTCTATAGGTACTGCTGTCTGCTGCTCTGATCTGTAGCACAGTGTTTTAGAGGAACTATATTTTGTTCCACAATTAACACATGCCTATGGTGAGAGGGGATGACAGTAAAGTTGTCTTTGACTTTTACCCGTTGAATGCAGTGGTCCTTGATAAACCCTTTGTATGCAGAACAGTATAAAAACTTACTGTGCAGAAGAACATCCACCACGGTCAAGTTGGAAAGGGTGTTTTTTAACATTAATCTGAATGCCTGATGCCACGTCTGGAATCGTGGGTGTGCACTGCACCCTGAAAATAGTGTGTAGAGTATAAATATTAATGATAGTATATAGTATAATTCTATGCATGTCTATTAATTAACTTATAATAAGTATTCAATACAAAGGTAAATAATATATACACTTACCATTTCATTGCGGCCTTGATGTTCTGAGAGGGAAAATACTACTTATTTAAAGTTTATCATAGAGAATATATGATTACAGAGAACAAAATACAACAAATACAAATGCTAATGTGCAAATTCAGGGGATTTATAATATTTAATTATCCATTCTTTTTCTGGAGATTTGAAAACTTCATTAGAAAATAGAGATTTGCCATGGTGAAATGATCAATGCAATAAAGACATAAAACAGCAAAACAATTCTGTATGTGGGCGAAGCAACTATTACCTGTAAGAACAGAACGTCCTCAGCTTCCATTTCCTTCTCTATGTGTCTGATTGTGTCTGAAAGAGATGATATTTCTCCATTCATCTCCTCAATCTTCCTCCTCATCATCTGACTCTTCTGCTCCTCTTCCTCCTTCAGTGCAGCTATCCTTGCTGCTTCTTCATCTCTTAGAAACTGGTGAAGCTTCTCAAACTCCTCCTTTATCTGCCTCTCTGTGTGCTGGGCCTGCGTCTGGAATGAGAGACCATTAGGAAACACAAACTCTAACAGATGATCTACAAGCATTTACCACCTACAGGAGAAGTGGACACTCATCAGAAACATGACCTCAGCAACATGTTTCACAATTCAAGATGATGTTTCACCTTAATGTGAGCCGCTGTTTGGTCATAGTCTTGTTTAGCTTTCTTCAAGACTTTCAGATTCTTCTGTAGAGGCTCCAAAGCAGACTTGAGTTTATTCTGCAATGAAACAGTAGTTTAGCTGTGTAAGTGCAGTTGGAGGGAAAACAAAATCACCTATACTGTTTGAAAAATTCAAGCAGAAACCTGTTTTATTCATGCAACCATGCAAATTTTCAGAGCTGTATTTCCATATATATATTTTTTTAGTTAGTGCTTTTTAATATTAGCCTCAGATTCCTAAATTGAATTTAACTGCTAATATCTGACTGAGTATAAATACAGCACAAATAATAATATTTAAACTGGAGTAAAATGCTTTGATGTTAATAAATGCATACATATATACATTATTAATTACATTATTAATTGTGACAGAAATATTACATTTCAAATTAAATGACATGAAAACATTTCATGAGTCAACATTAAAAGTACAAAAGTACATCTTCCAATGAAATAACCTAAATACATTTGTATGAAATCAGTTGATTTAAAGTCATTTATTATTCTCAGTTTTGTATTTAAACAGTTATCTGCGAAAGTATGCGTCCTCTTGGAGAACACACGTCTGCACTTTTTAATGCACAGTTACTGTTTATTTGCTAATGTTTTTTGTGAAAAATAAATTAAAATATAAAACGTGTCCTGTGCAAAAGTTATGCCACATTTTGTTATTCATGTTTATTTTTTCTAACCTTCAGTAAATAGAAAATTGTAAAATAAATAAATAATAGTAATAGAAAATACAAATTGTTCTCCAAAATTTGCAGAACAATGCCATATTTAAGTGTGTTCTCGGTAGAGAATGTGTTATCTTCTCACAACAGTAGTGTGCTAATTTTTGCATTCAACAATCCCAGCTTAGTGTTTCAGCTCTGTCCTGTCAGATTAGCAATTTACCAATTACACTCAACTTTTAAGAGGCAGTTTAGAACCAGATATGACTAATGTGAAAAATAATTGTAAAAGTAATTGTAACCATTGTATAAATTGGAATTTGTGCAGGGTTGTGTGAAGTACACATTTGTGCTTTTTTCCTTTGGAAATCTATGACTGGACCTACCAGGCCCTAGTTGAAGGGGGTGTAGTGTGGGTGACCATGCTTTATAATTGATTTTAAATTTTTGATCTGCAGATACTGGCTCCCTGCAAACACCTTATAGAAAATATTGGAGAGGACTCTTTCTGTCATGCATTCTTCTGGATCTAAGAACTACCCTTCCCAGAACTCTCTTGGAGATCATGTAACTGCTGATCAGTCAATAACAAGCAATCAACGCTCTTCCTCAAGGTATTGCTTCATTTCCTTGAGCTACTGAGCGTTGTATATTGGTTTTGCCTTTTGTGTATCTGGACTGTATTTTTGGACTTTCTATTCTGAATTTTGCCTTTGCCCTTTTGATCTTGGTTGCCTGACTATATAATGTTTTTCCTCTGGCCTTTCTGGATTGTTTTGGAACTGACCTGTGCATGTTTTTTTGACCACAAGCTTGGATCACATGCTGTCTGTGCAGTGCAGTCTGTGTAAGCCGGCTCTGTTAGTTTATGTTTAGCCAGGATCTCAACCCACATATCCTCACTGAACTAGCCTGTCGAGATGATGAACTTACACTGGACAAATTGATCTTTGTTTCTATTTGTCTGGACCAACTTTCACAGAACCGCAGGGCTCATCAGTCACACAACAACCCTTCCATCACAGCTCCTCATAAACGACATAAGGATGTTCCTCCAGTGACCCGGAAGAAGCCGTGTAATGTGACACATGTCTGTCCGCTGAGGAGAGGCTTCAACATTTAAGACGGGGTCTGTGCTTATATTGTGGGACTGCTTGTCACCTTCTACATGACTGCCAAGCCCGTCCGAACAGATCTCAGGGTGCTGACCCCTAGAAAACGTGGTGAGTGTTCCCACAAAGGGGTTGGTTTCGAAAGCCCTTCTCTTACCAGTGCTTGTTTCCTGCCACTGTAGTTCTCTGTTGCTTCAGGTTTAATCAACTCCAGAGCAGAGGGGAACTTCATTCATGCTAAGCTGTTGGAGGAGCTGAGGATTCCAGTAAAGCCCCTGGGCAACCCATTACGAGACCTTACGTTAGACGGGGAGCCAGTAGAAGCCGGCTCCATAACACAACCGACAGTACTAGTGCCCTTCATCAGGAACTTATTTCCTTTTTTGTAATTGATTCTTCTGAAATTTTAGTAATCCTCGGGCTGCCATGGTTAGAAAAACACAACCCGTGTATCTCTTGGGCTGACCATGAACTATTGTCATGGTAGCTCTTGAACAACTTAGAGGAGCCCTATACTTCACTGAATTAGACCTCCATAGTGCTTACAACTTGGTAAGAATTAGAGAAAGGGATGAATGGAAAACATCACCGGTATTCATCACCGGTAGGGGGCACTATGAATATTTAGTAATGCTATTCGGCCTGTCCAATGCTCCATCTGTGTATCAATTTTATATAATGTAATCTGTTACACCTGTTTTGCTTGTTACATGAGTCTAGCCAGTTAATAAGCCTGGGTATGGCATGTGCCCATCCCCCGGGCCCCGATGATGGCTGTGAGGGCCAGCAGGGAGGCGGGGCCCAAACTCCGAGCAAGGACGAACCCTGGCAAGAACTGATCTGGCTGGCAGCGTGAGCACCTTTTAAAAAGAGCAGAAAGGGAACAGAGAGAAAGAGGGATGGGCAGCAGCAGAAGCAGTGAGAGACTGAAGATTAAGGAGCTGGAGAGCTCAAGAGAGAAAAGGACTGTTTAAAGCCACTGAAAAGTGGCCAGCTTAGCTTTGGTGGTGTTTTAGTTTGTGTCTGCCTCCAGCGTCCTCTTTGAGCCCAGTGTAGCACATGACGTGCTATATGTTAACTTATTCTCAATTTAAAAAAAATCAACAAAATATAATTTTACCAGGAGAATCCAAACCTTTGCATACAACTAAATTCTCATAAGATTTTAGACAAAATTTGAATAAAGTAAACCAACAACCCTAATCATTAAGATATGAAAATGTGACATGAATGTGACAGTTTTACATTGTGATATCACAAGGTCACAATGCATTCTTAGACACCTAATTAATACTCATCTTTAACTTAAAATTAATTCGACTTTAGTTTCTTTTTTAAATTGTTACTCAACACTACTGAACTCATTACTTAATTGTAAAGCACTGTGAGCTTTGAATTTGCAATAAAAGCATTGAGACATCATGTCAACAATGGTACAGCATAGACTAAAGGGCAATAGCTGTTTTGCATTTATCTAAAGGGTCATCCTGCTATTTCACTTAGAAAGAGTAACACTTGGTTGTGATCAGGGTACAAATTTGGTCTGATAAGAATTGGGGCAGGGGGCAACAAAGAAATACTATAGCCTACATACACAATATAAAAATAAAATATTCTATTAAATGATTAACCAATACAAACACTGGGATCTGTAGAAAGACATACAAGTGAGTGTGATGACACACCAACTACTATAGAGATAGAATACATTGGAAAAATGCCCAGTATACTGGACATTTGGAATGAGGAAGATATCCAAATTCAAACATAAAACTAGGTAAATAAAAGTGTTGAAGCCATTGGAATCCACACTGTCATCTCCACCCTGACAGAAACTTTTTTATTACTTTTCCTCAGTGTGCACAGCACATTTCACTCACACAGCTTTGATTCAGCTTGTAATGACAAGGCAATATGCTTAGTGTAGTAGATTTATTGAAAAACATTAAAGTTTTTTTTTGGACAACTTTTTTGCTACCCCATAAAAATGATCTTGATTAATGTCAAAAGTGCCCACCCTCCTTAATTTGCACCAGTGTTATTTTTTTAAGATTTCATACCTTAAAGTCAGTCATAGCTTCCTCTGCTGGACAGCAGTTGTGGTCCCTATGTGTTCTTGATAGATGACACTCCACACACACAGACTGCTGATCATCCAAACAGAAGAGTTTGAGTTTCTCATTGTGCAGAATGCAGAGCTCCTCAGACCCTGCTGAAGATCTCTGACTCCTGCTCCTTAGAAAAGACTCACAAAGGCTCTTCTGTGTATGGCTAACAGAAGGATCATCTTTAGAGGATCTTCTCTCACAAACTGGGAGAGGGTTTCTAGCAGCTATTTCCTCCAACTGCTGCTGTGCTGTTTCTCTGTAACGGCTCCTTTAGTCCAAACTCCACTTTCTCTTTTAGGACGTCTGTAATGATCAGAGCAGCACAGTTGAGAATCAGCCACCGTAGCCCTTCAACCCACTGAGTGAGTTTTAGCTCCTTTCAGAATCACACATCAAGAAACAAACACATACAGTCACTGTTTAAAAGCTCCTCATTGGTGTCTCTGAGTGAAGTGAGTGCAGAATGAAGAAAGATCAGAGAGACGGTATGAGATTCACTTCCTCCAACAGGTAGAGGAGGTGTAGAGGAGGAGGAGATTTAAAAAAGCCAGGCTTGGATTTCATGTTGGCAAACATGTTCTCTTTCACATTTTCTGTATTTCATGAAAATATTTAGTCAATAGTGAAATGTTTTTGTGTTTTTATCTCTGTTGTTGTTATTTTTCATTATCTCTTTACTGTTTGTTAGCTACAGTCTATGAAACCTTCTTTACTAATAACAGTACTGTTTTTCATACTTGCCTTCTGTACTCTGGTCAATCATCTCTCAAATAGCAACAATGCAAAGACTAAAATTACTTCAAGTTTTAACATATGTAAAGTTGCCTTATACATATTGTAGATTATGTGTCAGATACCACTCTTGCCAGAACAATGCACTACATAAATCAGTGTTCTGTCTTAGTCAACACATCAGCTAATTAACAATGTTATTGTGTGTTGATTTTCAATAGCTGGAAGAGCTAAAATGCTAATTTCTGCAGAGCTGTGGCCCAGAGAGAACCCAGTTTGACTCCCATGTTGTAGATTCTAATGTATTCTGCTATTCAGAAGAAGTTCAGAAGGATTTTTCCAAAGTAAGAAGATGGTGTGGAGGAGGGGGCATGGCCAAGTATCACATGCAGGACGGAAAGCCAGTCATGCCGAACCAGCAGGCTGAGTAGCTGACAAGATTTACCTGTGTCTTGTTTCTGCCAGCCTGCTTATAGCCAGAGAGAAGGAAATCACGGTATGTTGGTTGAAAAGCTGTTATCAGAATAAAAAGAAAACACTCCACACCCTGCACCTAGTGTCCTCACTCCTCCCAGCCTCACAAAAAGCATCACAGTGGTGCCGAAACCCAGGACGTGTGAATGAACGTCGCCATTGAGTCTTCATCGCTTGGAGAGATTGGAGTACAATGAACTGAAAAAAGTTGACCTTCAGAGGGTTGGCTGGACTCAACAACACAGTCAGCAGTTCGGCTGATGCAATGGGAGTTTGACTGGCCCTCCATGTTGGCGCAACAGCTTGACGTTTCCTGCAGGAGGTGGCTGTTGTCCGAAGAATGTGATTCCGAGGAAGTGCTCAGTCTGGTGGTGCTGGAGCAGTTAACTGAAAGCCCACCCTAGGAGATGGCAGCGTGGGGTGTCGCAAAATTTTCCATAACTAAATCACAAAAAAAACTGTACTGATCATTGGTATAGAAAAATGCTTTACGCTCTTTATCTTCATATACCAAACCTGAAGAAGGAAACCTGGGTGTGATCTTAGACTCTGAGCTCTGTTTTACCCCACATGTAAACACAGTCACTAACGTAGCTTTTTATCATTTGAGAAATATCGCTAAAGTTCTGCCTTTTCTATCTCAGAGCGGCGCAGAGAAACGTGTTCATACATTTGTTACAAGCAGAGTTGATCATTGTAATGCTCTTCTTACTGGACTCCCTAAGAAAATGATACATCCTTTACATGGTACAAAATGCGTTTAATTATAACTCTATGTCTTGTGATATCTTTTAATTTGATCTGTGTCATTTTCTTATGATTCTACATTAATACTTATAATTTCTTGTAGAACTATTTTTTATCACCTAGAAAGCACTTTGAGCTGCCACCAACGTGAAAAGTGCAATATAAGTAAAATATTATTATTATTATTATTATTATAAAACTTGCATTTCAGACACACCCAAAATGTCCCGTCCTGATCAGTGTGGCAGTTTGTTCTTATCTATTAATATGGCCAAGAACTATTGCCAAAAGTATATGGACACCCGTACATCACACACATATGATCTGCTTAGACATTCCACTCCAAAATCATGGGGATTACTATAGAGTTTACCTCCCTTTTGTGGCTATAACAGCCTCTACTCTTCTGAGAAGGCTTTCTGAAACATTTGTGTCTGGGAATGTGGTCAGGGCTCCATGTGCAGCTGCTCATCCTTGGAAACCCATTCCATGAAGCTCCTGATGCTCAGTTCTTTCGCTGATGCAGCCTCCAGAGGCAGTCTGGAACTCTTTAGTGAGTGGTTGAACAGAGGATATGCACTGTCACTTCAGCACACAGCGGCACCACTCTGTGATTTGTGTGGTCTACAACTTTGTGGCTGAGCTGTTGTTCTAGATACATCCATTTCACAATAATAGCACTTACAGTTGACAGGGGCAGATCTAGCAGGACAAACATTTCACAAACTGACTTGAGCCATGTTTAAACTGAGTTATTCAGTATGACCCATTCAACTATCAGTGTTTGTCTAAGGAGACTGCAAGGCTATGTGCTTAATCTTTATCCATGTTAGTAATGGGTGTGGCTGAAAAACCTGAACTGAATTATTAGGAGGGGTGTCCACATACTTTTGGCTATATAGCGTACTTCAATCAATCACTAACCGATATATTCATAAAGCTCCTGTAAACCATGTTATCCTTCTTGTGGGAAAAGTCTCTGGAAAATGATTAATTCTAATTACTGTTTAATAATGTATTAATAAGCTTAATAGACCTTTATAAAGGCATTATAACATTACCTATATACTGAAGCGTTACCAATGCTTCTCGTATTTCCATAACAAAATTAATTGCCCAAAAATATGTTTGTAGTCCAGCTCCAGTGGACTAAGCTGTCAATGCTGCACACATTAAAACACTTTTTCTCAAATCTAGAGCTTATTTCGTTTGCTGAAACTGGTTGTCAGAGAAACCAGAAATCGTACAGTGCAGACTCTCCCAAAACAAGAAATGCTAACTATTTGGTTAAGTAATAAATGTATACCAGCTAAGTTTATTGTGTTAAGATCATCTTAACTGTTAGAGAGTGTTCCAGCAAGAGACCCAGTGAGCCAATTCAAGTTGTTCTATGGCAACCTAATATGCAGTGAACTGTCTCCATCTAGTGGATAAAGCATACAAGTACAATTTTGTGACTATCTAGCTCCTCCTTATCAAAATTACTCCTCCCTTACTTTGTCATTGAAGGAAGTACACAGCCATGTTTTTTCCATAGGAGATCCATGTTTCCTTTGCTGGTACACACTGAAAAAAGGAAGTAAGCAACAGATGTATGCTCTGTCCTGCAGATGTCCTCAGATGCCTGAAGCGTGAGAGGAAGAGCGTTCAGCTGTCGGATTTTGTTTGTGCTGCCACGTTCATTTTGTGGAACTAACTGGACTAAAGAAGCCATTACAGACAACCAGCACAGCAGCAGTTGGAGGAAATGGCTGCTAAAAACCTTGTTTCGGAAGAAGAGCTTTCCTGTCCTGTGTGCTGTGACATCTTCAGGGATCCTGTTGTTCTGTCGTGCAGCCACAGTGTGTGTAAAACCTGTCTGCAGCAGTTCTGGGCAACTAAGAGATCTCGAGAATGTCCAGTTTGTAGAAGAAGATTCCCCTTAAAATATGAGCCCCCCTGTAACCTCGTACTGAAAAACGTGTGTGAGTCTTTTCTAGAGAGCAGGAGTCAGAGATCTTCAGCAGGGTCTGAGGTGCTCTGCATTCTGCACAATGAGAAACTCAAACTCTTCTGTCTGGATGATCAGCAGCCTGTGTGTGTGGTGTGTCAGGCCTCACAAATCCATAGAAATCACAGCTGCTGTCCAACAGACGAAGCTGTGCACACTTTCAAGGTAGGATGTTTATTCTACTGGTTTGATTTGTGTTTGTGAACCTGAAAAATTGACCACGCTTTTAAGACAGAAGAAGATACAAAACAACTTATGTCCTGTGAGTGCCAGTCCATCCTGTTATGTAACGTGTGACAGAGTGAGTGGGGTCCGATTGGAAATGCATGTGACTTGAAGGCAAAATAAAAACAATGAGGAAAGGAATGTATGGTGTAAACGCAAACTGAAGTAGGAAAGGGCCCATTTCAGAGGACACTGAGTATTACTCAATTTTTGAAATGAAAAATGATGTGTGTTCAATGTGTGGAAAGAGTTGTATATACTATATAGCATTTTTGAAGCATGTTACATCCCCACAGCCCATACTGTCCATATATTGAGTCTAAGCTGCAAAACCAGCCAGTTTTGAATTTGTTGTTTTTGTGATGTCATGAAAATCAACAGATTTACATGCAATGATCAGCCATAACATTAAAATCACCTCCTTGTATCTACACTCCATGTCCAGTTTTACAGTTCCACTTATATATATAGGAGCACTTTGTAGTTCTACAATTACAGACTGTAGTCCATCTGTTTCTCTACATACTTTGGTAGCCCCTTCCATCCTGTTCTTTAATGGTCAGGACCACCACAGAGCACTGCAGTAACACTGACGTGGTGGTGTTGTGTTAGTGCATGTTGTGCTGGTGTGAGTGGATCAGACACAGCAGTGCTGCTGGAGTTTTTAAACACTGTGTCCACTCACTGTCCACTCTATTAGACACTCCTACCTTGTTGGTTCACCTTGTAGATGTAAAGTCAGAGACGACAGCTCATCTGCTGCTGCACAGTTTGTGTTGGTCATCCTCTAGTCCTTCATCAGTGGTCACAGGACGCTGCCCACAGGACGCTGTTGGCTGGATATTTTTGGTTGGTGGACTATTCTCAGTCCAGCAGTGACACTGACGTGTTTAAAAACTCCAGCAGCACTGCTGTGTCTGATCCACTCAGACCAGCACAACACACACTAACACACCACCACCACGTCAGTGTTACTGCAGTGCTGAGAATGATCCACCACCCAAATAGTACCTGCTCTGTGAGGGTCCATAGGGGTCCTGACCACTGAAGAACAGGGTGAAGGGGGCTGAAAAAGTATGCAGAGAAACAGATGGACTACAGTCTGTAACTGTAGAACTACAAAGTGCACCTATATAGTAAGTGGAGCTGATAAAATGGACACTGAGTGTAGAAGGTGGTTTTAATATTATGGCTGATTGGTTTATATTAACCTATTCTGTGTACATTAGTTTCAGCTCAGACTGCTTTTTTAATGAGGTAAAATACAAAGCAGCCAATCAGGACAGAGCTCATTTACATATATCAGTCTGTTTCATTCTAACACATAAAAAATAATGACATAAAAATTAATTCCAACTGGTTTTGGTACAAAAATCATCATAAATGAACCTCAAGGAAAAGAAAAAAAATAAGCATAGTAGGATATTGGCCCTTATAGCTGTCAGAAATGGTTCTTTGGAGTCGTACCATAGAAGAACCACTTTTAGTTGATGATGTCTGAGTGTGAAAATAATAAAAAAGGTTCTGTGAAGGCTGTACACAAATTAAAGTTTAATTCTAGAACCATACATCCAAGCCAAGAACCATTTAGGAACCTTTGCTTTTTATTACATACTTCTATAACCTAAGAATAGCTCCATTAGTTTGCAGGTAGAGAATTGTCTCAGTTAAACTGTATATTTGATTATTCCAGACAGAACTCAAGACCTCTTTAGAGTCTCTACAAGAGAAACTGAAGCTCTATGAGGAGACAAGACAAGACTATGACCAAACAGCAGCTCACATTAAGGTGAAACATCATCTTGAATTGTGGAACATGTTGCTGAGGTGATGTTTCTGATGAGTGTCCACTTCTCCTGTAGGTGGTAAATGTTTGTAGATCATCTGTTAGAGTTTGTGTTTCCTAATGGTCTCTCATTCCAGACGCAGGCCCAGCACACAGAGAGGCAGATAAAGGAGGAGTTTGAGAAGCTTCACCAGTTTCTAAGAGATGAAGAAGCAGCAAGGATAGCTGCACTGAAGGAGGAAGAGGAGCAGAAGAGTCAGATGATGAGGAGGAAGATTGAGGAGATGAATGGAGAAATATCAGCTCTTTCAGACACAATCAGACACATAGAGAAGGAAATGGGAGCTGAGGACGTTCTGTTCTTACAGGTAACAAACACTTCTCACTCTCTCTCTAATGTTCTTGTTCAGTTGTTATCTTTCTGTATCTCCTGTAGGATAAACATCATTTGTGCCATCAATTTCTTTTCCTTTTTCCCCTCTTTTAGAAAGTTCAGTCGACAATGAATCAGTAAGTAAATACTAAAATCAATGCTGTTGATTTAAAATATATCCAACAGGTTCAGAAAAACACTCAGTAAAAGCTATAATATTCCATTTTTTGGCGAGTAATAAAAACAAAACATAAAAGAAGTAAATGGTAAACATTTGGTATAGGTGTTTTCCAAAATGTTATATATGTTATATTAATGTCTTAATTTTTTTTAATTTCATGAATGAACACACAATTTTATAGTTAAATTCAATTTGTTCAGCAAAATTGGCTTGTTAAAACAATCAGTTCAAAGCCTGAAGTCATGCTGTACCAATCAACCTCAGACTTAACCAGATGTTATGTCTGTAAAAGCTTTGAAACCACTAAAGCTGTGCATGATTATCAATACAATGTCGTGCACATGACCAAACGACATTAATCCCACACAAAACACACAAATGTGCAGAAATAAGTCTATCATAAACAATCATAACAATCTTATAATAAGTAGAGATTTTGCCTTCATTTGAGATGATTCAGTATATCACTGCAGTCGGAATTTCAGTTTTTGGCATAATTTGAAATTGCTTGTTGGCTTTTACATCATGTGTAAATTTCATTGAGAATGGACCAAAAGAAATGACCCAAAATTACTTGGGGAAAAACGTCTGGTTCCATTGACTTACATTAAAAGTTAAGTAAGTTTTTTCCTTCTCCTGTAAAGTTATCGTGTGGGGGATAGCAATGATATCTCCCACATGACCCAAGCAGAGTGGATGGATCCATGAGCAGGGCAAACTTTATAAAAAGTAGTCATGGCAGTCTGTGTGTGATTTGCCTGGGCAGTCGTGGCAGTCGTGGCAGTCATGGAGGGGGCAGTTGTGGGCTAGAGGTTAGGGAACCAGCCTTGCGGACGGAAGGACGCCGATTCGATCCCCTGAGCCGACAGTACATTACTGAGGTGTCGCTGAGCAAGGCGCCTAACCCCCCAACTGTGGATAGGGCTGCCCACTGCTCCGAGCAAGTGTGCTCACTGCCCCCTAGTGTGTGTCTTCAATAGTGTGTATGTGGTGGTTCACTGTACGGATGGGTTAAATGCAGAGGTGAAATTTCCCCATTGTGGGACTAATAAGGGTCACTTAATCACTGTAGTCATGACATCAGTTAAAACTCTGGTGGCAAATTTGGGTATGACTTATGACAATTTTATGTGGTATGTTGCATAAAAAGCCATTCACTAAACTTGGAGTATTGACAGATGCTTATATTAAGGAAAAAAAGTAAGATTTCCTGAAATAACGTTTTCATAGTTGGATTTCTTGGAGTAAGCAATAATATCTGTTTCTTCCCTAAAAATCTTAAAACTAATAAGAAAATATGTAAATGTAGCCTGTTAAATATGATACAAGCATCAAAGATTCTGTCTCCTTGTACAGTAATAAGATACAGAGGGCCAATATAAATTTATTTCTCTCATCTAAACTCTTTATAAGATTACATTTTGTTTAGAAATTAGTTTGCAAAAATGTGCTTTGACTTATAGCTGAATTAATGGTACATTAAAAGCAGTATTTCTTCAGGACAAGTGAATTATACAATACATTATCTGCTGTTTTCAGACTCAAGAGCACACCAAAGGATCCACAGAAGACATCAGGAGCTCTGATCAATGTTGCAAAATGCATTTCCAACCTGAAGTTCAGAGTGTGGGAGAACATGCAGGAGATTCTCCAGTACAGTGAGTTACCATTATTTGTAGACACAAGCCTGAAGTACAAAAGATTTGACTTATTATTAAAATAAACAGGCTTCATTTGGGGTTTGGAGTTTGAATTGAATTGATAAAAAAACTAAACATTAAAGGAAAAAAAAAATTGTGAAAAATCAAATTTACCCAATTTTGCACTCTTACCATAGTCAATAGTGTAGTCAATCAGCGACACATACTGTGTGTTCAAATTTTTCTTTACTTCAGCGCTTAAGCTAGGGAGCTGAGCTTACTAACAAACACTAGAACTAGAACAGTCACCCAAATAGCCAGTTTCTATAAAAATACCAAAACTAAAAAAATCACCAGAACTTCTTTCAAACCTTCTCAAACAGTATCCAGGTCTTCATTTACGTTGCACTAACTTGCTGATGTGCTTCAGAGCACCATATGACTTATGATGAATTTTAAAAATGAAACAAATTCCTCACTACAGGTAGCCATTTCAGACAGCACCAGGCCTGATATTCACAAAACAGGACTGATTTTGGATCACATGCCTCTGTATTTAAGTAGTCAGTGTTACTAAACCATTTGTTTAAGGACCACATATTAAGCATGACTGAACCTAATAAGTCTTTCACATTTCTTGGCTAAACAACATCATCAAGGTAAATTACATGGATGTTCTTCTTCTCTCTCCTCAGCCCCTGTTACTCTGGACCCCAACACTGCACATCGAGCCCTCCACCTGTCTGATGATCTCACTGCTGTTGTAAGCAGAAATGAGGAATTACTGCTTCCTAATAATCCAGAGAGATTTGATTGGTGCAAGTGTGTTTTGGGCTCTGAGGGTTTTAACTCAGGCACTCACCGCTGGGACGTCCAGGTTGGAGATACTGCTCGCTGGGAAGTGGGAGTGATAGCAGAGTCTATTCCGAGAAAGGGAGGATCTCTCTGGGGTGGTGTGTGGGCTCTGGGCTTTAACAGCACTGATAAATACTGGGTACGCTACCCAGGACAGCCACTCCAGTTTCTCAAAATAAAAGAGAAGCTGCAGAGGGTCAGAGTGCAGCTGGACTGGGACAGGGGGAAAGTGACCTTCACTGATCTTCTGACCAACACACACCTGCACACTATAACACACACTTTCACTGAGAGAGTTTTACCATTATTCCGAAACTGGAGTGTTCACTACGCGCTCAAAGTCTTACCACTGAGGTCGTCCATAACAGTGGAACAGCACAGATGAAGACAATGTCAATAGGAATCCAGTCAAAACGGTGTTGTTTATATGTGCAATAATGGGACAGTATGAACCACAGGGTGTAGAAACATCAGAGGTCAGATGAATCTTAAACATGGTTACGGATGAGCTTTCTGAGGCCTCATTTAAATAATCATGGATAAAGGATTATGAAGCAGGCCATTTAAACTGGTGCCCATGAGCCTCTGAGCCAGTCACTCATTTTATGAGACTAAAAATTCTCCACAAGGGGGCGATATTAGCCCTCTGAATAGCTTTTGATGCTTATTGAGTGGAGCTTTGCATCAAAGACACTGAGTCAGTGGTATTAATGGAGAAAACAGACAGAACAGAAGAAAATTTGCAAAGTTTATGGATTGAAACAGAATGAGAATGAGCATGAGAAACAGAAAATGAAGACAATGTCTAAGACTGAACTTCGGAGGACCCTGCAGATTTCTTTGAAGAACTGAAAGCAATGGAACCAAAATGAATGAAAACTGTAATAAAGGGTGGAGACACCAAACACTGAAAAGTGTTGTATTTAGTTGTTGAGTCTTCTGTGTTTTCTGTATTTTAAGGCTTGAACTGAACATTTATAGTGTTTACTGGTATTATGTTATGTATAAATTATGTATTGTGTTATGTATGAATTTCCTAAACAATTAAGTCATTAAAAACCTCACTGTTGCTGTTTGTCATGCATGTATTTATAACTGATTAGAAGCAATTTTACAGGCTTATGCCAATCATGATAAGGATTCATAGAAAGTGTTGGTTCTAATTTCTTCTTTCAATACCACAAAGTTGAAATACATAGTGTAGAGAGTGAGAATCTCTCAGGCCACCACCACTTAACAGAAATTGCCCACCCCCCCCAGAATGAACCATGCCGAAACGCTGCAGGGAGAGAAACACAAAGATGTTCTCACAGGTTAAAGTGAGTAAGGCTTGTTTCTCTCTTACAATGTCTTGTTTTTGATTTTGCACCCATATTAAAATTAAAGGCTCACACAGCATTCAGAGAGAATAGGCATTGAAAACAGGCATCATTGCTGTCGGAACAAAACCTTGTATCTAAAAAATGACAACTTCATAGGAGAAACAAAAACATTCTTAACTGGTGATGGAAGTCAGTGTAACAGCAATTTTTTTCCCCAAGTAGTTTTAGATCTTCTCTGTTTGTCATTTTATCACAAAATTTTAACACATTGTAAAAGGTTACTGGACTTTTCAAATGATGCAAAAATAATATACAACAACAAATGGAGATACAAGGCTGAATATGTATGTATTTATATCAAATTGCTGGTGGGCAAGTAGCATTTTCGGCCTGGTGATGATGTATAAACTTGCATATAAGCACAAGAACACGCAGACATACTATAAATGTTACATCCAAGTGAATATCCATAGTAGGTTAGGGGTTAAACCTGTGGACCCACCTCAAGTGGTGCAACTACTGTTTTCTGATTATAACTCGTCTCATACAGTGCATAAAAACAGATAACGCTAAACTTAGCTTCTCATTGTTATTTCCTGTTCCACCTTAAATAACCGTGGTAGTTATATTCAGACGTCTGTAAGGGTGCTAGCATGTAACCGCTGTACTGTATGTCAGATTTGAGAGATTAGCATATGGTGAATGCGGTACTGGCAAACATAACAGGCAGCGTTCTACAGAGTTCATTACTGTTTTTGAATTACCAACGTGAAGATGGAAAGCAGTGGCAAAAGCTGCAAAAAAAGCTAACAAAAAAGCTAATTAAGGCAGATAATAATAAAGGCCCTGCAGTCTACTGAGACGTCCCTGCCCCGCTGACCTGACGTAGGTTTAACAGCTTAATTCTAGAGAAGATCCTAATAGCAGCAGCTAAAAGTGCAAAGACCATTTCACTGTTGAGCTTAAAGAATCGTTTCATACAGCCTGTGACATGAAATCTAGCAACTTAATGTAAGACACAAACTGAGTATATGTGAAGTTACAGTCCCATAACTCTACGTTTTGAGTGTGGCAACAACAGCATTCAGTCAAAAGAGCATTTGTGAGGTTGTGAAGGCCTGGCTCGCAATCAGTGTTCCAATTCTTCCCAAATGTGTTCACTGGGGTTGTGGTCAGGGCTCTGTTCAGGCCACTGGAGTTCTCACAATGAACTTGTCAAGCCATTCATGGACCTTGCTTTGTGCACAGGGGGCACAGCACATGCTGGAACAGATAGAGGGTGGATGCTTGGCATCTCACACAGCGATCTCAGGCTTGTGTGCAGTTGCTCGGCCATGGAAATCCATTTATGAAACCCCCGATACACAGTTCTTATGCTGATGTTGCTTCCAGAAGCAGATTATAACTCTGTAGTGAGCGATGCAACAGAACATAGCAAAGTGCTTCAGCTGTGAGTTTGTGGCTGAGCAGTTCGTTGCCTAGAAGTTCCCATTTCATGTTGATAGCACTTCCAGTTGGCTGCAGCAGATCTAGCAGGGTAGAAATTTCACATACTGACTTGTGGGAAAGGTGGCATGCTATGTCAGTGACACGTTTAAAGTCACAGAGCCCTTCATTATAACCCAGTCTATGGCCAGTATTTGTCTATGTAGAATGCATGGCTATGCTTGATTTTATACAGCTAGTAGCAAAGAGTGTGGCTGAAGCACATGAACTTAATAATTATGTGTCCATATACCTTTAACCATATAGTGTATGTTGCTTGACTGTCCAGCATCAGGTGACTGTGTGACTTCAGTTGTGAATATGACCAGTGCAGAGTGAGCAAAGCCAACATCAACTTCCTTTTCTATCGGCTTTCTTTGATTTTGCCTGATCTAGTAGCTGTTTCATTCAACTATTCAGATGCTGTAAACTCACTAAACATTCTGCCAAAACATTTAATCATACTAACATGAAAATGATATAAAAGAAGAGAGACTCAAATGCACTAAAAAGCCAGGTTTTTAGTCAGGAATAGCTCTGTAAGCTTTACATTTTATTGATAAAGATTATTTTATTACTTTGTGCTATCATAAAAAAGGAATGGGCTACATTTTCAAGTTAGTCAGAAACATAAATTTGCTGACTCCTCACTTTTGTTTAGCACATGTGGGGCACTTGGTTTCTAAATTGCCTCTACAGTTTAACAGCCATCAGACTGTCACTTGGTTTCTAAATGGCCTCTACAGTTTAACAGCCATCAGACTGTCACTTGTTTTTTAAATGGCCTCTACAGTTTAACAGCCATCAGACTGTCACTTGTTTTTTAAATGGTCTCTACAGTTTAACAGCTATCAAGCTGTCAAAGGCAGCACTCTGTGTGGGGTGGGGTCACTTTCGGCAACAAGCCTAAACTTGCTAGAAATCTGTATTCTTTTTCAGTTACTGTTTGCCTTTTGTTTTTGAGAAGCCGTTAAACTAAACTTGTGTCAGTGCTTTAGTTAGCCAGAGCATGTTCTGTAGTGGGCTAAACTGTTAGCATGCTAGCGATGCTAATGCTAATCCTTTCTCCTGGTTGCAACACTGTTTAACATTTATCAATTGTTTGCTAGATTGTTTGACATTGTTGAAGACTACATGATGTCAAATAGTTGCTCTAGTGCAACCATTTGACATCATGTAGCCATCAACAAAACATATAACGCATATCTAGAATAAAACCTTGGATTTCTATGGTAAATCAAATACTTGGTACAGTATAATACGTTTCTATTTCATATAGTATATTTTAATAGCTGAGGATTACTAACCCACTTTGAGATGTACAAAATTGTTCTTTTCAATGGCTGCATTTTAATGGACTTTTGAAGAATCATTTGATCGTGTGGTCTTATTTGGTATTATGTCACTGTGATGTACACTGAGCTACAAAATCTGTATTTTACCCCAAAAAGTGTCACGACTACTGTCACAAAAAATTTCAGTGTCATCTGACATAGTCAACAGCACTGGCAAAGGCAACTTTCATTACAAATGACATCTACTGGAATAAGTGTTCATAAATGTTTATGTAGGATTGTGTCAGTTGTCATGAAGGGCTTATGAAGTTGTCATGCAGCCTTTTGATCACTGCCCTACAAAAAAGTGTTAAAGAGTAACTTCAGTAACCACAAGAGACAGAAATGCATACTTCTTTATTTTTGTTGCTTTTTAATGCTTAAAAAAAAATACATGAACAAGGTCAAAACAGTCTAATCATAAAGAAATTGATAATAAAAAGTACTTCAGTCAAAGAGGACAGAAAACGTTTCATCCCCTTGGAATTATAAAGTTCTATCTGACATTTTTGTCAAAATTGAGTTATTGATATATTCTGTAACAACTTCTTAACATTATGTGAGGTGTTTTTTTTTTTGAGTTGTATGCATTTTTGGACTCTTTATCTAGAAAACAAAAGAGGTTCTGTCTCCAAAGTCAAACTCTAACTTAGTTCTATAAGGTTCTATCTGTGAGCCAATCAGCTCTTTGAATACACACAAGAGAACCAATTAGGTTCTGCTTCTTTGTCATGCACTGCATCCTCCATGCACTGCCTGTCTCCTTGTAGTTTTCTTTTTTTTTTAAACTTATTGTCTTAAATTTTTATAAATATTAAGCCTTAAAGGTAATTAAATAGTGAACATTTGAATTTTTGGGGTTTTAATTACAACATAAACATTAATTTCATTCATTCATGCAGCTTTTTTTTTCTTTCTTTCTCCCAAAATAAAACATTTTGGCACATTAATATCACATTTCTGATATAAAACAAAACATCAGACTGCCTTTAGACTGACCGGCTACACTTACTTGCTGGGACAGTTCTTTACAGTAACTGGTCGCTGTGAAACCAAATGTACACTTAAACTAATGGTTCCTACCTAAAATGGACCTCTGCGCTGACCTTTATACTTAAAAAGCAATGCTTTTTTTTGAATAAGTAAAAGATGATTTATTCTAAAACAAGAAATGTCACAAAAAATAAATTAATACAAATAAATTTCATAAAAATGCCATAAGAATGCATTAAATTTCGCTTTCTGATAATGTAGACACTCTGCTACAACACTGATTTTATCTTATAAAAACAAATTATGAGGAACCTGTTTGTGTTCCTTGAAAATCACTGCTTCTTTTAATGTTTTACTAGATAGAACTTCATAATTCCTCAAAGTGAGTTCTTAGGATTAGAAGGTTCTGCATTTGACCTTTCCAAAAGAACTCATTTATAAATGCGATAGGATTTTGATATTGAACATTTAGAATACATTTAGGGTGTCTGTCATTTTCATGTATGACACAGACGTGTTCCACATATTGGTTTTGCTGAACAGAATGCAAAATCTTTGAAGCTCAACATCTCAAAACTGCTCAGAATGCAGACAGAACCTTTTAATTCTAAAGGGACGATTTATAGACCTCTGAAGTGAATCATCCTATTGGTGAGGTTTCAATGACAACGGGAGGAAAAATGTCCATATAGTAAAACATATGGATTTGGAAAATTTAACACTATGTGTGATTTTTGTCTTAGAGAAAACCAGCTTATACCAGAGGTTCCTAATATGGCCCATGACACCAACTACAGAATATAAACATAATTTTATAGGACGATTACTGTGCTTACTTATTTGATATGCCATCACTGCAATACTTAGAAAAGACCACACACAGAGATGCAATGCTTATTCTTATGCTTACAGTATTAAGATGCATCAAAGAAGCAGGTAAAGTCAGGAGGTCAGAAGTTTGGAAGAAAAAAAATCTCATGTCGATCTCAACTGATGTCGAGACTGTCGGGTGATGTCCTGATGATACATTAGCAGGATTCCCTGGAAACCAGAGAAGTCAAGACATGAGCTCTGGTGTTTGCATTGCCTGGTCAGATGATGAGATGATTATGCACTATTCCTTAACCAGTGTTTTACCGAATAAAACAAGAAGAAAAACAAGACTCTACTAGTGCAAACACCAAACGCTAAATTAAGACTATGCTGTTTGTGTGTGTTTTGTATCTTACCACACTTGTGCACTAGATTTTATCCTCTATGTACTCGGTGGTGATGGAGTTACCAGACTGGCACCTGTACTCTCCAAATTCATTCATGCTGAGGGACCCAGCAGTGATGGTCAGCTTGACTGGGACCTTCACATCTACCTCCTTCCTTACCACGTTCACAGTGAACTTGGTGCGGGGAGGGACAGTGGCTGGCAGGGAGATCCGGACACTCTTCTTCTCAGTTCTGGTGTTGCTGCTCCCTTTCTCTACAGTGAAGGTATTACTCAGGTTGTGGTTTCCCTTCATCTGTTCTACATCTACACTAAATTTCATTCCCCAGGTGATCTGTGTAGCATTGCCAAAGCTGAAGCTGTCAGTGACAGAGCCCTCATATTCTCTATACAGCTCAGTGGAGAAGCTTTCTTCACGTTCTCCACAGTTCAGACCACATATGGAGTCGATCGTAACTGATTTGACATGTTCTTCTTTCTTGTCCCAGAGAACCTCTGCTGTAACAGTGGGCCTTCCTGGCTTCAGAGGGCACACATGGGACACTCGGTCATTGAATGAGTCGTACACAGGAACATCACAAGAAGCTCTGGCCACCATCTTTGCCCCACGTCTGTCGGCATGCTCATACAGGACCCAGGCTCCTCTCTGAACCTTGTGAGAAGATGCCACATTGTTAAAAGAGCCGTACCACAGGTTGGTCTCATCCTTCAGCACAATACTTCTGCCCTTATAGTCCGCATCTTCATAAAGTGTTATCTGAGGGTTCGTCAGGTCCTCCGTCAGCACCTCTAGTGAAGAAATGCTGTCATTGTGCTCCACTCTGGCGTATTCACCCTCCTCATAGATTTCCTGGTTACCACTGAAATTGACATCTGAGTACGCCACCCATGGATTCCCGATCACCTTCAGAGAGGAGATGCAGTCATTAAAATTCTCCTGAGCTAAGTTGGAGACAGAGGAGGTGAACTCTTTGCTGATGCCTTGAAAGACAGCATTTTCATAGATGATGATCTTGTTCATGGTGTCTGGAGGAGTTTCCCTGATGCCTGTACAGAAGGAGAGGAAACTGAGTTCTTGAAGACTTCTTATAGGCTCTTATACCTGCTGTTTGAGGGCACATGATACATATGAAGGTGGAGTCAGAGGCTCATACTGCCACATTACCAATTAAGGTAAAGCACTAAATCTTGTTCAGAGCCAAACAGGCTTGAGATGCCTCATGATTTATTCAGCAGTGAGCAGATATTTGCATCCTATGTGTGCTGCACCTGGCATGATGCCCCTTCACTGACATGAGCAAAAAACACCTATAAGTGTGAATGAGTAAAGATGAGTTAAAAGAGGCATTCCTAGAAATTGTTGTATTTATAATGATGTTGTTTGCTGCAGATAATCATTGTTCTTTCTGCAGACCTGCTTGCATGTTCATGAGCACACTATCACCCTCTATTTTGAGCTCGACCTTCACAAAGCATTGAATTGGTTTATAAATGCCACTCTTGGTTTGTTTCCAACCTAACAAGTCTGCTTTCTCACCCATATTTAGCCAAAAATTTCTCATTGTTGTCCTCTGACTTGTATTCTTGCTATGAGATCATGTCCATCTCTGTTAGACTATACACCCATATGGCATAACACTGACTTTCCACTTACCAATAAAATCCCAAATGTCCCCAGATAGATAAAAAAAGAGTATAACACATTCCAAGCACATCTTTTATAACAACAATTTTATGTAATTCTCACATCTAACCCAGACATGTGACTTTGTCAGTAACCAGCACCTCAAATATCTAAAATTTAAGTCAATTATAGGCTTAAAAATCAGACATATGAACTCACCTTCCCAATTTCAGACGTCATTAATTTTTCCTTTACAAAGAAACCCTTGTCCAAAATTACAAGGTAGCATCCAAATCAGACTCAACATTTGAGGAAATGGAAAGATCTTTCAATCACTCCCAATACTGATTTCTGGTCACAGATCCTTAAAAACATATTTAACATGGCTAATAGTACAACCCAAACTTCAAAAAAGTTGGGACGCTGTATAAAATGTAAATAAATGTAAATAAAAACAGAAAGCAATGATTTGCAAATCTCATAGACCCATATTTTATTCACAACAGAACATAGAACACATATCAGATGTTGAAAGTGAAACATTTTAACCATTTCATGAAAAATATTTACTCATTTAGAACTTGATGGCAGCAACATGTCTCAAAAAAGTTGGGAGAGGGGCAACAAAAGTCTGGAAAAGTAAGTGGTACTAATAAAAAAGCAGCTGGAGGAGCAATTTGCAACTAACTCACATGACTGGATATAAAAAGAGCATTTTAGAGAAGTAGAGTCTCTCAGAAGCAAAGATAGGCAGAGGTTTACCAATCTGCGAAAAACTGCGTCTAAAATTGTGGAACAGATTCAGAAAAATGTTCCTCAATGTAAAATTTGGAAGACCCTCCTTCCACAATACATATATCATCAAAAGATTCAGAGAATCTGGAGAAATGCCTGTACGCAACACAGTTCGCCGTGCAATCCACAAATGCAATTTAAAGCTGCATCATGCAAAGAAGAAGCCATATATAAACAGGATCCAGAAACGCCGCCGTCTTCTCTGGGCCAAAGCTCATTTGCAATGCACTGAGGCAAAATGGAAAACTGTTCTGTGGCCAGATGAATCAAAATTTGAAATTATTTTTGGAAACCACAGATGCCATGTCATTTTAGAACAACATATGCTCATATGAGTCTGGGTGCTGAACTGGCCTGCCTGCAGTCCAGATTTTTCACCAATAGAAAACATTTGGTGTATAATGAAACAAAAAATCTGGCAAAGAAGACCCAGAACTGTTGAGCAGCTGGAATCCTACATCAGACAAGAATGGGACAACATTCCTCTCCCAAAACTCCAGCAATTACTCTCCTCATTTTCCAGACATTTACAGACTGTGGTTAAAAGAAGAGGGGATGCTACACAATGGTAGACACAGCCCTGTCCCAACTTTTTTGAGATGCGTTGCTGCCATCAAGTTTTAAATGAGTTAATGTTTTTCATGAAATGGTAAAATGTCTCACTTTCAACATTTGATATTTGTTCTATGTTCTATCGTGAATAAAATATGGGTCTATGGGTTTTTATTTACATTTATTTACATTTTACAAAGTGTCCCAACTTTTTTGGAATTGGGGTTGTAGTAGTCTGCACCTCATGCAATACAAAATTATTCACAAAGTACACTACACCGGACTAAAATGATTTAAAATAGGATTTATAGACTCCCTGCTCATACTGCTCACTAAACACCCCCGATAACTACACTCATGTCACATAGTACTGTATGCCCAATAAATACTTTTGGCAACAAATTATTGATCAATTAACCACATTATTGAATCAGTCTCTTCCACTATCCCCATCAGTCTATTTGGAGACATATCAACAGTAAGATTAACAAACAAAAACAGCAGAATTCTTCTCATAGCGCTAACCATCGCCAAAAAAAAACAATTCTGCTGATTTGGAAATCAAGGAGGACCAGCATCCTCGCTGGAAAAACATACTCATAAATTATACAACCCCATTTCCAAAGAAGTTGGGACGCTGTGCAGAATGTACATAAAAATACACTGCAATGATATGCAAATGATGTAAACCATATTTTTAAAGGAAAATACTACAGAGATAACATATCAAATGTTGAAACTGAGAAATTTTATTGTTTTTTGAAAAATATATGCCCATTTTGAATTTGATGCCAACAACATGTTCCAAAAAAAGTTGGGATGGGGGCATGTTTACCACTGAGGAAACCAGTTGCTGTAGTTTTAAAAGTGAAATGTTTTTCCATTTTTGATTGGTATAGTATTTTAGCTGCGGTTCAGGGTCTCCTTTGTTGTATTTTTCATTTTATAATGTGCCAAATGTTTTCACTGGTGACAGGTCTGGACTGCAGTTTAGTACTTGGACTATTTTAATATGGCACAATGCTGTTGTAATGCAGAATGTGGTTTGACATTGTCTTGCTGAAATATGCAAGGCCTTCTCTGAAAAAGACGTTGTCTGGATGGCAGCATATCTTGACAAAACATGTATATATTGTTCAGCTTTAATGGCACCTTCACAGATGTGCACGTCACCCATACCATGTTCACTAATGCACCCCTATAACATTGTGAATACTGGCTTTTGAACTGTGCACTGATAACAAGCTGAGTGGTCTTTAGCCTGGAGGACACAACGTCCATGATTTCCAAAAAGAATTTCAAATGTTGATTTGTTAGACCACGGGACACTTTTCCACTTTACTTTAGTCCATTTTAAATGAGCTCGGGCCCAGAGAAGGTGGCAGCATTTCTGGATCCTGTTTATATTTGGTTTCTTCTTTGCTTTTTTTGCTTTTTTTAAACTTGCACTTGTGAATGCAGTGATGTACTGTTTTCACAGACATTTGTTTTCAGAAGTGTTCCTGAGCCCATGCAGTGATTTCCACTACAAAATCACGTCTGTTTTTAATGCAGTGCCATCTGAGGGCCCAAAGATCGTAGCCAGCATATACTGGTTTTTGGCCTTGTCCCTTGCATACAGAGATTTCTCCAGATTCTCTGAATCTTTTAATGTTATTATGTACGATGGATGATGAAAAGCAATAGTTCTTTGCTATTTTACATTGAAAATTCTTGAATTGTTGCACTATTTGGTCGTGCAGTCTTTCACAGAGTGGTGAACCCCTCCTCATCTTTACCTCTGAAAGACTCAGCCTCTCTGGGTTGCTTTTTTGTACTTAATTATGTTACTGATCTGTTGCCAATTAACCACCAGGTGTTTTTTAGCATTACACAACTTTACCAGCCTTATGTTGCCCTGTCACAACTTTTTGGAACATGTTGTTGGCATCAGATTCAAAATGGGCATATATTTTTCAATAAATAAAATTTCTCAGTTTCAACATTTGATTTGTCGTCTTTGTACTATTTTAATGAAAGTTAGGTTTAAGTGATTTGCACATCATTGCATTTTGTTTTTATTTACATTTTACACAACGTCCCAACTTTTTTGGAAATATGGTTGTATATCAATGGAACATCTTCCAGCCTTGGTCAAAAACAAATCCACTGCATTCAACCTGACCTGGTCAACATTTATTACCATCCTACAACAATAACCTCCCGAACCCAATTTATTCAATTTGCCCCTTTTGAGAACTATAAACCCAAAACACAGCTACCAATACTGCGTGTATTCAGACACTCCACATAATTGCTAGCCTGCCCACGGACATCCATCCCCCCATGCACACACACACATATAGACACATGACCAACACCCACACAAACATCAGAGAACGGCAATAGTTACATGCTATAAATTTTGTATTATTATCATTGTTTTTTGTTATATTTATATTGTTTTAATGTATATTGCTAAATAATAATAATAATACATAAACAATAATTGTTTATTATATTTAAATTGTTATTTTATTTATATTGTTAAATAAATAAAAGAAAAATATTAGACTGAATCAAGCTTAGAGTAAGCTGGCTAAGCAAGACATCTTGCTGTGTGTACCAGTGCCCAGCTGGGGGGAGGCCATAACACCAACTCTGAATATGATGTGGGTCTACAACTAAAACAGCATGTTCTGGGCACAGTTTAGCATGTGTAATAGCAAAATGTGTAATAAAATATTGTCAACAACAAAATGACAGCTACTGAAAAAAATAATAATAAAGTGGTCTGTCCAAAACTTAAGGCACATTTTGTGATTCATGTTTTTCCTGTCAATCTCATCAAATGGAAATTACTGCACTAAAATTTTGCAGAACAGTGCAATATTTCAGTTTGTTCCTTAAAGATTGTGTGTAGCAAGAAAATCAACAAGACATCATTTGACTGGGGATGAACAAACTTTTCCATACTACTGTATGGTGGAACGGGATGGAGAATAAATGTTGAACTAACTTGATTTGAAACAATATTTGTTGTTTGCATCTAAACAAAAACAACAAAAAACAAGAAGAAGCAAGAAATCATAATTCTCCCTTCAGCAAAAGTTAGAAAAACAGAGCTAAAGGTTATTTACTGACTCCCAAACTACTATTGGGCCTGACAGAAATGAATGCTGTTTGAAGCATTATGTTTAATGTAGGCACTCTGATGTAGCTGTGGTAAGTGTGAATTTAGTGCCCCCTTCTGACCAAGTTTTTATTACTGAAGGAAACATGCGCTAACAGCAGACTGCAGGAAGGGCAGAGCTGGGTGACCAGCATGTCCAACTACCCTAATATGAATACACATAATGTGTTTTCACTTCGTTACTGAGAATTCTTTTTCTGAAAACTGACTTGTGCATATAACTTATGATTAAGACCACTGCAGAAGAAGACCAGACTTCCCCATTAATTAAATAATAATAATAAACACTCAGCCATGATTGAAATAAGATATAAATATGGGTCATTTTTGACCCATGTTGTGCACAAATTCATCAGAACTACTTCTTTTTTTGGTAAAAAGCTTAATATTATGAAACCCTATAATGGTTTGAAAGAACTATGTTTCATATTGATAATACACATAATACATCTTAAGAAGGATGGTTCTTCATGGGTTCTTTAGTAAAGGAAATGGTTCTATATAGAACCATAAACACTCAAAGAACCCTTTGCATGATTAAAGGGTTCATTGCATCATGAAAGTGTTTTTCAAATGGATGCAGAATGTGCTGTAGATGGTTCTGTGTAGAATCTTTTAAAAAAGGGTTCTATATAGCACCCAAAAGGGCTCTTCTATTGTTAAAAGCTTGACATCGTACCAAAAAGGTACTATATAGAACCATTTAAAGCACATACTCCATCAGTCTGAAGAACTCTTTCACAATGCAAAGAACCCTTTAATCATACACGGGGTCCTTTAAGTGTTCATGGTTCCATGGAACTCTTGAAGAACAATCATTTTTAAGAGGGCAGATATGATGCTGTATTTCAGACAACACCAGGATTGACATTCACAAAGCAGAACAGATCTTGGATCAGAAGCCTCTGTATTTATGTAGTCAGTGTCACGAATCCAGTCAGAACAGTACTGTTTGTATGTGCAATAATCGGACGGGATGCATCACACAGTGTAGAAAGATCAGTGGTCAAATGAATCTAAAACATGGTTACAGATAAGCTTTTTGAGGCCTCTTTTAAATTATCAAGGACAATGGATTTTGCACCAGGCCTATTAAACTGATTGCCAAGAGCCTCTGAGCCCAAGGAGCCTTGAGCTGTACATTTTTATTAGATGTGTACCCCACTGACCTGCCCTGGAACTCACTACTCAATCACTCACTCAGTCACACATTTTATTAGGCTGAAAATTCTCCACAAGGGGGCGACATTAGCCATCAAAATAGATTTTGATGCTCATTGAGTGGAGCTTTGCATCAGTGACATTGGGTCAGTGTTAGTAATGGAGAAAACAGACAAAACAGAGGAAAATTTGCAAATAAAACAAAGTAGCTGCTGCTGTTCTCAGAACAATGGACTGACCACCCCAGAGTGCAGAACTCAACTTTAGTTTGAGATTTCTTGGATCATGAGAAATGCAATTAACCAAAATGAATGAAAGCTATAATAAAAGATGAACACACAAAATAATGTTATATTTAGGTGTTGAGGCTTCTGTGTTCACTGTATTTTAAGGCTTGTACAGAACATTTACAGTGTTTATTGGTTTTATGTTATGTATAAGTTATTATTATGTATATATTATGCATAAATTTCCTTAACAATTAAAAGTCATTAAAAAACCTCACTTTTGCATTTTTTGCAAGTGAAACAGGCAGTGCAATAATAAATGTACAAGAAGGTGCAGGTAACAGCATATAATGACAATACTGAATAAATATGTGAAGATATTGGTACTGAAATAAAGTGTCTAGTGTGGAGTGTCCAGATGTGCAAGATGTGCGATAAGGTGTGCAGAAAGTGCAATATGTACAGTAAGGTGTCCATATGGGCAGATGGATAAAATAAACCTGTGATTTAGTATGAGATAAACCTATGATTTAACATGAGATTCAGATTCAGTCCTAATCTCTCCTCTTCCTTCTTCTCTCTTCTCTTCTGGCCCCCCTGGGAAGAGTTGAAGAGCCTGATGGCTCTGGGGACAAAGGATCTTCTGAGTCTGTTGGTTGAGCAGCTCTGTGACAGGAACTTGCCACTAAACTTGCTCTTCTTGTCCATGATGATGGTGTGCAGTGGGTGGCCATCGTCCTCCATAATGGAGAGCAGTTTGTGCAGTGTCCTTCTCTTGGCCACCTTAACCACAGAGTCCAGTTCCACACTGACCACTGACCCCGCACGCCTGACCAGCTTGTGCAGTTGCATCTCGTCTCTCTTTTTCCTGATTCCTCCCCAGCACACCACAGCACAAAAAGACAGCTGGCAACCACCGTCTGATAGAACATCTGCAGGAGCTTCCTACAGATGTCAAAGGACCCCAGCCTCCTCAGGAAATACAGCTGGTTTTGCCCCTTCCTGTACAGAATGTTTGTGTTGGCTGACCAGTCCAACCAGTTGCAGTCTGAGATACCTGTAGGTCCTAACCCTCTCCACTTCAACCCCCTCAATAGAGATTGGCTGTGTGGGTGGCCTAGCCCTGCGAAAATCCACCACCATCTCCTTGGTCTTGGAAGTGTTCAGTAGCAGGTTGTTCCTACGGCACCACACCACAAAGTCCTTCACCAGGTTCCTGTACTCCTCCTCCTGCCCTCCCCTTACACACGCCACAATGGCAGTGTCATCTGAAAACTTCTGCATGTGGCACATCTCAGAGTTGTACTTAAAGTCAACTTGTGTCCTTGCCAGCTTGTCTTTCAGTTGAAGGGGCTGAATGGTATTAAAGGCACTGGAAAAATCTAAGAACATGACTCTTATAGCACTGCCACCCTTGTCCAGATAAGAGTGGGCCCGATGGAGAAAGTATAGCATGGCATCCTCTAATCCCACTTTCTCCCTGTAGGCCAACTGCAAGGGGTCCATTGTGTGTCGAACCTGGAGTCTGAGAAGGTGTAGAAGCAGACGCTCCAGGGTCTTCATGACATGTGATGTTAGAGCGACCGGCCTGAAGTCATTGAGTTCACAGGGTCGCCCCCTCTTGGGTACTGGAATGAGGCATGATGTCTTCCACAGAGTGGGAACCCTCCCCAAGCGCAGACTCAGGTTGAAAATGTGCTGTAGGGGTGCCCCCAGCTCATTGGCACAGGACTTCAGTAGTAGAAGATGTGCAGAGGGGGGAGAAGGGGGGGCTGCAGCAGTGCTGTAGATCAGATCGAATGTGTTAATGCGTGAAAAGGTGGGGGAGAGGGGGCTGTGTTGTCTGTGCTGTCAGTCTGTGTGTGTGTGTGTGGCGGGGGGGGGTGGGGGGGGGTGGGGGGTGCATGAATATTCAATTGAAGAAGTACGGTGTTGATATCCAGGCAGGCAGAGACTGAAGTACCAGGAGCTGAGAAGAGGGAGGGTGTGGAGGTGACCACTGGACATATAGGAGCTGTGGCAATTGTCCTGTTTTTTGTAGTGGGACTCTACATTTTTATATAGAAGATGTTGAACTCATTGGCTCTCTCTGCGTCACCATCTAACGCACCATCCATCCTCTGCTTACAGCCTGTAATGGTCTTCATACCATTCCATACCTCCCTCATGTTATTCTCCCTAGTTTATACCTCCAGTGTTTCCCCATGCAGCTCATATATATACACCCATTATGAGCTACTATTTATTTATCTGCCTAAATCGATATCCAAAGCTTATTGTATTATTAAACTGGTGCTGTGATTAAACTGTTCATTTTTAAATTTTTGAGTAAACTCCAGACCCCCCCAACATTAAAGCCCCCCACCCCCTTCACTTTCATGTATTCCTTCTAAGGTCTTGCTTTGATCATTAGTTTGAAAGTATGTAGGTGTCATTACAGCCACAGAACACTGAAGCCAGATGATAAAGGCTTGTTTGTGGCCAAGGCGCTAAACATGCAGAACTATTAGTCATAAGGTGTTAACACCATGCCGACATGCATTTCAGAGTGTAGTAACTGCTTTATTTGTTAGCACAGAGCTGTTTTTGATAACTTGTCATCAACTGTGTGACTGGATGTTCACTAACCTTTTAAAAGTAAATAAAAGCCCACAGCTAAAATGATGTTTTATATCCCCAATACAGTGTAAGTTCAATGAAACATGTGAAAGCTATCTGTTATTCTGAAGAGAGGAGGAGACCTCAGACCGAGTCTATGAGAAGACAAGGACAGATTGTGTTGAATCTCTTAGTTTATTAGCATTATGAGGTTTTGGCGTTTGCCCTTTACACTGGCAGAATTCTGATCTGCATGTTGTTCGGGCTTTGGGCTTTTATCGCAGCTGGACTGGGACAGTGGGAAAGTGACCAACACACACCTGCACACTATAACACACACCACTCAGAGAGTTTTACCATTATTCCAGAGCTGGAGTGCTCTATCTATCTATCTATCTATCTATCTATCTATCTATCTCTCTAAACACTTGTATTTGTTATAAAGTTAAATTGTAACTTTACAACAGAAGGAAAGAACTTACTTTACTTTTAATGTAAGCCAATGAAACATTTTGGGCCATTTATCTTGTTCCATTCCTCATGAAATTTACACGCAATATAACGGGCATCTTCAAATTATGTCAAAAACTGAAAAATTTATAAACCTGAGATACATTTTTGTTCCAACGGCCTGAGCCAAAACATTGAGTTTTCAGTCATTATTTTGAAAGTATATAGGTGTCCATTCTTTTCACATTATTAAGCTGCCATTACAGCCACAGACCTCTGAGAAGGCTTGAGTGTGGTCAAGGCGCTAAACATGCAGAGATGATTTGGCATTAAAGGTGCCAACCCCATGCCAAAGTGCATTTCAGAGTGCAGTGACTGCTTCACTTGGTAGCACAGAGGTGTTCTTGGTAACTTATAGTAAACTGTGTGACTGGATGCTGACTAATCTTTTAAAAGTCAATTTCAAACAGAAGCCAACAGCTAAAATTATGTTCTATATCACTCATATGGTGTAAGATCAATAAAACATCTGAAGGTTATCTGTTATTCTGAAAAGTGGAGGAGACCTCAGACCAAATCCATAAGAAGACAAGTAGATATAGTCTATAATTTTTCAGTTTATTAGCAGTATAAGGATTATTAGAGGCTTTTGTATTGCAGTTTTACTGCCTGTTTAAAATAGGAATAACTGAGGAGTGTTTTTTCCATCACTGTTGGGGTTCAAACGTGTTCTGATTGTTGAGACATGAAAGGGGAGTGCAGTGAATAAATCTTGAAAACGTTTCTATAGGATAGGTTACTGCTTAAGTTCTCTACTGTAGCATTAACAGCATTTAAAACATTTAGATGAACAGGTTGTAATAGTAAGTCACAACACAGCCGTACCTGTAGCTAAAGAGACTCATACTGTTAATGTCATATAAACTGAATACACTTATGTTCATCAGGAATATAACATTAATGATAAGTTAACAAGTACAGGAGTAAAATATATTGGAATGTTTGCAGACATCTGATAGCTCCAATAGCAATTATTCATTTTGTGATACACTATATTGCCAAAAGTATTCACTCCCCCATCCAAATCATGTGAAAGAATGGGTCACTCTCAGGAGCTCAGTGAATTCCAGCATGGTACCGTGATAGGATGCCACCTGTGCAACAAGTCCAGTCATGAAATTTCCTCACTACTAAATATTCCACAGACAACTGTCAGTGGTGTTATAACAAAGTGGAGGCAACTGGGAATGACAGCAACTCAGCCACGAAGTGGTAGGCCACGTAAAATGACAGCGCGGGGTCAGCGGATGCTGAGGTGCATAGTGCGCAGAGGTCTCCATCTTTCTGCAGAGTCCATTGATGCAGACCTCCTAACTTCATGTGGCCTTCAGATTAGCTCAAGACCAGCATAGAGAGCTTCATGGAATAATTTTCCAAGGCAGAGCAGCTGCATCCAAGCCTTACATCACCAAGCGCAATGCAAAGCGTCAAATGCAGTGGTGTAAAGCATCGCCACTGGACTCTAGAGCAGTGGAGACTATAGAGGAGTGGGTACTTGTCTGACTGCATTGTGCCAAGTGTAAAGTTTGGTGGAGGGGGATTATGGTGTGGGGTTGTTTTTCAGGAGTTGGGCTCGGCCCCTTAGTTCCAGTGAAAGGAACTCTTAATGCTTCAGCAGACCAAGAGATTTTGGACAATTTCATGCTCCCAACTTTGTGGGAACAGTTTGGGGATGGCCCCTTCCTGTTCCAACATGACTGCACAACAGTGCACAAAGCAAGGTCCATAAAGATACGGATGAGTGAGTTTGTCTTGACCTGAACCCGATAGAACACCTTTGGGATGAATTCGAGCGGAGACTGCGAGCCAGGCCTTCTCGTCCAACATCAGTGTCTGACCTCACAAATGCGCTTCTGGATGAATGGTCAAAAATCCCCATAAACACACTCCTACCCCTTGTGGAAAGCCTTCCCAGAAGAGTTAAAGCTGTTATAGCTGCAAAGGGTGGGCCGACATCATATTAAACCCTATGGATTAAGAATGGGATGCCAGTCAATTTCATATGCGTGTGAAAGCAGACGAGCGAATACTTTTGGCAATATAGTGTACGTGTAGTGCACAAGCTAAGCCAGCACTTCAAATGTGGATATGCAGCAGAGTAATTATCTATTCTTAAACTAGTTAAGAAGTCATAACACATTATATTAAGAATGAAAGAATAATTGTTGTGTTAGTATTTATATATGTTCATTTATATATTAATTTAGTGTTAATTAAGCCTGAATTATTATTTAGTTACCTAGTTAGTGATCATGTAATAAATTAGTAATTGATTTCACTAACTCATAGTTTATTTTGTCATTAGTTAATAGTCTAATTGCTCAGTAACAACATAATAACTGCTGCTAATGACACTGCTAATGAATGAGTTTACTAATATAAAGAAAAAAAAATATGAGAACAAACCAATATTTCTAAGTTACTCTCATAATTATATGTTAATTAATCTATAAATCTTTTATTACATGGTCCTCCACTGTGGAGGACTTGGAGGACTTCATATTACTGAATACTTTGTGTCCCTCCAAGTAATGTGACAGTCTTTACCACTAATTTACTAATTATACTACAAAACCCTGATTAAAAATCACTGAGAATCACAGTAGAAACTTAATTTTCTACAGCCTACCAAGTCTGGATTTGGTCATCGGGAGAGTTGGGAGAATTCCTGGTAGGCAGGTAATGTTTTGGGCCGGTGCTAATGTATAAATTTGCATATGATCACAAGAATGCTCAAACTATACATGTTACATCCAAGTGAATATCTGTGGTAATTTAGGGGCTGCCTGCTGCTCTCACCTCAAGTGGTGCAACCCCTGTTTTCCGATTGTGACTCATCTCATATAGTGGATAGAGATGAGGCTGAAGTTAGATTCTTATTCTTCTATTTCCTTTTCCACCTTACATGACATAGCAGTTACATTCAGACATCTGTGGGACTGTTTAGGGTGGAACAGAGAATAAATTCTTCTACTTATTCTTCAAATAAGAAGCTAAAATCTGCCTTAAGAGATTAGCGTATCAAATTCAGAGGGATGATGAATCTGGTACTGGCAAACATAATAGAGGCAGCACTCAACAGTGTTCATTAGTGTTTTTTCATTACTGATGCCAATGGAAAGCAGCAACAAGAGCTGCAAGCAAAAGGAAAATCCAAGGTGGCACCAAGAAGACAAGAACAAAAAAGCTAATTAAGGTGGAGGAGGACATATCTGAGCAGTGGACAGTGAACTGACCTTAGCTTAGTGAGCATTAGTTCACTAGCTAGGCACCTAGGTTATCCAAATGTAGCATATAAATAATATTTATAAAGATGGAAGTTTGCAAATTTTAGCAAAAATGTGTGTGTGTGTGTGTGTGTGTGTGTGTGTGTGTGTGTATGTGTCAGTAGAAATACTCTCAGAGTTTGGAGTGGGCTGATTGCATCATGTAACTCCCAGTCCAAAAACAAGTCCCATTCCGTCCCTCCAGTCTACAGAGACATCCTTGCCCCGCTGACCTGAAACCTGACCTGGGTTTAATAACTTCACTTTAGAGAAGATCCTAACAGCAGCGGCTAAAAGTGCAAAGACCTTTTCACTTTTTAGCTTAAAGAATCGTTTTATATAGCATGTGACATGACTGACCAATAGACCTCTGGTTTCATAAGTAATTGTAAACTATCTAGCCAGCAACGCACCATCCTTCCTCTGCATACAGCCTGTAATGGTCTTCATACCATTCCATACCTCCCTCATGTTATTCTCCCTTAACTTCTGCTCCACCTTCTTCCTGTAGGAAGGTGTTCTTGGCCTCTCGCAATTGGACTTTGAGCTCCCTCTGGACGTTCCTAAGCTCTTACTGGTTGTTGTCTTTAAAGGCTCTCTTCTTCTTGTTCAGCAGGCCTTTGACATTGCTGGTTATCCAGGGCTTGTTGTTAGCAAAGCAGTGCAGAGTTTTCAGAGGAAAAATAATGTCCATGGAAAAGTTCATGTAGTCCATCATGCAGTGTGTAATCCCCTCAATGTCCTCCCCATATGGCTCCTGCAGTACACTCCATTCAGTGGACTTGAAGCAATCCCTAAGAGCTGCTTCCGCTTCAGGAGACCATTTCCTGAAGGAGCGCATCGTTACAGCTTGTCTTTGGACACGGGGCTTGTACTGAGATTGCAGGTAGACCAGGTTGTGGTGAGATTTTCCCAGAGGGTGCAGGGGAGTGGTGACTTATGCATCCTTCACCTTGGTGTAAAGGAGATCAATTGTCCTGTTTTTTCTAGTGGGGCAGTCTACATACTGGTAAAAAGCAGTGAGCATTGAGTCCAGTGTAATGTGGTTAAAATCACCAGTGATAGCAATGACAGCGATGACAGCCTCCGGGTGCTGGGTCTGAAGTCTTGCGTTGGTTGCGTGTATGACGTCACACGCCATCTCAGCATCCACGTGAGGAGGAACGTAAACACAAACAACAATGGCGTGGGACAGCTCCCTAGGCATGTAATAGGGATGGAGACTCACCGCCAGCTGTTCAATATCCTGACAGCAGATTATCTCCTTCACAGTCACATGTCCTGGGTTACACCATCTGATGTTCACAAAAAGAATGAGTCCCCCACCTTTGCTTTTTCCGCTCAGTTTGGCGTCCCTGTCCGCTCTCACGGTGGTGAATCCGGGAATGTCCACGTTAGCATCGGGAATGTTGCCGGTTAGCCACGGTTCCGTGAGACATAAAAGACTACATTCCCGGTATGACCACTGATTACGAACCAGTGCTGCTAGTTTGTCTGTCTTGTTGGCCAAAGAGTTCACATTCCTCATCACCACCAAAGGAATAGATAGTTTATACGTCCAGTGTTCCCCCATGCAGCTCATATATATACACACATTATGAGCTACTTTTTATTTATCTGCCTAAATCGATATCCAAAGCTTATTGTATTATTAAATTGGTGCTGTGATTAAACTGTTCATTTTTAAATTTGTGACTAAACTCCAGAACCCCCCCAACATTAAAGCTCCCCCCCACCCACACACACACACACACACACACTTTCATGTATTCCTTCTACGGTCTTGCTTTAAATCATTAGTTTGAAAGTATGTAGGTGTCATTACAGCCACAGAACACTGAAGCCAGATGATAAAGGCTTGTTTGTGGCCAAGGCGCTAAACATGCAGAACTATTAGTCATGAGGTGTTAACACCATGCCGACATGCATTTCAGGGTGTAGTAACTGCTTTATTTGTTAGCACAGAGCTGTTTTTGATAACTTGTCATCAACTGTGTGACTGGATGTTCACTAACCTTTTAAAAGTAAAGAAAAGCCCACAGCTAAAAGACTTTCTATGAATGTCATCTTTGTAAGCATCTATAAACATATTTAATCACGTTATAATGTATTCATAAGGCATTATTAACATGATTATAAATATTTATGAAAAAGAATTACACTGAATTACACTTTATAGCCATGTTTATGATGCATTATGAATTGTTAATATAATGTATTATACATAGTGCTAATAACATGTTATAATGTCAGTGCCAAAGAAGTCAGTTCCAGCTTGGAGACTGCAAAGTAAAGACAAATACCAAGCTAACGGTGGTGAACATTACCTTTCCCACATTGGATAAAACACTGATGGCAGCACTAGTTTAAACTCTGACATCTGAAGCCTGTAATGCGCTTTATTGTGAATGTTTTACTGTTTCAGTAAATCCTTCAGTAAATATTTCAACTTGAAGCCTCACTCTTAACACTGGAGGAGGCTTTAGTACAGTATGCCTCACTTTACTTAGAGCGGACAAATACAACTTATGAGCGATTATAATTTGTAATGAACACAACTTATAATGTATTATGTTAATAATTCATAATGCATAATAAACATGGCTATAATGTATAATTCATTTTTATAAATATTATAGCTATGTTTGTAATGTCTTATGAATGCATATAACATGTTATGAATGTGTTTATAGATGCTTACAAAAAGTGACATTCATAGAAAGTGTTACCGTTATGTTTTATATCCCCAATACAGTGTAAGTTCAATAAAACTTGTGAAAGCTATCTGTTATTCTGAAAAGAGGAGGAGACCTTAGACCAAGTCTATGAGAAGACAAGGACAGATTGTGTTGAATCTCTCAGTTTATGAGCATTATAAGGTTTTGGCGTTTGCCCTTTACACTGGCAGAATTCTGATCTGCATGTTGTGATAAAATGCTAATATACTAATGACCACAATAAAAAGGAAAATGAAAGAAATGCTTTACAATATGTTTGTTTCATAAACTGTCAACTGACAATTTATAACACATCCGTAGTTAATCAGAATTTAAAAACGTACAAATGTTTATATGACAGTTCATGCAGTTTATGTGTGTTTCCATATTTAAATATGCTGTATGTGGTACAGCACTCTTTCACTGAGAGAGCTTTACCTTTTGGGCTTTGGGCCTTTATCGCAGCTGGACTGGGACAGTGGGACAGTGACCAACACACACCTGCACACTATAACACACACCACTCATCTATCTATCTATCTATCTATCTATCTATCTAAACACTTGTATTTGTTATAAAGTTAAATTGTAACTTTACAACAGAAGGAAAGAACTTACTTTACTTTTAATGTAAGCCACTGAAACATTTATCTTGGTCCATTCCTCATGAAATTTACACGCAATATAACGGGCATCTTCAAATTATGTCAAAAACTGAAAAATTAATAAAACTGAGATACATGGTTTTGTTCCAATGGCCTGAGCCAAAACATTATGAGCTTGTACTAATTTAAGCAATTGTCTAAAATGACAAACCTTCTTCTGTTACTAAATTAGTGCTGAGATTAAAGCGCAGATCTTCTCAGACGGTTCATGTTTAACTTTTGAGTGAACTCCTGACCCCCAAACATTAAAGCCCCCTTTCTTGCACAGATTCCTCCTACGCTCGTTTTCAGTCATTACTTTGAAAGTATGTAGGTGTCCATTCTTTTCACGTTTTTAAGCTGCCATTACAGCCACAGACCTCTGAGAACAGAGATAAAGGCTTGAGTGTGGTCAAGGCGCTAAATATGCAGAAATGATAAGCATTAAAGGTGTCAACACCATGTCGAAGTGCATTTCAGAGTGCAGTGACTGCTTCACTTGGTAGCACAGAGGTGTTCTTGGTAACTTATAGTAAACTGTGTGACTGGATGCTGACTAATCTTTTAAAAGTCAATTTCAAACAGAAGCCAACAGCTAAAATTATGTTCTATATCACTCATATGGTGTAAGATCAATAAAACATGTGAAGGTTATCTGTTATTCTGAAAAGTGGAGGAGACCTCAGACCAAATCCATAAGAAGACAAGCAGATATTGTCTAAAGTTTTTCAGTTTATTAGCAGTATAAGGATTATTAGAGGCTTTTGTATTGCAGTTTTACTACCTGTTTATAATAGGAATAGCTGAGGAGTGTTTTTTTTTTCCATCACTGTTGGGGTTCAAACGTGTTCTGATTGTTGAGACATGAAAGGGGAGTGAGGTGAATAAATCTTGAAAACGTTTCTATAGGATAGGTTACTGCTTAAGTTCTCTACTGTTGTGTTAACAGTACTGTAAGTTAACAAGTACAGTAGTAAAATATATTGGAATTTTTGCAGACATCTGATAGCTCCAATAGCAATTATTCATTTTGTGATACACTATATTGCCAAAAGTATTCACTCAACCATCCAAATCATGTGAAAGAATGGGTCACTCTCAGGAGCTCAGTGAATTCCAGCATGGTACCGTGATAGGATGCCACCTGTGCAACAAGTCCAGTCATGAAATTTCCTTACTACTAAATATTCCACAGTCAACTGTCAGTGGTATTATAAGAAAGTGGAATCGGGAGAGTCGGGAGAGTTCCTGCTAGGCAGATCATGTTTTGGGCCGGTGCTAATGTATAAACTTGCATATAATCACAAGAATGCTCAAACTATACATGTTACATCCAAGTGAATATCAGTGGTAATTTAGGGGTTGCGTGCGGCCCTCACTTCAAGTGGTGCAACCCCTGTTTTCTGATTGTGACTCATCTCATATAGTGGATAGAGATGAGGCTGAAGTTAGATTCTTATTCTTCTATTTCCTTTTCCTTTTACATGATGTAGCAGTTACATTCAGACATCTGTGGGACTGTTTAGGGTGGAACAGAGAATAAATTCTTCTACTTATTCTTCAAATAAGAAGCTAAAATCTGCCTTAAGAGATTAGCGTATCAAATTCAGAGGGATGATGAATCTGGTACTGGCAAACATAATAGAGGCAGCACTCAACAGTGGTCATTAGTGTTTTTTCATTACTGATGCCAATGGAAAGCAGCAACAAGAGCTGCAAGCAAAAGGAAAATCCAAGAAGACAAGAACAAAAAAGGCTAATTAGGGGGAAGAGGACATATCTGAGCAGTGGACAGTGAACTGACCTTAACTTAGTGAGCATTAGTTCACTAGCTAGCTACCTAGGTTATCCAAGTGTAGCATTCAAATAATGTTAATTAAGAAGATGAAAGTTTGTAAACTGTGTGTGTGTGTGTGTGTGTGTGTGTGTGCGCGCGCGTGTGTGTGTGTGTGTGTCAGTAGAAATACTGTTAGAGTTTGGAGTGGGCTGATTGCATCATGTAACTCCCAGCCCAAAAACAAGTCCCATTCAGGCCCTCCAGTCTACAGAGACATCCTTGCCCCGCTGACCTGAAACCTGACCTGGTTTTAATAACTTCAATTTAGAGAAGATCCTAACAGCAGCAGCTAAAAGTGCAAAGACCTTTTCACTTTTGAGCTTAAAGAATCGTTTTATATAGCATGTGACATGACTGACCAATAGACCTCTGGTTTCATCAGTGAGTGTAAACTATCTAGCCAGCAACTTACAAATACACACAGTAACACATATATATATATATATAATATATATATATATATATATATATATATATATATATATATATATTATATATATATATGAAGTTAAAGTCCCATAACTCTACATTTTTAGTAAACAAAAGAGCATTTGTGAGGTTGAGAAGGTCTTGATCGCAATCAGTGTTACAATTCATCCCAAAGGTGTTCACTGGGGTCAAAGTCAGGGCTCTGTTCAGTACAATGGAGTTCCTCGACAATGAGCTTGTCAAGCCATTCATGGACCTTGCTTTGTGCACAGATGTGGTGGCACGGGACATGATTAATGCTTGGCATCTCACATGCTGATCTTGCTCGGCCATGGAAATTCTTGTATGAAACCCCCAACATACAGTTCTCATGCTGATGTTGCTTTCAGAAGCAAATCAGAGCTCTGTAGTGAGCGATGCAACAGAAGACTGCATCGCACATTAGCTGTGAGTTTGTGGCTGAGTAGTCATCGTCTAGATGTTTCCATTTCACATTGATAGCACTTACTATTGATCATGACAGATCTAGCAGGGCAGAAATTCCACATGTCAGAGGTGGCATCCTATGACACTGACACGTTTTAAATTCACTGAGCCCTTCATTTTAACCCATTCTACTGCCAGTGTTTGTCTATGGAGGTTGCATGGCTATGTGCTTGATTTTATACACCTGTTAGCAATGGCTGTGGCTGAAACACCTGAATTGAATAATTAGGTGTCCACAGACTTTTATTCACATGCTGTTTGTTGCCTGATTGCCCAGATGTCAGTATTTAAGTGTTTAAGACTGCCATAAATAATGTGGAATAATAAGACAAAATATCCTAGAAATACTAGAAAAATAACATTTGTGCAATCACATAGAGGCACTAGTGGAAATGACCATTATCATATTGGTTAAAGCAACTTGCATTATATCACATAATAACCAGTGCTGGGGGCAATGTGGTCATGTAATGCAATACAATAATGTAAATACACTTTCCAGTAACAAAGTAGCGCAAAGTAAGCTGCAATGTAAATTCTTGAGCATGAACTACCTGCATCAGGTTACTGTGTGCAAAGTGAGCGAGGGCAACAACTTTCCTCTGGCAGCATCTGAACAAAAAAAGTGTAATAGTTAAAACTTCCTTTTCCTTCAGCTTTTCTTGATTTTGTCTGATCTAGTAGCAGTTTCAGTTATTCAGCTGTAAACTCACTAAACATTCTGCCAAATCATCTAATCACACTGAAACTGATGGATAAAGAGCCCGTGCTAAAGAAGAGCCTCAAACTCACCTCAAGTGCCAGATTTTCAATCAGGACAAGGTCTGTAAGCTTAATTTTTATTCATAAAGATTTAATATTGCCCAATAGTAGCATAAAAAAGGAGTAGACTACTTTTTTGCCCAGAAACATAAATTTGCTCAGTGACTGTGTTGACTTTTTAAGCACATGTGGAGCACTTGGTTTCAAAATGTCTCTACATTTTAACAGCTATCAAGCTGTTATAGGCAGCATTCTGTGTTCACTTTTTGTAACCAAGCCTGGACTTGCTATCAAACCTTTATGTTTTTCAGTTACTGTTTGCCTTTTTCAGTTATAGATGCCTGTTTTTGACCAGGCATCTTTCTAAACAGGTTTCTGATAATTCACCAATTCCAGTTAATCTGCCATAAGTTTGGTTCACTTAGGATAACATGCTTGCTAGATTTGGGTGGTATGAGGGCAATTCGGTATACCACCGTATGTACAAATGATGATGGTATTCAAAAATTCTGATGTAAATTTTTATTCCACATGTATATTGATAAATAAACACATACTACCCATTTATATTTTAGAGGGCTCACTGATTGTTGGTGTGGGAGCTCACTGATGGTGGCACCAATAGAAAAAGGGGGCAAATCACAGCAAGGAAAAAGGTCAGAAAAACTAAGCATGATTGCAACCGTGCCATGACAAAGAGCTACAACATGCTCTGCACACACCACAGAACACATCTGATTTTGGATTACTGTCACTCTACTTTTGCTATCTCTTTCTCTTTCTCTCTCTCTCTCTCTCTCTCTCTCTCTCTCTCTCTCTCAAAAAAAAACATTTTATCATCTAAATTTGTGTGAACAGAGCACCAACTTTCAGAATCAGACCTGTACTGTGATGGGTGGCATTTTGCCTTTTAGTCCCGTTAGCAACTGCTCGCCTTCACTTTCTCAGATTTTAATCATTATTTTTAATTATCTAAACGTTTGCAGTTCTTCAGTTCACCAGAATCAAACATGTTCTGTGGTGGGCAGAGCTGTTAGCATGCTAGCGATGCTAACGCTAACCAGCCCCCTTCTCCTAGTTGCAGCACTGTTTAACATGTATCAATTGTTCGCTAGTTGGTTTCACTTATTTGGTATGTAAAGCAAACCACTTTTTTTTTCTGTGAAATAACACCCGAATTTAAAACTACCCACATGTGTCTTCTGAGTTTCTATGTGTAATGTTGATGATGGTAAAATAGTGGTAAATGGTGGATGTACTCATGCACGGTTTAAAGGAGTGGCCATGATGGCCAAGGCCACTGCTGAAAGCTGACTGGCCACCCCAAATGCCATCCCAAAATTTCTCCTGGGTCATTGGCTTCCACCCCTCTGTGGGGCAGATGAATGCCCCTTTCAAAGCTCCCAAACAACTTACCCTCCCCGTGCTTGCACATTCATCCCCCCCGCCACACACACATTCTCATTGTGAGCATGTGTTTATCAGCCGTCAGCGAAACAACTTAATGAGTAGTATCGACCCTGTTAAAACCTACCCCCCACCCCCACATTGCCACCCCTGCCAAAACCCTGACACTTTTTTGCCACCCCTGGTAAAGTTCTCTAGAACCACCAATGGAAGTACCTCTCTGCTATGAATTCAAATGATTTAAAAGTATGTTTTTGGCCAAAACCTATTCAAAATTATTGCAATCTATCAGACATCAGGCAGTGTATTCATATTGTCATGAAGGCTTTATGTAGGTGTCATGTACCCTTTTGAACATTACCCTTCAGTAAAGTTCTACAGATTAACTTCAGTCGCCACAAGAGACAGAAATGCATACTTCTTTATTTTTGCTGCTTTTATGTTACAAAAACATGGTCAAACCAGTCTAATCAAAAGAAATTGATAATAAAAAGTACTTCAGTCAACGAGGACATAAGACTTAACACATATAGACCTCGAAGTTGTGAATCATTCTGTTGGTGTCATGCGCATGTGAGGAACTCTGGGTCTTTGCTGGTTTTCTCAACCTGGCTGTTGAGTGCTGTGGAAAACAAATTGCTCCAAAGCCAAGCTTTTTGTCCAGTGTACATTTTTCTTCCAAATGTCCTTTGAAATATTACGTTTTTTAGCAGTCAAAACACAAATAATGTATACAAATAATACCAAAACACATGCCACAAGGAAGCAGAAGCTCCAGTGCACTGAAATATTATACCATAAACTTCAACACTATAAAATACCAACAAAAGCTACTCAAACTCAGACTGCTAATGCTGATGTCAATTAAGTGTGCAGCAATATTAACTTGCATGAAGTAACATTACTATTTTGTGTTCTAAGTAATCTTCTAATTCAGAGGTTCCAGTGTCAACTGGAGGACAAATGTAAAACATGTCAGCTTTGGAATATTTAATTAAAACACCAGGTGTGATTTTGGTCATAACAAAAAAACAGCTTAGACCTGGAGTTCCTAATATGACCATGACACCAACTGCAGAATAAAGACAACTTCAGGGGTCTGTTACTATGCCTAACTATTATTAGATATAGCATAACTGAAATAATTAGAAAAGACCACACACAGAAATGTTATGCTTATTCTTATGCTAACAGAATTAAGGTGCATCAAAGAAGCAGTTAAAGTTAGGAGGCGAGAGGTTTGAATAAAAAAAGAAAATCTTCTCATGTCGATCTCAGCTGATGGCGAGACTGTCGGGTGATGTCCTGATGATACCCTCGTGAGGCACAGTGACAGCGTAAAGGGTTCCACACTAGCAGGGTTCCCTGGAAATAAGAGAAATCAAGACATGAGCTCTGAGGTTTGCATCACCTGGTCAGATGATGAGGTGATTATGCTATTATGGTTATTTCCTAACCAGTGTTTTACCAAATAAAACAAGAACAAAAACAAGACTCTACTAGTGCAAACACCAAACGCTAAATTAAGACTATGCTGTTTGTGTGTTTTGTATCTCACCACACTCATGCACTAGATTTTGTCCTCCTTGAACTCAGTGGTGATGGAGTTGCCAGACTGGCACCTGTACTCTCCAAATTCATCCCTGCTGTGGGAACCAGTGGTGATGGTCAGCTTGACTGGGACCTTCACATCCACTTCTTTCCTCACCACGTTCACAGTGAGCTTGGTGTGGGGAGGGACAGTGGTTGGCAGGGAGATCTGGACACTCTTCCTCTCAGTTCTGGTGTTGCTGCTCCCTTTCTCCACAGTGAAGGTATTACTCAAAGAGAGGTTGCAGCTCGCCTTCATCATTTCTACATCTACATCAAATGTTGATCCCAAGGTGATCTGTGTTGCATTACTAAAGCTGAAGTTGTCAGTGACGGAGCCCTCATACTCTCTACACAGCTCAGTGGAGAAGCTTTGTTCACATTCTCCATGGTTCAGGCCACATATGGAGTCGAGGATAACTGATTTGACATGTTCTTCCTTCTTGTCCCAGAGAACCTCTGCTGTAATGGTGGGCATTCCTGGCTTCAGGGGGCGTAAATGAGACACTCGGTCATTGAACCAGCCATAGCTTGGAACATCACGAGAAGCTCTGGCCACCATCTTTGCCCCATGTCTGTCGATATGCTCATACAGAACCCAGGCTCCTCTCTGCACCTTGTGAGAAGATGCTACATCGTTAAAAGAGCCATGGCACAGATTGGTCTCATTCTTCAGCACAATACTTCTACCCTGATAGTTCACATGTTCATAAAGTGTTATCTGAGGATCTGTCAGGTCCTCTGTCACCAACTCTAGAGAGGAAATGCTGTCATTGTGCTCCACTCTGGCATATTCACCCTCTTCATAGATTTCCGGGTTACTACTGAAATTGATGTCTGAGTATGCCACCCATGGATTCCCGATCACCTTCAGAGAGGAGATGCAGTCATTAAAATTCTCCTGAATTAAGTTGGAGACGGAGGAGGTGAACTCTCTGCTGATGCCCTGAAAGTTAACATGCTCATAGAGGATGATCTTGCTCATGGTGTCTGGAGGAGACTGTTTCCCTGAAGCCTGTGCAGAAGGAGAGGAAACTGAGCTCATAAAGACTACACAGCGTTCTTATATCTGCTGTTTTAGAGCACATGCTACATATGAAGGTGGAGTCAGAGGCTCATACAGCCACATTACCAATTAAGGTAAAGCACTGAATCATGTTCAGAGCCAAACAGGCTTGAGATGCCTCATGATTTATTCAGCAGTGAGCAGCTATTTGTATCCTATGGTGTGCTGCACCTGGCATGATGCTCCTCCACTGACATGAGCAAGAAATGCCTACAAGTTTGAATGAATAAAGATGGGTTAAAAGAGCCATTCCTAGAAATTGTTAAAAGTTATAGTCCTGTAGACCTGCTGTCCACAGGACAATGTTCATGAGCACACTGTCACCCTCTATTTTTAGCTCCACCTTCATGAAGCAATGGATTCCTTTATAAATTCCACTCTTGCTTTCTTTCCAACCTAACACGTCTGCTTTCTCACCCATATTTAGCCCAAAAATTCTAATTTCTGTCCTCTGACCTGTATTATTGGTACGAAATCATGTCCGGCTCTGTTGGACTAGACTGAATCAACTTTGACAGCTTGGTGGAAACTACACAGTCACAAATATCTTAGTAACACTAACTTAATAAAGGACTCTTATGTTGGAATGCTGCTTATAGACTTCAGTTCAGCGGGAAATGGGAAGACTTTCAATCACTCCCAATGCTGATTTCTGGTCACACATCCTTAAAAACCTATTTACTATGGCTAATAGTACAACCCAAACTTCATAAAAGTTGGTACACTGTGTAAAATGTAAATAAAAACAGAATGCAATGATATGCAAATCTCATAGACCCATATTTTATTCACAACAGAACACAGAACACATCTCAGATGTTGAAAGTGAGGCATTTTACCATTTCATGAATAACATTAAATCATTTAGAAGTTGATGGCAGCAACGCATCTCAAAAAAATTGGGACGGGGCAACAAAAGGCTGGAAAAGTAAATGGTACTAATAGAAAACAGCTGGAGGAGCAATTTGCAACTAACTCACATGACTGGATATAAAAAGAGCATTTTAGAGAGGCAGAGTCTCTCAGAAGATGGGCAGAGGTTCACCAGTCTGTGAAAAACTGTGTCTAAAACTTATAGAACAATTTTAGAAAAATGTTCCCCAACGCAAAATTTTGAAGACTTATATATCTCACCATCTAAAGTACATCATGTCATCAAAAGATTCAGAGGATCTGGAGAAATTCCTGTAGTCAAGGGACAAGGCCAAAGGTCAATATTGGATGCTTGAGATATTTGGGCCCTCAGGCGGCACTGCATTGAAAACAGGCATGATTCTGTACTGGAAGTCACTGCATGGGCTCAGGACCACTTCCAGAAATCCTTTTCTGTGAACACAGTTCGCCGTACAATCCAGAAATGCAAGTTAAAGCTGTATCATGCAAAAAAGAAGCCATATATTGACATGATCCAGAAATGCCGCCATCTTCTCTGGGCCTAAGTTCATTTAAAATGGACTGAGGAAAAATGGAAATTCTTTTAGGAAACGACAGACGGCATGTCCTGCGGCCTCAAGAGGAGAAGGACCATCCAGCTTATCATCAGTGCACAGTTCAAAAGCCTGCATCTCTGATGGTTTGGGGTTGCATTACTGCCTATGGTGTGGGCAGCTTACACATCTGAGAAGGCACTATCAATGCTAAACAGTATATAGAGGTTTCAGAACAACATATGCTCATATGAGTCCAGGTGCTGAACTGGCCTGCCTGCAGTCCAGATCTTTCACCAATAGAAAACATTTGGTGCATCATTAAACAAAAAATCCAGGAAAAAAGACCCAGGACTGTTGAGCAGCTACAATCCATCAGATAAGAATGGGACAACATTCCTTTCCCAAAACTCCAGTAACTGGTCTCCTCATTTCCCAGACATTTACAGACTGTTGTTAAAAGAAGAGGCAATGCTACACAGTGGTAGACTCAGCCCTGTCCCAGCTTTTTTGAGATGCGTTGCTGCCATCAAGTTCTAAATGAGTTAATGTTTTTCAGGAAATAGTAAAATGCCTCACTTTCAACACCTGATATGTGTTCTATGTTCATTTGTGAGTAAAATATGGGTCTATGGGTTTTTATTTACATTTTACACAGTGTCCCAACTTTTTTGGAACTGGGGTTGTAATAGTCTGCACCTCATACAACTTTCTCCAACTCCTGCTCGGACACCACTCACTTGTAGCTGGCTGAGGGACTCGGGCTGGGAGGCTTGAGCAGCCATGGCTTGCTGCTGTGCGATACACAAGTCAGAGTCCCTTGGCACCCCCCTCCAAAATTATCCTCTGGGGGGGAGACCGGCTCTCTCCCCATCCAGGATGGTGGAGATGTGGACCAAGAGCAAAGTGGCCCTCTCATCCCCATCAGACAGAAATGGCTGAAGCTGACGAAGCAAACAGTAACCTGAAGCCTAAGCTCATTCTCCTCAATGAGCTTCTTTTGTACTTTGAACGAGCTCGCTACATCCACTTTGAATGGTCTGGTCTTCTGTCATGTATAGAATGAGCAGGAAGGCTGGATATAAGTGTGAGCAGACTTTAATAACCAAAACAAACTAGTTAACATACAAAGTACAAGGTAACAAACTACAAGGTCTAAACAAAGCAAACAAAACACAAGGTAGTCACAGGGCAACTACATCTAACAACGTGATGAGCAGACCAGACAAACACAGACTGAAACAAAGGACAAGATAAAGGCTACAACAAATGGGGAACACCTGGGAGAGGGAGGACACAGTCTACAGACAGGTGAGGAACTAAAAGCGAAGGCGGGGAAAGGACGGAGCACAAGAACCAAAACAAAAACACAAGCACATGGCTACAACACAGGGCAAGAAAACAGATGAAGACAGGGACAGAGAAGACCATGATAGACGTCTTGCTTTGTGTAACGGTGCCCAGCTGGGGGAGGCCATGACAACAACTTTGTAAAAATGTAAGTCTGCAAGATATTGTCATGCTGGGCACAGTCTAGCTTCAGCATCAAATAGAAATGATGTGCACTAAAATTTTGCAGAACAGTGCAATATTCCAGCTTGTTCCTTAAAGAGTGTGTGTAGCAAGAATATCAACAAGACATGATTTGACTGGGGATGATCAAACTTTTCCATACTACTGTATGGCAGAACAGGATGGAGAAGAAAGTGTTGAACTAACTTGATTTGAAACTGATTTGTTGTTTGCATCTAAACAAAAACAACAAGAAACAAGAAAAAGCAAGAAGTAATAATTGTCCCTTTAGCAAGAGTTAGAAAAACAGAGCTGAAGGTTATTTACTGAGTCCCAAACTACTATTGGGCCTGACAGAAATGAATGCTGTTTGAAGCATTATGTTTAATGTAGGCACTCTGATGTAGCTGTGGTTAAGTTTGAATTTAGTGCCCCCTTCTGACCAAACGTTCACAAAGACACACGTTTTTATTACTGGAGGAAACATGCGCTGACAGCAGACTGAAGGAAGAGCAGAGCTGGATGTTCAGCATGTCCAACTACCCTATTATGAATACACATAATGTGTTTTCACTCATTTTAGTATTCATTACTGAGAATTATTTTTCTGAAAACTGATTTGTGCATATAACTAATGATTAAGACCACTGCAGAAGAAGTCCAGGCTTCCCCATTAATTAAATAATTTACAATTAATGAATAAAAATAATAAATAAACTGATTTGTAACTTATCTTACGTGTGAAGGAGACATGGCCATAGTGGAGCAGCGCTTTCATAACCATTTCATGTAATAACTTTTCATAAGTGAGCTTTTACAGGCATTAAGCTCTTCAGCTTTCATAGAACTGAGCATTTTACATTAAACCACACAAAAAGACATTGTTTACATCTTAATCACTTAATTCTAACTCAAAAACCATGCACCAAAACCTGGAGGAGAGGAAAATGACAGAAAGGAGGGAAATGGGAGTGGAGAATAGATGAGATGGAAGAACTGGGGAGGGGAGGAGAAAGCTGGGGAGGAGAACAGAATAGAGGAAGAAGAGCAGAGGAGAGAACTGGGAAGGAGAGGAGAGGAGAGGAGAGAACTGGGAAGGAGAGGAGATGAGAGAATTGGGAAGGAGAGGAAAGGATAGAATTAGGAAGGAGAGGAGAGAACTAGGAAGGAGAGGAGAGGAGAGAACTGGGAAGGAGAGGAGAGGAAAGGAGAGGAGAGGAGAGGAGAGGAGAGAATTGGGAAGGAGAGGAAAGGAGAGACTTAGGAAGGAGAGGAGAGAACTAGGAAGGAGAGGAGAGGAGAGGAGAGGAGGGAACTGGGAAGGAGAGGAGAGAACTAGGAAGGAGAAGAGAGGAGAAGAGAGAACTGGGAAGGAGAGGAGAGGAGAGGAGAAGAGGGAACTGGGATGGAAAGGAGAGGAGAGGAGAAGAGAGGAGATAACTAGAAAGGAGAAGAGAAGAGAAGAGAAGAGAAGAGAAGAGAAGAGAAGAGAAGTGATAAGAAGAGAAGAGAAGAGAAGAAAAGAGAAGAGATAACTAGGAAGGAGAGGAGAGGAGAGAGTGGGGAAGGAGAGGAGAGGAGAGGAAAGAACTGGGAAGGAGAGGAGAGGAGAGAATGGGGAGGAGAGGAGAGGAAAGAACTGGGAAGGAGAGGGGAGAGAATGGGGAAGGGGAAGAGATTAGAGGAGAGAAGAAAAATGGGACAGCGAAGGTAATAGAGGAGAGGAGAGAACAAGGGAGTAGAAGAGAACAGAGGAGACAATATTACATATCAGTAAAGAGAATGCATTTAGTATTTGGGAGGACAGGCCCAGTGGAGAGGAAGAGATTCAAGGTCTGCACAGCTGCCAAAGACAGAAGAGTCAGCAGCTGGTGTTCCCAGTGCACCCGTGTGCCATGAGCACAAACATATAGTTGTCATTTGTGAGGCACATACTGCACCGAGATGGCGTTTTTCTCTGTACCCATATGATTTTATTTCATCACTACTGTTACACTACAGTTCAGTATCAGTTTTATCGGTTATCAGTGATATGTTTTGTGTGACAAAGTGAGAAATAAACATATTCCAAATGTTAAATTTATTATTGTTTGGCCAAATCACTGCTAAAATAATCATTATAGTATTATAGTTATTATACAGTTATACAGGTGTTCCAATCACCTCCATGGCCACAGGTGTATTAAACCAAGCACCTAGGCATGCAGACTGCTTCTACACACATTTGTGAAAGAATGGGTCGCTCTCAGGAGCTCAGTGAATTCCAGCGTGGTACCGTGATTGGATGCCACCTGTGCAACAAGTCCAGTCATGAAATTTCCGCACTACTAAATATTCTACAGTCAACTGTCAGTGGTATTATAACAAAGTGGAAGAGATTGAGAACTACAACCACTCAGCCACGAAGTGGTTGGCCACGTGAAATGACAGAGCGGGGTCAGCGGATGCTGAGGCGCATAGTGCGCAGAGGTCGCCAACTTTCTGCAGAGTCAATCGCTACAGAGCGCACCAAGCGCAATGCAAAGCATCGAATGCAGTGGTGTAAAGTGCTGCCACTGGACTCTATAGTAGACACAAGCCTGAAGTACAAAAGATTTGACTTATCGTTAAAATAACCAGACTTCATTTGGGGTATGGAGTTTGAATTGAATTGTTAAAAACCCTAAACATTAAATGAAAACAATTGTGAAAAATCAAATTCACCCAATTTTGCATTTACCTCAGATCTAGTCAATCAGCCAACACATGCTTGGTGTTCATATTTTGTTTCTTTAGAGCTGGAGCAATGAGGCTGAAGTTGCTAACAAACATGAGAACTAGAATAGTCACCCAAATAGCCCAAAACGTTTCTATAAAAATGCCAAAACTGAAAATCACTTCAGGTCTTCAACAAGGTTGCGCCAACTTGCTGATGTGGTTTAGAGCACAATATGACTTATTATGAATTAAAAATGAATCAAAACTTCCTCGCTACAGGTAGGCATTTCAGACAACACCAGTCCTGATATTCACAAAGCAGGACTGATCTTGGATCAGAAGCCTCTATGTTTATCTAGTCAGTGTCACAAATCCAAACAAAACAGTGCTGTTTATATGTGCAATAATGGGACAGTGCCCATGAGACTTTCAGCCCAATGAGCTTTGAACTGTACATTTTTATTCAATTTCTTTCTCACTTTCTCAATCACTCACTCATTTTATTAGACTGAAAATTCTCCACAAGGGGGCGACATTAGCCGTCAAAATAGGTTTTGATGCTTATTGAATGGAGTTTTGCATCAGTGATGCTGGGTCAATGGTATTAATGGAGAAAATACATAAAACAAAAGAAGATTTGCAAAGTCCAGTCTCAGAACAATGGACTGACCACCCCAGAGTGCAGAACTCAACATTAGTTTGAGATTTCTTTGATCATGAGGAACATATAATGAAGACATTGTCTAAGACTGAACTTTGGAGGTAAAATATCCCCGCAGATTAAAAGATGGACAAACCAAACACTGGAAAATGTTATATTTAGTTTTTGAGGCATCTGTAATTTCTGTATTTTAAGGGTTGTACCAAACACATATAGTGTTTATCAGCATTATTGTGTATATATATATATATATATATATATATATATATATATATATATATATATATATATATATATATATATATATATATTTCCCTAACAATGAAAAAAGTCATTAAAAATCTGTCTGTTGCTTTTTTAAATTTGTCATACATGTATTTATAACTAATTAGGAGCAAATATACAGGCTTATGTCAGCCATGATAAAAAATAACATACAATATATACTGCATTGTACATGCATTTTTAGTATATAATGAACACAAGTGTGACGAGTCAACAGAATTCAGACGTTTGCGGATAAAAGGTGCAACAGTCATTTTATTATAGTCAGGCAAAGCCGTGGTCAGAAAACAGGCGTGGGTCAAATCAAGAAAAACCAGCCAGATCACAATTGTGATAATAATACCAGGCAGACGAGAACAAAGGGAATAAGCCAAAATCGTGGTCAAAAACAAGCCAAAAGGTCAAAAACACAGATCCACAAACGATAGGCAGCAGTACAAAGGGGTTAAGCAAAAAACAAGGTCAAGGAAACAAAGCACAGGTCATAACAAGCAAAGACAATGAGAATATAACGCTCAGTAATTTTTTGGAATTAACAATACCTCACAATGTCTACATCTAAAGCCTGGGCTTATATACTAAACTAATATGGTCCTATGACAGGATACACAGGTGCACAACATTAGTATTCTGGCGATCGGGAGTGCTGATAGGTGCGTGTGCGATTGTCTGATGTCATGTGATCCCCTGAAGGATTGTGGGCAATGGAGTCCGTTTCAGTTTCCGAGTCCGAGGGAAGTTGTTTTGACACGTGATCTCCACATGCATGCTGGGAAATGAAGTCCGAATCTTCTCCCATGCGTGACAGTACCCCCCCCAAAGAGTCCGGGTGGGCCTCGGAACGACTGATTGACACCCCAATCTGTTCGAAGAATGTTGCCCATACCTGAGAGGTGAACTGAGGCCCCCTGTCAGACACTATGTCCTCAGGAATTCCAAAATTACGAAAAACCTGTTGAAACAAGGTTAAAGCTGTCTCAAAGGCACTGGGAATAGCTGGGAAAGGTACGAACCGTACCCCTCTGGAGAATCGATCTACCACAGTAAGAATGGTGGTAAACCCTTGTGATTCTGGCAGGTCAGTTACAAAGTCTATTGCGAGGTGGGACCATGGTCTGTGAGGTACGGGTAATGGCATTAGCTTTCCTGCAGGTAATGTCTTAGGTGTCTTGCACTGAGAACACACAGAGCAGGAAGAAACCAAGGAATGTGTGTATGTCTCTGGTCATGGATCCCTACCAATAGCGTTGTACTAGGAGTTTGTGTGTGCGGGTTTCCCCTGGGTGTCCTGACGTCAAAGATGAATGAGCCCATGTAATAAGCTGTGTGCAGAAAGCTTCTGGTACATATAACTTATCTGGGGGGCATTGGCTGGGTAAGTCTAGACTGCAATTGGCTCTTTCTATTGCCTCATCTATCTCCCATCGAATGGAAGATATGGTGACTTCAGAGGGCAGAATGCGTTCTGGGTTCTCCGGGCCTAGTGTGGCATTTTCCCCCTGATAAAGGTGGGACAAGGCATCCGCTTTAGTGTTGTGAAAGCCAGGTCTATATGTGATGCTAAACCGAAAGAGCAAAGAACCAGGACCACCTGGCTTGACGAGGATTAAGCCTTTTCGCATTACGGAGATATTCCAAGTTCTTATGGTCCGTGATTACTGAAAAAGGGTGATTGGCTCCCTCCAGCCAATGTCTCCATTCCTCCAGGGCCAGCTTGACTGCCAGCAACTCTCGATCCCCTATCCCGTAATTTCTCTCAGCAGAGGATAACTTATGCGAGTAAAAAGCGATAGGGTGTAGTTTCTTACGCCTCTTTGAGTCGCTGGAAAGCTTTCTCTGTTTGTGCATTCCATGTGATTCTCTTGGGGTTTCCCTTTAACAATGATGTGAGAGGGGCAGCAATACTACTAAAATTACAAATAAACCTACGATAAAAGTTGGCAAAACCCAGAAATCGCTGCACGTCTTTGACAGACTTGGGGGTTGGCCACTGAACCACGGCATCCACTTTATGATCGTCCATAATGACGCCTTGCTGGCTAATGATGTACCCTAGGAATGACACAGACTGTAAATGGAACTCACATTTTTCCCCTTTTAAAAATAGATTGTTCTGCAAGAGTCTACGCTTGGACGTGTTGTACATGTAGCCCTAAGTTGGGTGAATAGACAAGGATATCGTCCAGGTATGCGATGACACAGTGTCCTAACATGTCTCGGAGAACATCATTAATAAATGCTTGGAATACCCGGGGGAGGGAGGGGGGGCGATGGAGAGCCCGAAGGGCATTACCTGATATTCGTAGTGCCCCCTGGTGGTCAAAAATGCAGTTTTCCACTCATCCCCCTCCTTCACCCTAATGAGATTATATGCGCAACGTAAGTCTAACTTGGTGAAATACTTGGCCCCTTGAAGTTGTTCCAAGGTGACAGGCACCAATGGAAGAGGATATGGGTAGGCTTTGGAAATTTGATTGAGGGCTCTATAATCAATGCAAGGATGGAGGCCACCATCTTTTTTCTTATTAAAAAAATAACTGGAGGCTATGGGGGATGTGGATGGTCTAATGAATCCTTGACTGAGGGCGTCTTGGATGTAGACGTCGAGAGCCTTCTGCTCATCTTGGCTCAGAGGATAAATCCTGGCTTTGGGAAAAACAGGGTTTTCTATGAGCTCTATGGCGCAATCATAGGGTCTGTGAGGCAGCAGTTTGGTGGTGTTCTGTTTGTTGAACACTTCTTTCAAATCAAGGTATTCAGGGAGGATTTCAAAAACGGACTCAGCATTTGGGCTTTCCATCAAGAACAAAGGGATAAGGAAGGAGTAATCAGGCATGATTGAAGGCAATAGTCAGACCATCTAGTGATAGTGTGTCCGGACCAGGAGATAATGGGATTATGTTTTTCCAACCAAGGGAGTCCTAAGATTAACTCAAATTCTGAATTTTCAAGAATGAGGAAGGACAGAGTTTCTTTGTGTAGGGCACTTGTTTCTAGTTCTAATGGACTCGTGACTTGGGAGATGGTGCCAACTCCTACTGGTCCTCCATCCAAAGCGGCCACTTTAAGCTTGGTTTGGAGGGTCTTCATGGGAACTTGTAGTTCTTCCACCAGTCTGGCGTGGATGAAGTTCCCCTCCGCGCCGGAATCGATCAAGGCTGAAATGACGAGAGTTTGGATGACAGTAGATAATCACTGGCAACATTACAGATTTCGACACCAACCCCTTTGTGGGCACACTCACCACATTAGTGTGTCCAGGGGTCGGCGCCGTGCTTTTTTGTGGTCGGGCGCAGCACTCACGAACTTGGTGTCCAGCCTTTCCACAATACATAGATGATTTTCCAAGCGGCGCAGCTTTCTTCTCGCGATAAACGGGAGGAGTCACACTGCATAGGTTCGGGACTCTTAACACGAGGGAGTGGTCTTCACGGGTTTCTTCCACCCTTGGCTGTGTTACGATGATGTATCAGGTGGTCTAATTTAATGGCTAGAGTTATTAACTGATCTAGCATTAAATCGTCATCCTTACTCGCTAGTTCACTTAATATTTCGGCAATCAGTCCCTGGCGGAACATAACGAGAAGGGCTGCCTCATTCCAGCCACTAAGTTTCAAAATTCTAATGAATAGTCCACCACAGAGCGATTCCCCTGACAGAGCTTTATTAATAGTTCCCCACTAACCTTACCCTCGTAAGGATGATCAAACACCATCTTAAAGTCCTTGATTAAAAAGTTCATAAGTGAGATGTTGTATCTGAGTCCAGCTAGCGGTAGCCCATTCTAAAACTTTCCCAGCTAATCTAGAGACTATGAAAGCAATCTTAGCCTGGTCTGACCTAGCAGGTGAATTGTCAAAATAAACTGAGCACTGAAGCAGGAATCCACGACATTTCGCTCGGTCTCCATCAAATTTATCGGGTTTACTGACCGGAAAGACTGCGATGGGTTGTTGCGCTGTCGTGGTATGATGCCCTGGACTGGCTGCAGCTTCAGTGAGACTCATACTCTATAGTTGGCCTGTTAATCCTTGCACACTGGCGACCAGTTGGGCCAACTGAGCCTGCTGTTCTTCCTGTTGGTGAGTGATTGACTCCAGGGAATGAGTTATTCCTGACAGGACCTGCTGGTGTCGTCCAAGAAGTTGCCCTTGTTCAGTAAGAGCCTTTTGACAGGCTTCCGGGTCCGCCGTCTGCATATCAGGCGAGGTAGATAATCACTGGCAACATTACAGATTTCGACACCAACCCCTTTGTGGGCACACTCACCACATTAGTGTGTCCAGGGGTCGGCGCCGTGCTTTTTTGTGGTCGGGCGCGGCACTCACGAACTTGGTGTCCAGCCTTTCCACAATACATAGATGATTTTCCAAGCGGCGCAGCTTTCTTCTCACGATAAACGGGAGGAGTCACACTGCATAGGTTCGGGACTCTTAACACGAGGGAGTGGTCTTCACGGGTTTCTTCCACCCTTGGCTGTGTTACGATGATGTATCAGGTGGTCTAATTTAATGGCTAGAGTTATTAACTGATCTAGCATTAAATCGTCATCCTTACTCGCTAGTTCACTTAATATTTCGGCAATCAGTCCCTGGCGGAACATAACGAGAAGGGCTGCCTCATTCCAGCCACTAAGTTTCAAAATTCTAATGAATAGTCCACCACAGAGCGATTCCCCTGACAGAGCTTTATTAATAGTTCCCCACTAACCTTACCCTCGTAAGGATGATCAAACACCATCTTAAAGTCCTTGATTAAAAAGTTCATAAGTGAGATGTTGTATCTGAGTCCAGCTAGCGGTAGCCCATTCTTTCCCAGCTAATCTAGAGACTATGAAAGCAATCTTAGCCTGGTCTGACCTAGCAGGTGAATTGTCAAAATAAACTGAGCACTGAAGCAGGAATCCACAACATTTCGCTCGGTCTCCGTCAAATTTATCGGGTTTACTGACCGGAAAGACTGCGATGGGTTGTTGCGCTGTCGTGGTATGATGCCCTGGACTGGCTGCAGCTTCAGTGAGACTCATACTCTATAGTTGGCCTGTTAATCCTTGCACACTGGCGACCAGTTGGGCCAACTGAGCCTGCTGTTCTTCCTGTTGGTGAGTGATTGACTCCAGGGAATGAGTTATTCCTGACAGGACCTGCTGGTGTCGTCCAAGAAGTTGCCCTTGTTCAGTAAGAGCCTTTTGACAGGCTTCTGGGTCCGCCGTCTGCATATCAGGTGAGGTATTCTGTGACGAGTCAACAGAATTCGTTGAATCTTTTATTTGGAATAGTCATCAAATATTGGCAGAAGATTTCATCCTGGCCTTTAGAGGTCTGCTTTTGAATGTCAGACATTAAAATAACTTGTTGTAAATGTGTCTTTACTCGGTGGATTAGATCCTTAGGAGCTACTTCAGTTTCATATCTTCAAAATACTAACCGTACAGGAGAAACAAAAACATTCTTCGCTTGTAGGTGAAGTAAGTTTGAATCATCTCTGTTTGTCTTTTATCACAAAATGGGTCTCAAAGGGTTACTGGAGTTTTCAAATGATATATATATATATATACACACTAGTAAAGACACACACTAGGGGGCAGTGTGCATACTTGCCCACAGCAGTGGGCAGCCCTATTCACAGCGCACAGGGAGCAGGCAGCTCAGAGGATGGAACCGGCGATCTTCCGGTTGCAAGCCTGGTTCCCTAACCTCCAGCCCATGAGTGTTTATTGTGGTCATTAGTAAGATATTTTGCTCATGCAGCTCAGTCTAAGAATTCTGTCAGTGTATTAAATTGGTGCTGTGATAAAACTGTTCCTTTTTTAATTTTTGAGTAAACTCCAGACCCCCCAAATGCCCCCCTCCACTTCACTTTCACATATTCCTTCTATGGTCTTGTTTTGAACCATTAGTTTGAAAGTTTGCAGGTGTCCATTCTTTTCACAGTATTAGCCACAGAAGTCTAAGAAAGAACTCTAAAGCCTGATGATAAAGACTTTTGTGGTCAAGGCGATAAACATGCCGTACTAATAGTCATAAGGTGTTACCACCACCTACGTTCATTTCTTAGTTCAATTCTTAGACTGACCTGCATGTTGTGATACTCTTACTAATGACCACAATAAAAAAGAAAATGAAAGAAATGCTTTACAATATGTTTGTTTCATAAACTGTCAACTGACAATTTATAACACATCCTTTGTTAATCAGAATTTAAAAAGTACAAATGTTTATATGACAGTTCATGTAGTTTATGTGTGTTTCCATATTTAAATATGTTGTATGTGGTACAGCACTCTTTCACTGAGAGAGCTTTACCTTTTGGGCTGTTTGGGCTTTGGGCCTTTATCGCAGTTGGACTGGGACAGTGGGAAAGTGACCAACACACATCTTTCAAACCTTCATTGAGAGAGTTTTGCCATTATTCGTTACACACTCTGAATAACAGTGGAACAGCACAGATGAAGACAATGTCGATAGGAATCCAGTCAGTAATATTTGTATGTGCAATAATATGACGGCATGAATCACAGAGCTTTGAAAGGTAAATATTCAAATTAATAAAATATGACTGCAGTCAGGTTTAGTGTGTCCAGGTTGTACATGAAAAAATTTACCTAAGTTGAAAAGTGAAACGTGAAAATGTTTCAGACCACCACTGTTAAACAGAAATCCTGCCCCACCCAGAACAAACCACACCAAAATGCCGCAGGGAGAGAAATAAGAAAAGATAGAAAGACATTCTCACAGGCCGAAGTGATTAAGGCCTGTTTTACTCTTACTGTGGCTCGTTTTTTGTGTTGCCCCTCATATTACATCAGTTAAAGAGTCACACAGGGCTCACACGGCCTGCACGAGCAGTGAGGCAGAGCATCCCAGACTCAGCACAAAGTAACACTGCAGCTTGAGAATAGGCACTGAGAACATACATTGAGAATAGATATGAGTGACGCTGCATACCGGTGCTATGCAGTCCGAGTCCTTGTCATCTGTTTGTGGAGCTGAATTTGTTTCCTTCACCACTCATGAAGGATTGTGTAGATAAAGTGGGCTCAGCTAAGTATGGTGTTGAAATTAGATTTGATTAAGGGATACTTAAAACCATTTATAATAAAATTAAATAAATAATAAAAATAAATAAATAAAAAATAAAACTACAAAAATGGAGATACAAGTTTTTTTCACATGACAATGATACTATAAATCACTGCTTTTGGAACAAAAGCTCTTGTTTTGCTCTTTACTGTACTTTGTGCTGCTGTAACTTACTTTACTTTTAATGTAAACTGGTAGAACCAGACCTTTTCTCCAAGTTATTTTGAGCCATTTATTCTAGACCATGCCTCATGAAATTTACACACAATGTAAAGGGCATCTTCAAACTATATCAAAAACTAAAAAATAAATAAATAAATAAATAAATAAAGAAGTATAAAGAAGAATAAAGAAAATAAAGAAGAATAAAATTAAGATACAAGGTTTTATTCGAACAGCCTCTATTATTTTAAGCCATTAAAAAATGAAAAACCTTTTTTTGTTACTAAATTGGTGCTGAGATTAAAGCACAGATCTTCTCAGATGGTTCATGTTTAATTTTCAAGTAAACTCCTGACGCTTCCAACATTAAAGCCCTCATTCTTTCACACCTTCCTCCCACGCTCTTGTTTTCAGTTATTACTTTGATAGTATGTAGGTGTTCATTCTTTTTATTTTATTAAGCTGCCATTAAAGCCACAGAACTCCAAGAACAGAAATAAAGATTTGATTGTGGTTAAGGTGCAAAACTTGCAGCAATGATAGGCATTAAATGTCTAAGTGCATGTCAGAGTGCAGTGACTGCACAACAGCACTGAGGTGTTTTTGGTAGCTTGTAGTAAACTGTGTGACTGGATGTTCATTAATCTTTTAAAAGTAAATATCAAACAAAAGCCAACAGCTAAAATTATGTTTTATATCCCCATGTTGTATAAAACCAACAAAACATGTAAAGGTTGTCTGTTATTCTAAAAAGAGGAGGAGACCTCAGACCAAGATTATAAGAAGACAAGCAGATATTGTGTTTATTCTCCTGTTTATTAGCAGTATAAGGTTTATTAGATGTTTTTGTATTGCAATTTTATTACCTGTTTAAAGTGGGAGTAGTTGAGGAGCATTTTTTCACTCATGGGGTTCAAAGGTGGTCATGTTGAGACAAGACAGGGGGTTGCAGAAGATAAATATTAAAATCCTTTTTTAAATTATGATCCACTAAAAGCCACCATTTTAAGGGCTCAGGAATTGGTTCCTGAGGCTTATCGCCAAAAACGTTGTCATTTAAAAACTGCCAATCAGAATTTTGTAGAGTTTGCCTGTGAGAAGCTTTTTGATAAATGATGCCAATCCAGCAAGGTGACTCATTTTGAGTAACGTAAACTCATTTTACTAGGAGATTTTAAAAATCCGTTACCAGAGAAGATTGTGGTTCATTTGAACGAACTGAAAGTTGCTGCTGTGGCACAGGCTGCAGTGTGTACTGACAAATTCATGTTAACTGATAAAAGTACTTTCGCTTCGCCTTTGCGTCGAGAAACATCTCAGTCTAATACAGAGAGATATTCTAAGAACTTGAGAACATCTAAACCATCATCCCAAAATGGAAACCGAGAGTGTTTTTATTGTTATGACGGCACTACAAATGTGAATATGTGCAAGCATATTGCTCAGACAAACTACAAACCCTTTCCCAAAAAAGTTGAGACACAATGTAAATAAAAATAGAATGCAAAGATATGCAAATCACGTAAACCCTATATTTATTCAAAAATAGTACACAGACAAGACAGAAGACAACCTATAAATGTTTTCCTATTTTTGCTTGACAGGATTTCAGCTGCTCTACAGTTCAGGGTCCGTTTATTATTATATGCACCAAATATTTTCAGTGGGTGGCATGTCTGGACTGCAGGCAGGTCAGTTTAGCACCCAGACTTTTACTATGGAGCCATGCTGTTGTAATATGTGCAGTTTGTGGTTTGGCATTGTCTTGCTCAAATAAGCAAGGCCTTTCCTGAAAATGACATTGTCTGGATGGCAGCCTATGTTGCTCCAAACCTGCATATATCGTTCAGCATTATTGGTGACTTCTTTAGCCCGGAGGACACAGTGTCCATGATTCCTAAAAAGAATTTCAAATTTTGATTCATCAGCCCACAGGACACTTTTCCACTTCACCTCAGTCTATGTTAAATGAGCTCGAGTTTTAACTTGCATTTGTGGATGGAGTGATGAACTGAGTTCACAGACAGAGGTTTTCAGAATTGTTCCTAAACCCATACAGTGATTTCCACTGCAGAGTCATGTCTCTTTTTAATGCGGTGCTGCCTGAGATTCTGAAGACCACAGCAGACCAATATTGGCTTTTGACCTTGTCCCTTGCATTTAGAGATTCCTCCAGATTCTTTAAATCTTTGAATGATATTATGTACCATAGGTTATAAGTTCTTTGCTATTTTACATTGAGAAACATTATTCTTGAGTTTTTGCACTATTTGCCCCACACAGTCTTTCACAGAGTGGTGATCCCCTCTTCATCTTTAACTCTGAAAGATTCTTTTTCTTACCAATGTTGTTACTGACCTGTTGGCAATTAATCACCAGGTGTTTTTTAGCATTACGCAACTTTACCAGTCTTTAGTTGCCCTTGTCCCAACTTTTTTGAAACATGTTGCTGGCATCAAGTTTAAAATAGGCATATAAATAATAAAATACAGCAATAAAAATTCAAAAATGTCAACATCTGACAATGTTGTCCTTGTACTATTTTCAATTCAATACAGAGTTTAAATGATTTGCACATTTGTTCATTTTGTTTTTATTTACATTTCTCAAAGCATCCCAACTTTTTTGTTGTCTATATCTGTGCATCCCCTGTTTTATGATTATAACTCATCTCAAACAGTGGATGGAGATGAAGCTGAAGTTAGATTCTTATTCTCATTTCCTGTTCCACTTTAGATGATGTAGCAGTTACATTCAGACATCTGTAAGGGTGCTAACATGTAACCGCTGTGCTGTTTGAGCAGAGATTCAAATAAGAAGCTAAAATCTGCCTTAAGAGATCAGCGTATCAAATTCAGAGTGATGGTGAATCTGGTACTGGCAAACATAACAGGCAGCGCTTTACAGTGTCCATTAGTGTTTTTTCATTGCTGATGCAATTGGAAAGCAGCAGCAAGAGCTGCAAGCAAAAGGAAAAACCAAGGCAACAAGAGGACAAGAACGAAAAAGTTAATTAAGGTGGAGAAGGACATCTGTGAGCAAGTGGACAGTGAGCTGACCTTAACTTAGTTAGTGAGTATTAGTTCTTCAGCTAGCTATCTAGGTGATCCAAGTGTAGCATTCAAATAATAAATAAAAGTGAGAAATTAGGAAATATAATTTGCACAAAGGGAATGCTGTGTGTGTGTGTGTGTGTGTGTGCACTCCAGAAGAAATACTATTAGAGTTTGGGGTGGGCTGCATCATGTGTAACTCCCAGTCCAAAAACAAGTCCCAGCTGACCTGAAGTAGGTTTTAATAGCTTCACTTCAGAGAAAGTGCAACGAGCATTTCACTGTTGAGCTTAAAGAATAGTTTTATACAGCCTGTGGAATGACCGACCAATAGGCCTCTGTTTTCATGGGTCAGTGTAAACTATCTAACTAGTAACTTAGTGTCTTAAGTCTTAATGCGCAAACTCACACAGTGGCAAACTGAGTAGATGGGTTAAAATCCTATAACTCTGCATTTTTAGCAAACGTCTCAACAAAAACAAAAAAGTGAACTTGTTAAACTGTTTATGGACATTGCTTAAAGGGCACAGACATACTTAAACAGAAGAGGGTGGATGCTTGGCATTTCACATAGCAATCTTAGGCTTGTGTGCAGTTGCTCGGGCATGTAATTTTATTAAACCCCCGACACACAGTTCTTATGCAGATGTTGGTGCCAGAAGCAGATTAGCAAAGTGCTTCAGCTGTGAGTTTGTGGCTGAGCTGTCATTGCCTAGAAGTTTCCGTTCCACGATGATAGCACTTACAATAGATCAGACATATCAGGCAGGGCAGACATTTCATGTGGCAAAGGTGGCATCCTATAACAGTGACACATTCAAAGTCACTGAACCCCTCATTATAAATCATTCTACTGCCAGTGTTTGTCTATGGAGGTTGCTCGACTATGTGCTTGATTTTATACACCTGTTAGCAATGAGTGTGGCTGAAACACCTGAATTCAATAATTAGGTGTCCACATATTTTTAACCATATAGTGTATGTTGCCTGATGTCAGTGTTTAAGTTAGAACTGCCATAAATAACATTGAATATTGAATAATAATACCCTAGAAATACTAGAAATATAAAATTTGTGCTGTCACATACAGGCACTAGTGGAAATGACCATTATCATATCAGTTAAAGTAAGCTAGTTAAACAAGACATCCTGCTTTAAAAACAGCCCAACAGGATAAGCCCATGACAGCAACTCTGAATATGACCTAGGCCTACCAGATAAAACATGTAAGTGTGCAAGGCATGGTCATGCTAAATTGTAGCCAGCCATACTTAGATGTATAATAAAAATATTTCAACAACTTACGCTTTAACTACTTTTATCCTCCTTTCATTTGGTGGTGATAGAAGTGTCAGACTGGTCATGACGGCAAGACGGTCTCATCCATTTCCACAGCACGTTCACAGTGAGCTTGGTGCGGGGAGATATTGTGGTGGGCAGGGAGATTCTGATACTCTTCCTCTCATTTCTGGTGTTGCTGCTGCCTTTCTGCTCAGTGAAGATGTTAGTGAAAGAGAAGTTCTGCTCTCCTTTCATCACTCCTACATCTACACTAAATGGTTTTCACCTGGTGATGAAAACTGTGGAGCATTGCTAAAGCTGAAGCTGTCAGTGGCAGAGCTCTCAGCTCGGTGGAGAAGCTCCACATATGGAGTCAATCATAACAGATTTGACATGTTCCTCTCTGTTGTCCCAGAGGATCTGAGTTACTGTCTTCATAGAGGACCTACGCTTCTGTGTTTTGTGATGACGTCATGGAAGGAGCCGTGGGCCAGGTTGGTTTCACTGGTGATGATGAGTGTTCTGCCTGTGGTTAATATGTTCAGGGTTGTGTTCAGAATGACTGAGCTGTGAATTTTATCTGATGTTTGCTTATTTCCCCATGGATTTTTAATTTTATTAAGCCTAAAAACAATGAAAATGTTACAACTGGGCTTTTCTTGTCAAGGTATAAATCTCAAAACCTGTATAAAAATTTGTATAAAGCACTTTGTCATATTCTTCATAACTTTCATATTTCATAAGCTACATTCAGAAGGTGGGGGTCATATGAGAGCTGTAACTGTCTTCTTTCCAGTCACATAGATGGGTGATGTAATTTTAAACCCTTATAAGAAAAGAAGCTGCACAATTTTTTTTCAACTGAAAGTCGACCCAGTTTTCCACAAATCTGGGCTATAAACTATGAACAGATGGCGTCTCTTCAGTGATATTCTCTATAAAAATTATTTTTATAAAATAATACAAAGAGCATCTAAGATTTTTGGCTTTCAGCAGTAAATTGTAAGCATATAGCAATAAGTCTATGATCATAAAACACACATTTTCGGTTAATTTGAGGGGAGCTTTTACAATAAATAAATAAATAAATACTTCTAACAATCTCTAGGGTTGCCAGTAATTGTGAGAGATGGTTTTGGTTAAAATACATATTTGTTAAAGATTTGTGTCTTCTACTACACTTAGTTTAATAAAAATGTTAGAATTCTTAATGTGAGATTAATCTAATTAACTACAAACACATTTATGAGATTTAACCCATCTTCACTCATTCACACCTGTAGGTATTTTTTGCTCATGTCAGAAGAAGCATCATGTCAGGTGCAGCACACTATAGAATGCCCATATCTGCTCACTGCTGAAAAAATCATGAGGCATCTCAAGCCTGCTTGGCTCTGAACATGATTCGGTCTTCACCTTAATTGGTAATGTGGCTGTATGAGCCTCTGACTCCACCTTCATATGTAGCATGTGCCCTAAAACAGCAGGTATAAGAGCCCTGCACAGTCTTTATGAGCTCAGGTTCCTCTCCTTCTGCACAGGCTTCAGGGAAACAGTCTCCTCCAGACACCATGAGCAAGATCATCGTCTATGAGCATTTTCACTTTAAAGGCATCAGCAGAGAGTTCACCTCCTCCGTCTCCAACTTAATTCAGGAGAATTTTAATGACTGCATCTCCTCTCTGAAGGTGATCGGGAATCCATGGGTGGCATACTCAGACATCAATTTCAGTGGTAACCAGGAAATCTATGAAGAGGGTGAATATGCCAGAGTGGAGCACAATGACTGCATTTCCTCTCTAGAGATGGTGACTGAAGACCTGACAGATCCTCAGATAACACTTTACGAACATGTGAACTATCAGGGTAGAAGTATTGTGCTGAAGAATGAGACCAATCTGTGCCATGGCTCTTTTAATGATATAGCATCTTCTCACAAGGTGCAGAGAGGAGCCTGGGTCCTGTATGAGCATATTAACAGACACGGGGCAAAGATGGTGGCCAGAGCTTCTCGTGACGTTCCAAGCTATGGCTGGTTCAATGACCGACTGTCTCATGTGCGTCCCCTGAAGCCAGGAAGGCCCACCATTACAGCAGAGGTTCTCTGGGACAAGAAGGAAGAACATGTCAAATCAGTTATCCTCGACTCCGTATGTGGCCTGAATCATGGAGAATGTGAACAAAGCTTCTCCACTGAGCTGTGTAGAGAGTATGAGGGCTCCGTCACTGACAGCTTCAGCTTTAGTAATGCAACAGAGATCACCATTGGAACATCCTTCAGTGTAAATGTATTTGGGATAGAAGCTGGCTTGAACAGCTCTTTGAGTAACACCTTTACTGTGGAGAAAGGGAGCAGCAACACCAGAACCGAGAAGAAGAGAGTCCAAATCTCCCTGCCGGCCACTGTCCCTCCCTGCTCCAAGCTCACTGTGAATGTGGTCAGGAAAGAAGTGGATGTGAAGGTCCCAGTCAAGCTGACCATCACCACTGGTTCCCACAGCAGGGATGAATTTGGAGAATACAGGTGCCAGTCTGGCAACTCCATCACCACCGAGTACAAGGAGGACAAAATCTAGTGTGGTGAGATACAGAACACAAACAAACAGCATAGTCTTAATTTAGCATTTGATGTTTGCACTAGTAGAGTCTTGTTTTTGTCCTTATTCTGTGAAACACTGGTTAAAGTATTGACAAGTCATCTAGGCAATGCAGACATCAGAGCCCATATCTTGATTTTTCTTGTGTCCAGGGAACCATGCTGGTGTCGAACCCTTTACACGGTGACTGTGCCTCACAAGGGTATCATCAGGACATCACCCGACAGTGTCGACATCAGTTGAGATCAACATTAGAAGATTTACGATTTTCTTTTTTTTATTCAAACTTCTGGCCTCCTGACTTTAACCGCTTCTTTAATGCATCTTAATACTGTAAGCATAAGAATAAGCATAAAACTTCTGTGTGTGGTCTAATTATTTCAATTATGCTATATTAAATAATAATTAAGCAGACCTCTGAAGTTGCCATGGCCATATTAGGAACTCCAGGTCTAAGCTTGTTTTCTCTATGACAAAAATCACCTGGTGTTAAAATGTTCCAAAGCCATATGTTTTACTACATGGACATTTTTCGTCCAGTTGTTACTGGACCTTCTGAATTACAAGATCGCTTAGGAGGCAAAATACAAGCGTTGCTACATGCAAGTTAACATTGCTGAGCACTGAATTGACATATAACCAAACCAGCAAGCTTTGTCAAATGCGGTGATTAAGTTCCTTTGGCAGTAACAGTCTGAGTTTGAGTAGCTGTTGTTGGTATTTTATAGTGTTTTATTATTTGTATTATGTCCAAAGTTCCTAATATGTGCATGATAACAACAGAATGATTTACAGCTTCAGAGGTCTAGAAGTGTTAAGTCTTCTGTCCTTTGTGACTTTAGTACTTGTTATTATAATTTCTTTATGATTAGACTGGTTTGACCTTCCACGTGAGTTTTTTTAAGAGGTAACAGCAACAAAAATAAAGGCGTGTGCATTTCCTCTGGACTGTCTTTTGTGGTTACTAAGGTTACCGTCTAAAACTTTTCTGTAGAGCAGTGTTCAAAGGGTACCTGACACCTTCATAAGCCCTTCATGACAACGGACGCAAACCTACATAAACATTTATAAACACTTATTCCAATCGATGTCATTTGTAATGAAGGTTGCATTTGCCAGCGTTGATGTCAGGTCGACATTAAGTCATGTCATGACACTTTTGGGGGCAAAATGAGAGACTTTGTAGCTCAGTGTACATGACAGTGACATAACATCAACCAGATTTCAGGGAAGGCCTTGGCCACCTCGCCCACCCCTTTAGAATCATGCATGTGTCCATCTACCATTGACCACTATGGTACCATCATCAACATTACGTATAAAACGCAAAAGATTCTTGAACATCCACTGGTGGCTTTAGATAGTAAATAAAAATAAATGAATAAATAATCATCATTCAGTACATTTCAAACGATCTAGTGAACGATTGTTACATGTTAAACAGTGCTGCAACTAGGAGAAGGGAGCTGGTTAGCATTAGCATTGCTAACATGCTAACAGCTCTGCCTATCACAGAAGGGAAAGGCTGGAAAGGCAAAATTAAACCTGTTCTGTGTTCTGTTTGGAAGCCTGATAGGTTACCTTAACGCCGGCTTAGCAAATAGGCTACAGTTCCAATCAGCGCTACCCTTCACAGGTTTGATTCTGAAAGTTGGAGCTCTGTTGACACAAATTTAGATGATAAAAATGTTTTTTGTTGAGAGACCAAAAGTAGAGTGTGCAGATAATGTGTGGTTCTGATACTTGTAGCTCTTTGTCATGGCTGAGCTGTTATCATGCTTTCAGTGAGCTCTCACACCACCAATCAATGAGCCCTGTAAAATAAATATAAATGGGTGGAATGTGTTTATTAGTCCATGTTAATGTGGAATGAACATTTGATGTGTCATCATTTTTGAATACCATCATTTTTAAACACAATCTATCATACCTCCTAACCCTAGCTAGCATGTCATCCTAAGTGAACCAGTCTTATGGCAGATTAACTGTAATTGGTGGTTTGTCATGTTAGAATCCTGCTAATAAAGATGGCTGGTCAAAAACAGGCATCTGTAACTGAAAAAGTCAAACAGTAACTGAAAAAGCATAAAGATTTTCTAGGAAAGTTCAGGCTTGGTAACAAAAAAATGTAACCCCTCCAAACAGAGTGCTGCCTATAACAGCGTGATAGCTGTTAAACTGTAGAGACATTTAGAAACCAAGCGTCCCACATGTGCTAAAAAAGTCAACAAAGTCACTGAGCAAATTTATGTTTCTGGCCAAAACAGTGGTCTACTTCAAAAAGTTCTGGCCTTTTTAAGTGAGTTTGAGGGTCTTCTTTAGCATGGGGCTCTTTATCCATCAGTTTCATGTTAGTGTGATGATTTGGCAGAATGTTTAGTGAGTTTACCACCCATTGACTAGGCTCCCGCTCATATTTAGAGACAGTGATGTATCTAGAACTTCTAAAAGACCTAGAGTGAGTGTTTTGCTCACACAAAAGTTCACAGAATTCTGGCTGAAATCTTGTCTGAAGGCCAAGAAGACTCTGAGGTTTCCCCACCACTTAACAAATAATTGTTTTGTTTATTTAATGTCAGCATTGCTGTGTTCTATGTGAAATAGATATGGCTATATAGAGTGTGTATGCAAGATACATGGACTTCTTAGTATTCTCTAGTACAAGGTTATCACAATTCTCTGCAGAGAAATGTAAAGAAGCCCCCAATTCTATGGCACCCTCTACCGTTGTAAGAATGGACATATACTCAAATCAGAGGAACGATTATGTTAGAAAATGAAAACATCTTAAATCTGGTCTGTATGTCTAATATTTTTCATTATGAGAATATTCTAAGAATTCAAGACCTTTCTTTTACTTGTTTTAGGTAATTTTGCCTTATGAAAGTGTCTCACTAATTTAAGTTCCTTTGGCAGATAATACATTTTTACTTGTTGTAAATTTTACCTGCATTATTTATACGTACTTTTATATATTATTAATTATTTTATAATGATTAATTTTACTTACAAAATAAGTAAAAATTATCTGCCAACCACATACGACACTTTCACTATAGATAAAATAATTTAGGACAAATACAAATGTATCGGTTAAATAATCTCATGATATTCTTAAAACAATCCCAGACTGGGAAATGTTGGACATGTTGACTACATTTTAGATGTTTTCACTGGATATAACTTTGTCTGTCATATTTAGAACAGACAAATATTAATATGTCATCAAACCCAAATCAGGTCCAAGACAGTGTAAGCATTTGAGAGTGGGAGTTAGGTTCCCATGGTTTGGTATGTGTAAGAACCGTAGCATCTGAGTTCTAGACATATGACAACTTCTTCAGACCACAAGCGGTCCGAGGTCCAAGAGAATAAGTATATTTAATAAGCCAGGTCAGCTGCCTTCAACAAATCATTTGTAACCCTAACCAGTGCTGTTTCAGTGCTGTGGTTCCCTCTGAACCCAGACTGAAACTGCTCAGATAGGTTGCTGGAAGTTAGATGATCTCTCAGCTGGGCCACCAGTAAACCCAAAAAATCAGAGACTTTGACCCAATAATTTTCAAAGCAAGACACTCGAACAACGTTACTTGATTAATAGGAACAGTTTTTAAACTGTGGGTGGAGCGACACAGAACAGCCAGTCCACCCCCTAAAGCCACTAATGCATGGTTTATCAAGTTAGTTATGCCCTCTATTATACATGTCAGGTAAAACTGCCGACTTCTACCACTTAGCTGCAAAAGTTGGCAGCAGTGTAGCAGGTAGCCATAATGCAAGATCTTGGGAGCTATGATTAAAGCCCTAAACTGGTCGTCCTACTTTGGTAATCCCAAGGAGCCCCAGGAAGGCTAAGGTAGCCAGCAACAGTTTATGAAATAAATCCTGACTGAACACCATGTTAGCCTACTAACCACAAAACCACTCCTACTAGCAAATGTCAGGGTGAAGTAGTTAGACCTACCTATCATGAGAGCCAGAAAAACACAGAAATACAAAGAGAAATTGGTAGACTTACTTGAAGGAAGCCAGATGAATGCCGAGCGGGGTGATGCAGAGAAGGCTTGCGTTAGCCCGGTAAGCAGTGAACACGTCATGAGTGAAGTGGTGATCAAGTTCAAGCAGCAAGTACTCCAACAGGACTGCTCTGCCAAAAGAAACTGCTTTTTTTGTTGCTGTGTTGTTCTGGTAGTTTGAGATAGGCAGTACGTTTTTTACGTGTTATTCTGTTTTGGGGAGTGGGTTGTTTAGAGCTGTTTTGTGTATAAGGGGGGGCCCCTGTCAGGGCAAAGACTATGACTAATGGTGAACCCTCAATATACTACCTTGCACTTTTATGATTAAGCTTGTGGCTGTTTCCTAAACTGCATGCATACATTCCATGCTCTTAGGTAAGCATCAACGCATTCTGGACGATTTTATTCTGTGAAAATGCAACTTTAGCGCCTGAAAAAAAACATGCAAATTGGTTCTCATTCAAATATAGTCATCATGAAAGATTCTATAAATTCAAGACCTTTTCATTTTGCTTATGTCAAAGAAGACAGAAGACATTTTTGTTTATTACAACTTTGTATTTATCAGATTAGATTTCTTTGGTTTATTGGTTCCAGAAGACAAAAATCACATGAAGCACTGATTATTCTGCTTTCAGTATTTATGTTAATTGAGTATTTAGGGACAGTAAAGATGCCTCGATTCCTTGAGAAGAGAAGTAAATCTTCAGATTTCAATGCCAGTCATGTCGATTCTCAACTGGATGACCAGACACCCTTAAGAACGAGTGAAAGTGTCTAGCATAAGCGAGATTCACTGGAAAAGAGGAAACAAGACATGAGCTTTGATCTCCACTCATTAATCATAGCAAAATGATTATGCATTGGTCATTAAATATCAGTTCCTGTACAGAAGGTAACGTGCATCTACCAGGCAAATGAATTAAGATTTTACATGTGTTGATTGCAGTGGTGCAAAATTAAGAGAGTACAGGAGGAACTTTTTTATTACACAAGATAAAACCAAGCATTTTGGGAAGGTTATTGAAAAAAGTAAAGGCCCTATTTTTTGGATAACAGTTACTGGATGTTAGCATTCTGATTATAACCTCCTGTCACCCCCACCAAAATTGTGAGACCAAATTTATACCATTGTATGTTTGAATAAATCTGTTTCTCACCAATCAGCGCACGAGATTTTTTCCCCTTTGTACTTGGTGGTGATAGAGTTGCCAGATTGGCAACTTAACTCTCCATGCTGATGTGGGAGTCTGTCTGGATGGTCAGCTTGACTGGAACCTTCTCATCCACTTCTTTCCTCAACACGTGAGCTTGGTGTGGGGAGCTATTTTGGTGGGCAGGGTGATTCTGATACTCTTCCTCTCATTTCTGGTGTTGCTGCTGCCTTTCTACACAGTGAAAATGTTACTGAAAGAGAGTTCTGCTCTCCTTTCATCACCTCTACATCTACACTAAAGGGTTTTCCCCAGGTGATTTCTGTAGCATTGCTAAAGCTCTCAGTGACAGAGATCAGCTTGGTGGAGAAGCTCCACATTTGGAGTCAATCATAACAGATTTGACATGTTCCTTTTTGTTGTCCCAGAAGATCTGAGTTACTGTCTTCATAGAGGACATACACTTCTGCGTCTTGTGACGATGTCATGGAAGGAGCCGTGGGCCAGGTTGGTTTCACTGGTGAGGATGAGTGTTCTGCCTGTGGTTAATATGTTCAGGGTTGTGTTCAGAATGGCTGTGAATGTTGTCTGATGTTTGCTTATTTTCCGATGTTTTTTTTTTTTAATTTTATTAAGCCTAAGAACAATGAATGTTACAACTGGGCCTTCAGTGTCAAGCTATAAATCTCAAAACCTGTACAAAAACATGGGGAGAAATCCCATCGCCACAATAATGTTAATTACTGCTTACATCCATATGGAATTCTAGTAGTTTGTTAGTATCAAGTTTGATTTGCATGGCCAAATTATGGCAGCTCTAGGTGAAACGCAGCTATTTGCAGGTTCTACGATATTTTATGTTTTACATAAGCTTGGTTTGATCTAGTCTCACAAGCCCAGACGTAATACATGACTGGGGACAACATTCAGAATTTTTGGGCTAAATATAGGTGGGAATGCAGACTTGGTAGGTGGGGAACAAACTTTTGTTTGTGAAATTTATAAACCAATCTAACACTTTGTGAAGGTGGAGCTCAGGTCTGCCCAAAGAACACCTGTCATCCGCAGCAAACAACAATATCATTACAAATACAACTTTTAACAATCTCAAGGGGTGCCATTAATTGTGACAGTTTTGGTAACATATTTGTTAAAGACTTGAGTCTTCTACTACACTTAGTTTAATAAAATGTTAGAATTCTCAATGTGAGATTAATTTAATTAACTACAAACACATTTATGAGATTTAACCCATCTTCACTCATTCACACCTGTAGGCATTTTTTGCTCATGTCAGTAAAGAAGCATCATGTCAGGTGCAGCACACTATAGAATGCACATATCCGCTTACTGCTGAAAAAAATCATGAGGCATCTCAAGCCTGCTTGGCTCTGAACAAGATTCGGTCTTCACCTTAATTGGTAATTGTCAGTGTGAGCCTCTGACTCCACCTTCATATGTAGCATGTGCCCTAAAACAGCAGGTATAAGAGCCCTGCACAGTCTTTAGGAGCTCAGTTTCCTCTCATTCTGCACAGGCTTCAGGGAAACAGTCTCCTCCAGACACCATGAGCAAGATCATCGTCTATGAGCATTTTGACTTTCAGGGCATCAGCAGAGAGTTCACCTCCTCCGTCTCCAACTTAATTCAGGAGAATTTGAATGACTGCATCTCCTCTCTGAAGGTGATCTGGAATCCATGGGTGGCGCACTCAGACATCAATTTCAGTGGTAACCAGGAAATCTATGAAGAGGGTGAATATGCCAGAGTGGAGCACAATGACTGCATTTCTTCTCTAGAGATGGTGAAGGAGGACCTGACCGATCCTCAGATAACACTTTACAAACATGAGGACTATCAGGGTAGAATTGTGCTGAAGAATGAGACCAACCTGTAGTATGGCTCTTTCAATGATGTGGCATCTTCTCACAAGGTGCAGAGAGGAGCCTGGGTTCTGTATGAGCACATCAACAGACGTGGGGCAAAGATGGTGGCCAGAGCTTTTCATGATGTTCTGTTATATATTGACCCACTGCTAGGTTATGGAAATGGGCAAAATTGGGTTGTTTTGAAATACTTTTGAGTGCACAGTCTCTGTCATGGACTCAGTAATTGCAGGCAACATCTCACATCACGATAAAGGTAACGACGATTAAAGGATTATTCCTGCATTAAATAAGCATTTAACCATTTCCTATTTCTGCCATTTAATCTACTCGTCTCCATTAATCACATGCTTTCTCTATGCTGTTGTTGCTTTAATTTGATGTCCAAAGCTGTGGCTCTTAAACCAATCATCAAGGGCCTCAAAATGGCTTGGGCATTTGCTTTATCACTTTGTGTTGAGTTAAGTTTCTAAAAAATACCCTGTCTGGGGGTCCCTGAGGACAACTTTAGAAGCACTGATGTAATAAATGTGATGTGCAGGGCGTCTCAAAAGTAAAGAAACGCCCACGAATGAAAAACAATGAAAACGGTTTGGCAGATGGTGATCCAATTTTAGACACAAGCTGTTGGGGAAGATGGAATCCTGTTAGGCCATGTCACCAAAATGGCGGTCATCTTAAATGCTGAACTCAACAGCAAAGCAAATACATCCCTCCCTTCAGTGTTGTACAGACAAATATCATGACACAATGTTAGAGTGAATAAACACACAGCAAGTAATGTAACTAAGATTAGCTTCGCTGCAGCAATAATAGCGACAACCCAACTAAAGAGTTATCACAAACATTAGCAAATTGTAATGTGGTGGCTTGCCAGAGGTGGGATTTCAATTCAGGTCATCTGGGTGGTGTTTCAGAGGCCAACTGGGTGAGCCACCACAGGGTCTTGGAAAGCAGGACCCAAACACTAAGCTAAACCGGCGCTCTACCACTGCACTATAGAAGCCGCATCACGTAGTGCAGGAAGGGTTCGCCTTAAAATGGAACGCCCGAAAACGGGTAGAAAACGAATGGCAGTATGAAAACCCACCTACTAAGGCTTAGGTGGGAAAAAACAAAGGATGCCAGAGGAAAGACTGGCTCTCTCAAACACTGAGGAAAGGCTAACTGAAATAAGGAGAACGAAGAGGAGAAAAGGACAAACTTGTTCCTTCGTCTTGTTTTACGCTTATTTCTTTGTCTTTTTTTTTTTTTTTAAGGACAGGTAAAGCAGGGAAAGAACTTTAGAGACTCGAGAGTAAGGAACAATGAGGGGAAGCTGCGAGGCTTAACCCTCTACCGCTTACCGGCTATCTCAAAGCTCCAGTAACTGGGAACAAAGACACAGCAAAGTGTAGCTTCTTCCCAGCCCTTATAAAGCCCCCTGAGCAGGTGTGGCTCATTTGGTTGGATTGGGTGGTTGACTCCCCCTGGTGGCCGGCGGTGGCCAACACTTACACAAATGGAACAAAACAATACTGACTTGTTGGTTTTGTGAAACAGCAAAAACAAGTTAATTTTACCACCCGTCAAGCAGGAACAAGCTCCTCATCCCTTTTCATGCCGTTCAACTTTCACTGAAGCTGTAGTCAGCTACATATTCACTAGCTTCTTGTTTGCATTTTTCTTTTCCACCTTAAATGATGGCATAGTTACATTCTGGTTCCTCTGCTTCTTCTTTGAATTTTCCTATTCCACCTTGAACAATTCAATGATCCTGACCACTGAAAAACAGGGTAAAAGGGGTCTAAGTATGCAGAGAAACAGATGGACTACAGTCTGTAGTTGTCTGTATATGGTAAGTGCAGCTGATAAAATGGACAATCAGTGTGTGTACAAGGAGGTGGTTTTAATGTTATGCCTGAAAGGTGAAAATGTAAATATTTCATATTTATGTGTGTAACTGTTGGACATCTATTGTCATCTGTCACACACATTTTTACTACATTAAACACAAGGCATTTTTACTTGTTTTAAGTCCTAAAATCTTTCTTTGACACCTGATTCATCATTTAATTAGGAGACTACAGTACAGAGCGTACAGAGCAGGGCCTACTCAACCTAACAAACAACATAAGTGGCTGCTTAGGACCAACTAACAACTTCTGGGTTATTGCCACACTATTATGTTGACTCACATGAAAATGTGATATTAATGACAAATAACCAGAAGTTGCCGAAGAAAGAAAAAAGGCCACACTGCCACCGCTGCTGCCAAGATTAGATTGAACTAAACTTAAAAGTTATCTGGGTAAGCAAGACATTTTGAATGCTAAGATGGAACCCTGGATCTAGAATGGTGAAAAGTTATCTAAAATGCACACTGTAACTTTGTAAAACCCCAAATGAGAATCCAATCATCAACACCACACAAATAGCCAGTTGTAAATGTATGTAATTTAGACAGCTTGTGCTAGAGTTTATTAGTTAGACTTTACTTTTACAGTACATCAGCTAGTGAGCAGGATTTTTGTGCCCCTCACCATGCTGCTAGCTAATATACTGTAAAATTAGTCTTAAAGTTAACTAAGCCAATATTGTGCGTACGTTGTTATGCATGTTTATGTGTTTTATGTGTACTGTTAATAAGAAACTTTCAATGCTGTCTTCTTGTTTTGGTTTAGCTTGTGTGAGAAGTATTGTTCATATCTTTACCTCATAACTTCGACATTAACCTGTTCTGGCTAGTCCAGCACATTTACATAATGAAATAACAATGTTCATATTTGTGTCTTGTCTCTAAATAAACATATAAAGTATACAACAGCTCAAGATGTAAATGTTCTGCAAAGGATACATTAGAAGTACAGAGATGAGTCAACAAACCTCTAAACCTCAATGTGTTGGTAAGGCAAACCTATGGGTATACTTCACAATTCTAATGTAGGTCATTTCTTTGGAGGTTGAGCTACAAAATAAAGCTTTAATTTATTCCACTACTTAATCTCACTGTGACTCAACATTAGCATTGCAGGTAAATCTATTTATATATCAAATAAAAGGAAAGCTGACTGCTACTTTACTTGATTTCTAGCATGGCTTACAAGATGAAGACAGTGAAATGTTCTCAGTGGCGATTATATCCTTAAAGTTGCAACACAGCCAAAACGATAAATGTAACTATCCACACATCTGATATAAACATGCTTACTCACCTGCTACAGGGGTGAGATTTTTTGGTTTCAAGAGAAAAAATTCCCTTTCTGATGACATACCTTAAAAAACTATGGCTGATTTGGTGTGTATGTTTGGGAGGATTCATAGTTTTAGGCCAGAATACACCTTTAAGGCAACACTGGGGATCTTCTATATGAGTTGATGACCACTATTTGAAAAAAAAAAAAAACTTCAATGGATTTGAATAGAACTGAATGTGGACAGACCAGGAATGCAGTTCCATGTAGTGAACATTTTCTATTGAAATACTGTATAAATGCTGATTTCATGGGTCATGGGTGGGTCCTTTTTAAGCTCTTTTTTAATAGTTGAATTAGTTATGATTTACCTTTTAGCATTTATTTGGAGCAGCTGAAGCATAATATTGGGTGAGCACTACAGTGAGTTCAGGATGGATTAAGCCACGCAATGCTGCAGCCACTTTTGCTTCAAACATTCACAAATTTCGGTCATTGCATATACATATACATAATATACATATATATATATATATATATATATATATATATATATTAGGAGTTACCACTGCTTTCCGAACCACACAACCAGTCTGATCCAGTTTGCACAGCACAGTGTTACAAGACAGGAAACCACACAGATGAGCATGAAAACTTTCATTTTAAGAATAAGGGTTTATGAACAAATCTGTCAATTTAAAACCAGAAACAGAGCTAGTCCTCACATCCTTCCATAAGCAAAAAAACTAACAAAAAAAGACCCTCCTATTTGACCCAAGTGCCATGTAAAACATTTGCAATTGCCAAGTCATACCTGACACCTCAGTGCTCCCACTACAATCCTCCCTCCTTTGAAACAGTTTGCTCCATCTGTCTGTCTAAGAATATCGATGCTGTCGGATCAAAACCTTGTATCTACATTTTCGTTTCTCAGCTTTTGACATAATTAGAAAATGCCCGTCGCCCGTTACATACTGTGTAAATTTTCCAACAAATGGACCAAAAGAAATGGCCCAAAATTATTAGAAATCTCTGTTTACTTACATTAAAAATAAAGTATGTTTTTCCTTTTCCTACAAGGTTATCGTTTTGTTCCGACAACAGTGATAAGTAGATATAAAAACAGAAAGCAATGATATGCAAATCATGTAAACCACATTTTTAAAGGAAAATACTACAAAGACAACATGTCAAACTGAGAAATTCTGTTCTTTGAAAAATATTTGCCCATTCTGAATTTGATGCCAACAACACATTCCAAAAGAGTTGTAACAGGGGCATGTTTAACACTGTGTTTCATCACCTCTTCTTTTAACAGCACTCTGTAAGTGTTTGGGAACTGAGGAGACACTGTAGTTTTCAAAGTGAAATGTTTTCCTGTTCTGGTTATATATAGGATATGCTGAACAGTTCAGAGTCTCCTTTGTCATATTTTTCATTTCATAATGCACCAAATGTTATCAGTGGGTGACACATCTGGACTGCAGGCAGGCCAGTTTAGCACCCAGACTGTTTTAATATGGAGTTATGCTGTTGCAATACATGCAGAATGTGGTTTTACATTGTCCTGCTGAAATAAGCAATGACTTCCCTGAAAAAGACATCATCTAGATGGCAGCATATGTTGCCAAAACATGTATATATCATTCAGCATTAATGGAGCCTTCACAGATGTGCAGGACCACAGGACACTTTTTCCATTCCCCTCAGTCCATTTTAAATGAGCTCGGACCCAGAGAAGGTGGCAGTGTTGCTGGATGATTTTTTCTGGTTTTAACCTGCATTTGTGGATGCAGCGACAAACTTTTCACAGACAGTGGTTTTCCGAAACCCATGCAGTGATTTTCACTACAGAATCATATCTATTTTTAATGTAGTGCTGCCTGAGGGCCCAAAGACCATGGCCTGCAAATACTGGTTTTTGGCATTGTCCCTTACATACAGAGATTTCTCCAGATTCTCTAAATCTTTTAATGATATTATGTATGGTAGATGATGAAAAGCAAAATTTCTTTGCTATTTTATGTTGAGAAACGTTATTCTTGAATTGTTGCACTATTTGATGATGCAGTCTTTCACAGAGTGGTGAACCCCTCCTCATCTTTACTTCTGAAAGACTCAGCCTCTCTGGGATGCTCTTTTTGTACTCCATCATGTTACTGACCTGTTGCCAATTAACCACCTGGTGTTTTTTTAAGCATTGCACAAATTTACCAGCCTTTTGTTGCCCCCGTCCCAACTTTTTTGGCTGACATGTTATATCAAGCAAAAATTGGGAAAAAACTTTCACAAAAATTGGTGACCTTAGATCCCAAACGATTACTGAATGTTGTTAAAAGTAAAGATGATGCAACTGAGTGGTAAAAATGCTGTGGTCCCAACTTTTTTGGAACATGTTGCAAGCATCAAATTTAGAATAAGGGCATCCATACAAAATGCAATCCAGTTAATTAGTTGAAACTTTTAATATATTGTATCTGTACTGCTTTCAATTGAACACAGGACAAAAGAATCTTTGCTGTCAATTTTTATTTACATGTTACCTACTGTCCCAACTTTTTTTGGAATTTGGTTTGTATGTTTTATGCTTTTTTCTGTAGCTAAAAAATGAATGCGAGGTCTTTTGCAACTTATGTAGTTTGCATATAACAAGAATCAGCACTGCTATCAATATCACACTCCAATTCATTTTACCAGGAGAAAATTCAAAACATGAAAGGATGAAAAAGAGGGCTGCAAATCAATTGTGTTTTGACAAAGCACAATTTGAAAGATTAAATGCAGATGAAAATATCATAGGTTTTATTATATTTGTCCTGACTATTGCTTTGAAATGTTACATGCAGTTTTCATTTAGGGGTGTAGGTGTGGGTTGGGTTTTCACTGTGGCTTACACTTGAAGGACTTAGTGTCTCTCAGTAACCCATGTCATTTTAGAAACATACACGACACTGTGTTCTTCCTTGATTTACAACTTCTTAAATTCATCCAGTGATGAAAATACAAGTGGCTCTGGTGCTCATCAGTGTGGTCTTCACCAAAGGTACAGAGAATCAAATATATACACTCACAGTACATTTAGTACTGTAATTAATTTCAGTCAAGTTGATGTTTAATTAAAGGGAACTCCCATTGTTTTTCCAGTGGAATTCAGAGTGGTTAAAGATAAAGGGTTTGTTGTAGAGAATGTTCATTACAGATTTCTTTACAGTGGTGGTGCCTTGAACCAGGGGTCACACTGTCTACAGTGCAAATATAGCCATTTTATCTACTGTTCAAAACCACCAGTGAACCTATATGTGCCTTCTGAGTTTTTATGTAATGTGCATGTACATCTCCACTTTCTGTATTTCAAAACTATAACAAAACAGCGTTTCAGACATCAGGCAAAATATCTGTGTAATAACTTTGTGTGAGGGAGCTTTTAGAGGAATTAAACTCTACAGACATCTGGTTCCTGTCACAACCACTGTGAACAATTTTGACTCTGTATCATATTATATATATACTATGTTTTTAGTTTATTAGTTTATTTTGTTTGGGGTCATGCACAAAATCCATTAATTTCAAAAGCATTAGCTAAAAAGTTCCATCTGCAGTCCCTGGGCAGGTAAATATAAAGTCATGTGAAGAAGTAAGTAAGTACACTTCATAAAATGTTTCTCTTTTTTGACTGATATGTGGACATATTAGTAATTGATCTTCAATTAAACAGTGTGTATAGATAACTGCTATGTAAAAGAGCAAAAAAAAAGAAAACAATGGAAATTTGTTTTTTTGCAATCATTTATTTCACACACACTGAGATGTTAGATTTGAGATTTGTCTCTTGAAAGAGTAAGTACATGCCTTAAGTAGCTGGTACTGCATCATTTTGCAGAAACAGCTTTACGTAGGCATTTCATATAACTGTCTACCTGTTTCTGACATCTACTAGGAGAAATGTTTGCCCTCTCCTCCATGCCGAATTCTTTCAACAGTTCAGCGTTTGAGATGTGAATGTTTCTTGCATGTCTTGCCCATTTCAAATCCTCCCACAGCATCTCATTGGTATTCAGATCTGGACTTTGACTAGGCCATTCCACAACCCTACATTTCGTCCATTTCTTGGTGGATTTACTTGTATGTTTGGGATCATTAGCCCATCGGAAGTCCACTTCTTCAATTTCAACTATTTATTTTCCAGCTGGTCTCACATTCTCCTCAAGCAGTCTCTGAAAGAGACTTCATAGTGGATTCTGTGATTGCAAGTTGATATGAGGTTGAGGATATGAGGTTCTTCTGATCAAATTCTATCTTTGCTTTTGCACCAAACGTGGCTTCAGATACTGTGACAGATACTGAAACAACTCTCTTTTACTTTTGATTCGTTTGTTCATAGCACATTGTTTCAGAAGTCCTGATCCTTGCCTAGATATTGATTAGCAAACTTGAGTCTTGCCCTGATGTGGACAACAAAGCCTTCTTCCTGGTGCACCTTCCATGCAGGTCAAATGTGTGCAGTCTCTTTCCAATAGCAGATGCATGCACTTTTACATCAACAGTGGCAAGAGCTACCTGCATGTTTTGTATTCTGGGGATTCTTAGGGACTTCTTTCAGTATCTTACTGTCTGCTCTCAGGTTATATTTGCAAGGGTGGCCTGGCCTGGACAAGTTGGCAGTGCTTTTTAAATTTTATGCACTTATAGATGATTTTCTAGTCAGTGGAATTATTGCTTTCCAATATTGGGAAATCTTAAACCCATTTCTAGACTTATAGGCATCCACAACCTTCTTTCTGAAAGCCTGAGAGAGCTCTTTTGATCTACACCTGACGACACCACACACTCTAATAACAAGAGCAAAAGAGCAAACCAGACCAGATATCTGAGGTTTAAATAAAACAGTTTCCTCCAAAATATTCTCTAATACTGCTCTAATCTTTAGCACCTGATCAGGTGCACCTGTTTTCATTTTGAACCTTTTGAAGTAGTGATATATGTAGGAGTGTACTCACTTTTTCCACATGAGAAAATGCATTATATATAATCATTCAGCATTAATGATGCCTTCATAGATGTTCAAGTCATCCATGGCCACAGGATACTTTTCCACTTCGCCTCCATCCATCTTGAATGATCTTAAATCAGGCCAAGAGAAGGCGGTGGCGTTTCTGGATCCTGTTCATATATGGTTTCTTCTTTGCATGGTAGAGTTTTAACTTATATTTGTAGATGCAGTGACAATGTGTGTTCACAGACAATGATTTCTGGAACTGTTCCCGAGCCCGTGCAGTGATTTCTACTACAAAATTGTGTCTGTTTTTAATTCATGGCTGCCTGAAGGCCCAAAGATCATGACCAGCCAATATTGGTTTTCGGCCTTGTCCCTTGCATACAGAGATTTTCCTGAATTCTTTGAATCTATTAATATATTGTGTGCCATAGATGAGGAAATCCCCAAGTTCTTTGCTTGTTTATGTTGTGAAAACGTTTTTCTTGAATTGTTGCAATATTTGCCCCTCATGCAATATTGTAGAAAAAGTTCTCAGTTTCACCATTTGATATTATGTCTTTGTACTATTTTCAATTAGTAATTAATTATAAGGTTTGAATGATTTGCACATCATTGTGTTTTGTTTTATTTATATGTTGCACAGCATTCCAACTTTTTTGGACATGTAGTTCAAGCTCCTTTCAGGAAATACTGAAACTAGATCAGCTTTTAGTATCACTGTAAAGATTTTCAAACATCATCATCACTGATATTTGATTTATTTGATTGTCTATAAATGCTCAGAACTTATTTTTAATTGTCAGAAATTACAAGAAGTCTGGCTTTGTGAAACAGCGCCAGCAGAGGGAGCCCATGACAACAACTCTGATTAAGATTTAGACCTACTACTTAAAAAAATATGTGTGCAAGGCATTGTTGTGTAAAATTGTAGCCAGCCATGCTTAAAAGTGTAATATTATGAACAACTGATATAGCAAAATGACAGCTACTGAAAAAGCATGATCTAAACTTGTCTCTTTTGCAAGAATTAGATTAAATGGTAAAAAAAAAAAATAATTAAAAAAAAAACAAAAAACAAAAAACAACTATTATTTGGCCTGACAGAAGTAAATGCTGCTTGGATCATTCTATTTAATATAGTAATTCTGATGAAGCTGTGCTCAACTTCTAGCCAAACCTTCACAAATTCATAAGTTTTTTATTGAGGGAGAAAAAATGTGCTGAATGCAGAGTGTAGGAAGGCAGAGCTGAATGTCCAGCATGTCCATCAGTCCTCAAATAAATATACACAATGTTATTTCTCTCATATCTAACATTAATTACTGAGATTTTTTTTCTCTGAAAACTGACTGGTTCATGAATAAGACCACTGGAAAACAATATCAGACTTATTCATAAATACATTTCACAGTTAATGATTAAAGTAAACTGAACTTGTTTGAGAAAAATTGATTTATTACTTATCCCACTTGTCATTTGTAAAAAGAAAGAGCCAGTAACACTTTTAAGATCAGCAATAAGTTGGGTAAGGATATAATATATTAATATTATTGTAATAATATAGTAATAATATAGTAATATTATTGTAACAAGCTGTATTTACTTAAAATATATGCTAATTCACTACTTATTAATAATTAATAAGATAGACAAAGATAAACATGTTGTATGAAGATATATATAGTGTAGTTTTTAACTAGTTTCTGAGTTTTTTTCAGATCTGTGCTTTATAATAGAGAGACAGTATTTTATCAAAAGGTAACACAAAAGAAATGTGTTGTGTTTTCAATCCCTGATTCTGTGAGTCTCTGTATATTTACTTTATCTGTGAAATAACATGCAAAAGTAACAGAACAATCATGAGTAATTGTAATAATGTTCACAGTATAATTGCAGTAATGTCAGTGCAGTGGGCCACATTATTCTGAAGAGCTGATTGTATTACCTGCTGTGAGATGCAGTAACTAAGAAACAAGATGGGAAGAAGCAAGTTTGTGTTTTACAGCTCTAATAACTTTTAGATTCACTGTAATTACAACCTGGAACTGTGTCTGTACATCACACTGCGTATGACCATTTAAATACACAACAGAAAAAAAAGTAGAAATGAGTGAATCAGTATTTTAAAGCTTTAACACCACATGATTTAAGCAGAACTACTTCAGTGTTTTGGGGGTGATATCTGAAATATCATAAAAACCTACAATGATTAAAAATAATTGGGGTGATATGTTGATTGAGCAGATATAATGCTGACATTATGTGATCTGTAAAGTTCAACTGAAGCGTTCTGATAAGACCCTGTTCTCTCCTTTACATTCACTGCTGTTTAAGCTGTATAGGATGAGTCCTGATCTGCCTCTACTTGTTTTAGTACAAATTCCAGGGGTTCCTCCCAGCCCTGGGGTTTAACTGGCCCTGAACCATAAAAGGTAAATATCATATGTTTCATCCCAGCTGTTTTGCACTGCCATTGAGAAAACTGGGGGTGGGGGCTGGGGTGTTAATAGAGGAGAGAAGAATAAAGGAGAGGAGAAGAGAGAACTGTGGAGAAGAGGAGAAACAGAGGAGAGGAGAGGAGAATACAGGAGAAAAGAATAGAGGAGAGAACCAGGGAGGAGAATAGAGGAAAGGAGAGGGAAAGAGAGAACTGGGGAGGGGAGAAGAGGAGAAGAGGGAACTGGGGTGGAGAGGTGAATAGAGGAGGGAAAAGAAGAATAAAAGAGAGGAGTACAGAACTGGGAAAGAGAAGAGAATAAACGAGAGGAGAATATAGGAGAAAAGAAGAGAAAACTGGGGAGAAGAGGAGAATAGAGGAGAGGAAAGGAGAATAAAGGAGAGGAGAAGAGAACTGGGGAGGAGAGGAGAAAACTAGGGAGGAGAGGAGAATAGAGGAGAGTAGAGAACAGAGAGGAGAGAAGAATAGAGGAGAACACACAATATTACAGATCAGTAACGAGTGGGCAGTGATGTAATAATATTATAGTAATGAGTCATACTTAACATGACTTACTGCCTAGTTTTCTGAAATGATTAAAATACCGTGTACAGATAAAAAATAATACAATAAAATATTCTTTCACTATAATAAATACCAATGGAATTCTTAATGGTAAAATCAAATTTTATTTAACATAATGTTTTCCATTTTATTACCAACTAGTTTCTACTACAATTATGAACATATTATTTATTTATATCTAGAAAATTAGCATGTAAATTTTAGGTTATAACTATAATATTACTATATAATTAACAACTTACTACTGCTCTATAAAGTAAAGTGCTGCCTCACACTCTTCTGATTAAGCTTGTGGCTATTTTCTAAACTGCGTACATTAAATTCTGTGCTATTATAAAAATCAGTACATTCTCTGTGATTTTATTCTGTAAAATGAAACTTTAGAAACTAGTTCTCATCAAACACAGTTATCATGTAGGATTGTGTTATAAGTATCTTAGTACCTTTTCCTTTTGCTTATGTCAAAGAAGACAGAAGACATGTTTTGTTTATTAGAACTTTGTATTTATTTGATTAGATATTTTTCGTTTATTGGTTCCAAAAGACAAAATCACAAGAAACCATGATTGTTTTGCTTTGAGTATTAATGTTGATGAAGTATTTAGGGACAGTAAAGGGTCTCAAGCTCTGGAGGAGAGAAGTAAATCTTCAGATTTCAACATCAGTCACATCAGTTCTCAACTGGATGGCCAGATACCCTCGAGAGCCACTGACAGTGTTCAGCATCAGTAAGATTCACTGGAAACACAAGACAGCAAGACATGAGCTTTGATCTCCACTTATTATTCATAACAAAATGATTATGCATTGGTCATTAGCTATAGATTAATTAATACTATTTTAATACATACATTGATCACAGTGATACAAACATAGGAGATTACAGGGGGGAAATGCCTCCTCCCCATTTATTTATCATACAAGTAAATACTCTCTATTGTGGATAACATATATCATATGTTCAGCATTGCTGATTACAGCCTCTGACATCAACCCCCTTCCTCCCCCCTTTGTTTATCTGTATGTTTAGAGGAATCACTGTATTTTACCAACCAGCGCATTAGATTTTTTCCTCCTTGAACTCGGCGGTGATGGAGTTGCCAGATTGGCACCTGTACTCTCCAAACTCCACACTTGAGTTGGAACCTGTCTGGATGGTCAGCTTGACTGGGACCTTCACATCCACTTCTTTCCTCAACACGTTCACAGTGAGCTTGGTGTGGGGGGCTATTTTGGTGGGCAAGGTGATTTGGATACTCTTCCTCTCGGTTCTGGTGTTGCTGCTGCCTTTCTCAACAGTGAAGGTGTTACTGAAAGAGAAGTTCTGCTCTCCTTTCATTACGCCTACATCTACACTGAAGGATGTTCCCCAAGTGATCTGGGTTGCATTGCTAAAGCTGAAGCTGTCAGTGACGGAGGCCGTGTACTCTTTAAACAGCTCAGTGGAGAAGCTTTGCTCATGTTCCCCTTTGTTCAGACCACATATGGAGTCGATCGTAACAGATTTGACATGTTCTTCTTTCTTGTCCCAGAGGATCTCTGACTTTATGATGGGTTTGCCAGGCTTCAGAGGGCGCACGTGAGACACTCTGTCATTGAACCAGCCATAATTAGGAACATCACGAGAAGCCCTGGCCACCATCTGAGCTCCCGCTCTGTTAATGTGCTCATAAAGGACCCAGGCTCCCCTCTGCACCTTGTGTGAAGACGCCAGGTCGTGGAAAGAGCCGTAGAGCAGGTTGGTTTCAGTGGTGAGGACGAGGGTCCTGCCTCTGTAGTTATCATGCTCGTAAAGTGTGATCTGAGGGTACATCAGGTCCTCCGTCACCACCTCTAGTGAAGAAATCTGGTCATTGAACTCCACTCTGGGATATTCTCCCTCCTCATAGACAAACTGAGAACCTCTGAAATCCCTGTCTGAGTACACCACCCATGGATTCCCGATCACCTTCAGAGAGGAGATGCAGTCATTAAAGTCCTCCTTTACTAAGTTGAGAACAGAAGAGGTGAACTCTCTGCTCAAGCCCTGAAAGTTGGCATTCTCATAAACAATAATCTTGTTCATGGTGTCGCCTCTCCAGTCAGCACAGATGGAGACTGTAAGTCTGGGACGAACATGCAGAACTTCTGCTTTATATAGTCTTTCATGGTAGGAAAGGAATTTGAGACGTGCAGGTGCTACTAATCTGTATGGAATTTAAAAAAGCAGTTTCTGAGAAAACTTGTTGAAACAAGCTTTCAGCCACAGGGAGTCACATCCCACTGAAGATTTAATGCTCACAATCTGTGTCATGCACTCAGGGCTTTTCACTGATAGATGACAGAAAAGACACAGAAAGGAGACACTAAAGGAGCTTTCTAGCATTAACTGTTTGAAGCCAACACAAAAATTGTGGTTTTTTTTTGCTATTTAATCTGCTCTTTTAAGTTAATAACGTAATTTTTCTCTGCTGTTATCTGCATTTAAACAGCCCAGAATTGTAGATTTTAATTTAGTTTTTAAACAAGTAAATGTAGAAATAGTAATGTCACACAATCTGGGCTGTGCTTTTTTGAATGAGCCTTTGCACTCACCTGAAACACTTCACATTGAAGCTTCATGCATCTTTTATACCATGAAGGAAAACATGGTGGATTCTACAAACTATCAAACTATCATGTTTTGCTCTGGCCAATGTGGACGTGCACACGCTGCAAGTCCTCTGGTGGTAGATTTGAACAAGTTTGAGGCCAACAAAATTTCTCAGAATTTCTTGCCATTGAGACGTTGGCTTCCATAGCATTAATGCGTTGCTTCTCCTGTTATGTATTCCATGACACAGCGTTATATTTCAGAGCCAGAGCATTCTTATGAAATTGACAGATTTGTATCTTTGCTATCAAAGCTGGCAGGTGCTCCAGGCAAAACGATAAATCACACCATTCTATTAAACTTTCCCATGGCTGAAGAATATATAATTTCCTCAGCCATTGCAATCTGACACTGTACCAAGACTTCACCCTATCAGTGTTAAGCTAAGGCAAAAAAAAGGAAACATCATGGTTCAGTATTGCGGGGGCATCCAGTCAGGAGTTTCCTTATTTGAATATGCTCAGGGTAAAAAGGGCTGTAGTCACAAGTATACTAAAAAAAAGTGCATTGCACGTAAGAAAAATAAGTCACATCAGTGAAATTGTTACCTTTAAATTTGCTATTTTGGCAGGAGCTGCACTGAGGAAGCAGATTCCATTTATATGCAACCACTTGAAATGTTTTAATCTTGTAGTTCAAAGTGCCATTTTTTTAGTGAAGGACGAACATTCAGACATGAAGAGACACCACATGGACTTTCCCACCTGGGACTGGTCCACTCCAGGTCCAGCCCCTGGCTCCTCCTACTCACACACACACACACACACACACACAAACACACACACACACACACACCTGTGGCTCATTCTCAAGACTGATTACAACTACTCAACATATACCTCTGTGTTTGATACAGCACAAATGCTTATAACATATAACAAGCTGGGGAATTGTAACCTTTGCATAGCAACGACTCATTTGTTGTGGAACTACATTATGGTGGAATGTATTGTCAGTATTAAAGCATCTTCAGTATGAAATTCAGGGCTTCTTTGATTTATTTTGATTCTATATTTTCAATTGTATTTGCGATCTCCTTCTTGGGTTCTATTGCTTATATGATCTGATACTGACCTCCTCATTAGAGTGTAATCTGTTACACTCTTGCAGCATCTCTTGCAACATGACCTTGCAGTCCTCAAAGCAATGTTCCAACATGTAGTGTAAAACCTTCTCGGAAGAACAGAGGTTCTTTCTGTGGCAAAGCGGGGACAAACTCCCTATTAACACCCTTGACTTCAGAGGAAACAGTGAATGATCAGGCGTCTACAAACTTTTGGACATACAGTATATGTCTTAGACCAAACTAGATCACTTTTCATGTTTATACATACAGATCATCATTAAAGGCTTCTAACAGTAGTCACTGATGTTTATGGATTTAACTCTTGTCACTGTGATAGTCACAGGTTTTCACTGGTAAAAGTGACTGGTTTTCACAGATATGTTTCTTATTGTTATTCTGATAGGCCTCTAAAAGTGGTCATCATTTATCACTGGTCAATCTAAATTTCTGTCCTGTAACAGGCTGGTTTACTCATTTATCCATTTATTTATTTATTTATTTTCTCTTCAGTGGGGGACATTCATGGTAAAATCCCATTCTCTAACTATATTGGTATTGTTGTGTTATTATTTTGTTATCTAGTGTCGACTAGAGGAGGATGGGTTCCCCTCAAGGTTCCTTCCTCTTGCTCTGAGTGAAATTTTCCTTGTCTCTGTCACCCTTGGCTTGGTCACTGGGGCTTGGTCCTGGCTTTTCTGAAAATCTGCATTGTGACAATGTGTGTCGTAAAAAGTCTCAGAATTTCTTCCCATTGAGACGTTGGCTTCCATAGAATTAATGTGTTGCTTCTCCTGTTATGTTGTTTTCCATAACACAGCGTTATATTTCAGAACCGGGGCATTCCAGTAAAATTCTCACATTCGTATCTTTGTTATCAAAGCTGGCAGGTGCTCCAGGCAAAACGATAAATCACACCATTCTATTAAACTTTCCCATGGCTGAAGAATATATTTTCTTCAGCCATTGCAATCTGACACTGTACCAAGACTTCACCCTATCAGTGTTAAGCTAAGGCAAAAAAAAAAGGAAACAGCATGGTTCAGTATTGCGGGGACATCCAGTCAGGAGTTTCCTTATTTGAATATGCTCAGGGGAAAAAGGGCTGTAGTCACAAGTATCCTAAAAAAAAGTGCATTGCACGTAAGAAAAATGTCACATCAGTGAAATTGTTACCTTTAAATTTGCTATTTTGGCAGGAGCTGCACTGAGGAAGCAGATTCCATTTATATGCAACCACTTGAAATGTTTTAATCTTGTAGTTCACAGCGGCATTTTTTTTTAGTGAAGGACGAACATTCAGACATGAAGAGACACCACATGGACTTTCCCGCCTGGGACTGGTCCACTCCGGGTCCAGCCCCTGGCTCCTCCTACTCACAAACACACACACACACACACACACACACACACACACACACACACCTGTGGCTCATTCTCAAAACTAATTACAACTATTCAACATATACCTCTGTGTTTGGGTTGATACAGCACAGATGCTTATAACATACACTATATTTCCAAAAGTTCCAAAAGCAAGGTCCATAAAGACATGGATGAGTGAGTTTGGTGTGGAAGAACTTGACTGGCCTGCACAGAGTCCTGACCTCAACCCGATAGAACACCTTTGGGATGAATTAGAGCGGAGACTGCGAGCCAGGCCTTCTTGTCTAACATCAGTGTCTGACCTCACAAATGCACTTCTGGAAGAATGGTCAAAAATTCTCATAAACACACTCCTAAACCTTGTGGAAAGCCTTCCCAGAAGAGTTGAAGCTGTTATAGCCGCAAAGGGTGGGGCGACATCATATTAAACCCTATGGACTAAGAATGGGATGTCACTCAAGTTCATATGCGTGTGAAGGCAGATGAGCAAATACATGTGGAAATATAGTGTATAACAAGCTTTGTATAGCAACGGCTCATTTGTTGGCGGAATGTATTGTCAGTATTAAAGCATCTTCAGTATGAAATTCAGGGCTTCTTTGATTTATTTTGATTCTATATTTTCAATTGTATTTGTGATCTCCTTCTTGGGTTCTATTGCTTATATGATCTGATACTGACCTCCTCATTAGAGTGTAATCTGTTACACTCTTGCAGCATCTCTTGCAACATGACCTTGTAGTCCTCAGAGCAATGTTCTAACATGTAGTGTAAAACCTTCTCGGAAGAACAGAGGTTCTTTCTGTGGCAAAGCGGGGACAAACTCCCTATTAACACCCTTGACTTCAGAAGAAACAGTGAATGATCAGGCGTCTACAAACTTTTGGACATACAGTATATGTCTTAGACTGCATACACACACAAGAAGAGTAAAGCTAGCAGCAGAGGGCAGAGCTGCATAGGTGACTACACTCCTCAGCCAAAATGAGAGTAGGACATTATGTATGACAAAATATCCATTTATTTATTTATTTCTCCATCAGAAAACAATGAACATGCCAGAATATACCTGATCTCCTTCTAGAGGTGCTTTGAGGATCTTGTAAAGAACTGGACTCCACGCATCTTGTAAAGAACTGGACTCCACGCATCTTGAATTTTATTCCGGCCCTGAATACTCTGATCATGCAGAAGTCCTCTTCACTCCATCAACTACCAATTACCTTGCAGTTGTGCCTTCCCTTACGACAGCAGGTGGCTGCCTGCAGGCCTTCTCTTGCAATTGTTGTTCTTGACCAAACATCAAGTAATATGGGGACTCAGCAGTAGACTGGTGCAGGGTGGTATTGTAGAAAAATGACTTGGATGATGAGGGAGAAACTTGGCCATTCCAACTTTGTCTGGGGAGGCAGAGCATGTAGCAAGTTATGTAAAGTTCTATTAAACCTCTCACACTGTCCATTACTTTGAGGGTGATAAGGTGCTGTGTGAGTCTTCTTCCCCCCATAAAGAGCACACAACTGATGGATAAGGGCACTTACAAAATTACAGCCCTGATCCAAATAATGCAGAACTTGTGAAACTCCTTCGCCACTGCTGGAGCCCACTGATCTCTGGTGGGGACAACCTGTGTGAATTTGGAGAAAACACCAGTCATAATCAACACTTGTTCTCAGCCATCATGAGAACATTCTAAAAATGAGCCAGGACTTCATTAGGTCATTAAGTACCATAAATGCCTGAACAGCTGGTTGTGTTGGCTTAGTCACAGCACATGACTCACATTGCTTATACCACTCCTTGATCTCTATGTACACACCAGACCAGTATCATTGCTGCCTAATCGATTCTGTGGTCCTCTCAACATCTTAAAGCCCATGACCTTGATGTAGCTGCTATAGAGCTTCTTCTATTAGGGACCCATGGCAACTCCATCTTTTGATATAACATGGCTCAAGTACTTCACTTCTGTGTTTAAAAAGGTACATTTTTCCAACTTCTGTAACTGGCCCAACACCCCACCCAATCACTCCAAGTGTTGATCTACAGTGATTGAAAACACTACAACATCGTCAAGGTACAACGACAACGTCTGGAAGTGTTGTGCACCAAATAGTCACTCCGTCAACCAACAAAACATACTTGGTGCATTACAGAGGCCAAAGGGCATACGATTTAATTCAAAAAGTCCAAATGATGTACAAAAGACTGTTTTCATTTTCTTTTTGACACTCTTAATGACTGTTTCCTTATGGACTTCAGTAACAACCTCAGGCTTAAAATCTGTGCTTGACTTAGATTTCTGCTGTGTGGAAAGAGTTTAACTTCTGTAATCCCTACATTCATCACCGGAATATAAACTGTACCTCAGGACACCCTAACCACTGCCAGACTAAAATACCTGAAAGAAGAGAGTGAACCTTAGAAAACAGTTCAAAGAGAGCACCATTTGAGTAATAAACTGCTGAGAGCATGCTGTGGCCACTATCTCCAGGAACACATGCAGGGTATCCATCCCTAACCTTACTAACTCCAGCTTTAGCACTGGGAGTAGCAAGTATTATTTTCTGACAATACTTTAGAGATTGCTGCAAAGCTATGGGAGCTTGCTGCACCTGGGTTAGGCTGAATAACATAGGACCATACTGTCCAAATAGTTTATGCCTAAAACTCATCTGTAGATGTCAACCCAAAGGACTCCTTTGCTACTAAAATACCATGCTTAGGGATCACCCTCTCCAATACTTTTACATTAAGTTCCAGATAGTCAACATAAGCTATTTTAAGACCATTGCTGCTCAAAGCTGTAACAACTCACAAATATGGGGCCTCTCCATAAAATGCTGAAGGAAGGACTTTTCTGTAATAGTGGACACCACAGACCCAATTTTGAGGAGGCAATTAACACTTACATCCCCAATATTAATGCTCCTATGAGGGCATGACCCGTTGTGTAACAGTTTGTTGACAAGGGAGGTCTTCCTCAGAAATGTGGTTCTGCACATCTGAGGGTAATAGTTTTCCATCAGCCAGCCTGAAGTAGCTACTCTTTATGTAGGCAGAAACTGGGAATATGTAGCTGAAGCAATCACTCTGTCATTATTACAATAACTCGCACAATGGCTGTTGACACCTCCTACAAATTACATTACGATTAGACTGTGAGCACTTTGGAGGATTTTGCAGAATTGAAAGATGCTCTGTGAGCTGATTGAGCTGTTCTTGCTGCTGCTTTATCTTTTTTTTCAGCTCTGCTATATCAGAAGAATGGCTAACAGCATGACCTTACCCTCCCTGTATGTGTGCACCCTGTGAGGCACACAGTGATGGTACCTATTCAATACTTAAAACTTCCACAGAATGGTATGTCCTACCTTAAACATCAAACCAAAAAAAATTAAGCTTACATAAAAATATAATCTCCCAAAAAGAAAAGGGAAAGCTATCACTAACCAGAATAGGCTAAGGGCAGGGCTCAGGTGAATGTGGCTGCCTGCAGTGGAGAATTAAAAGGTCTACCACCTCATAGGTTAAGTGTCACTCCAAACACACACACACACACACACACACACACTTATAAATTCTGATAAATTCTGTGCAATTAAATAAGCATCAGTACATTTTGTATAATTGTATTATGTAAAATACAACTGTGGAACCTGAGCAACACCATACAGGTTGTTTCTTATTCAAATGCAATCATCCAGTATCATATTGGACTTTCTTAAAAGCATCTCAAGACCTTTTCCATTTACTGTTAGATTGAGATATTGTAACATGCATGTGTCAAAAAAGACAAGAGACAATTAAATTAATATTTTTCTTTATTTAATTGGACTTTAATTTCACTTGGGACATTTAGGGAAATTAAAAGTCAGGAGGATACTTTGAGAAAAGGAGTTAAGTTCTCAGCTGGGTGTGTTGATACTCTTGACATCCACTGCGACAGTGTAAAGGGTCCTGCACCACTTATATTCACTAGAAATAAGAAAAAAGCAAGCCATGAGTTTTGATGTCCACACTCAGATGACAAAATGATTAAGAACTGGTCATAAATGATTCATAACAACTCGTAACTTGGACATAATGGAACCAGGTTCAGAGCACTGACCAGACAAATGAAAATTTACACGTTAAGTGCAGTAGTGCATAATTAGGGGAGGACGGAGGGCACACGGCAATGCTTGCATTGCTAAATATAGCCCCCCCATCTCACTTGTCAGACCAAATTTGCACCCCTTTTTGTTTGTATGTTTAGAGGAATGTACTGTATCTTACCAACCAGCACACTAGATTTTTTCCTCCTTGCACTCGGTGGTGATAGAGATGCCAGATTGACACCTGTACTCTCCAAACTCCACGATGGCTTGGGAACCTCTCATGATGGTGAGCATGACTAGGGCCTTCGTGTTCACTTCTTTCCTCACCACGTTCACAGTCAGCTTGGTGTGGGGAGCTATTTTGGTGGGCAGGGAGACTCGGATACTCTTCTTCTCGGTTCTGGTGTTGCTGCTGCCTTTCTCCACAGTGAAGGTTTCACTCAAAGAGAAGTTCTTGTCTGCTTTCATTGCTCCTACATCTACACTGAAGGACATTCCCCAGGGGATTTGTGTAGGACTGCTAAAGCTGAAGCTGTCAGTGATGAAGCCTTCGTACTCTTTAATCAGCTCATTGGAGAAGCTTTTCTCCTGCTCTCCTTGGTTTAGACCACATATGGAGTCGATCGTAACAGGTCTGACACGTTCTTCTTTCTTTTTCCAGTTGATCTCTGCTTTTATCGAGCGTATGCCAGGCATCAGAGGGCGCACATGAGACGCTTTCTTGTTGAACGAGCCATAATCAGGAAGATCACGAGAAGCCCTGGCCACCATCTGAGCTCCACGTCTGTTACTTTCTTCATAAAGGACCCACACTCCTTTCTGCACCTTGTGTGAAGACGCCACATCTTGGAAAGAGATGTGGACCAGATTGGTTTCACCGGTGAGAACGATGGACCTGCCTCCATAGTTAACATCTTCATAAAGTGTGATCTGAGGGTTCGTCAGGTCCTCCGTCACCATCTCTAGTGAAGAAAAGCTGTCATTACACTCCATGGTGGCATAATCGCCCTCCTCATAGACAAACTGAGAACCTCTATAATTGACGTCTGAATACGCCAACCATGGATTCCCGATCACCCTCAGAGAGGAGATGCAGTCATTGAAGTTCTCCTTTATTAAGTTGGGAACAGAAGAGGTGAACTCTTTACTCCTGCCCCCAAAGTTGGGGTTCTCGAAAACAATAATCTTGCTCATCGTGACTTTGAAGTCAGCGCAGATGGAGACGAGACTGTAAGTCTAGGAAGAGTGTGCAGAACTCCAGCCTTATATAGCATTTTATGGTTGGAAACAAATTTGAGGGGGTTCAGACGCTACTGATCAGTATGGAAATAGTTTCTGAGAAAACCAGTTGAAACAACCTTTTAGCCAGAGGGAGTTTTAATGCTCACAATCTCGGTCATGCACTCAGGGCTTTTCGTTGATAGATGGCAGAATAGACACAGAAAGGCAGATGTAGTAGTTCCAGGCAAACCTATAAACTATTTAAGGCCAACGCAAAAATTATTAAACAATAAAGAAGTGCTTTCCAATCCAAGTTGTGCACTCAGAAAAACATCACTTGGCATCCAACAATAAATGAAGCCACTCTCAAATTTTACATAGTGTAAATTCTATGGATTGATGTTTTGCTCTGGCCAAAGTGGACATGCATACACTGCAAGTCCTCTGGTGGCAGATTGAAACCAGTTTAAGTGGCCATCACAGTTTCTTAGAATGGCTTGCTATTGAGATGCTGGGTTCAGTAGGGTCAATGTATTGCCTATGCTGGTATGTAGTATTCCCTAACACAGCATTAGATATTTCAAGCAGAGCATTTTCATTTCATTCAGTGATTTGCATCATTGCTATCAAAGCTGGCATGTGCTCCAGGCAAAACGATAAACCAAACCATGTTCCCACAAACATTTGCATTGTGGAAGAAATGATTTTCTGCAGTCTTTGCCAACTGACTCTGTACCCTAAAGTAAAAAAGGAAACTTTGCCTAACAAACAGGCTACAGATATTATCATCATATGTTGGCTACATTCAAATTCAGGGCTGTGTGAATTGCTGGAGCATCCAGTCAGGAGTTTCCGTATTTGAATATGCTCATGAATGTGGTCATGGGTGTATTTGAATATGTTCAAAAATGGGTGTTTGGTTTCAGACTTTTCAAAGTGCTGAGCTGTGTTCTTTGTGTGGTGTTTCCTGCGTTTGATCATTGCTTCGTTTTCTGTTTTTGTGATCATGGATTTGCCTTGTATGTACCTGCCTGCCCGTGTGTTGACCTCTGCCTGCCTTGAAGCTGTGTTGGATTGCCCATAAAAACTGTACAGCCTGCCTATAAGCATTTTTTAAATATTACAGAAGTTTGGAGTGGTTAGTTGTGACCGACAGTCTGTAAGGTGTAGAGCGCCTTCTCGAGTCAGTGAGTGATCTGACCTTACCTAAACCTTTAGTTTCCAAACTTTTCATGTGTGACTTTGAATATCAGTTTTGCAACAGTCACGCACGTGACAATGGTGAAAGGTTCAGTACAGCTTCAAATCTTTCATACAGAAAATTTGTATTATATTTTCTTCTTTTTCACTTTTAACAGAAAATAGTAACATTGTGTTTGTATTTGATTATGATTTGAATTAGATAAAAGCATGTTACATGTTTGCCATGTCTGTGTTGATTCCTGTCATTAAAACAAACACAAGAGTCATAAATGTTGACTCAATGCTGTTGATACAGAACACACATCATTAAATAACAATGTAATAATCATGTAATTACATAGTTTCATTTAAACACTGATGCCAAAAGAATCATTTTAGAATTATAACTATTAATTCTGTTACATCAAGTGACTCTGTAGAGCTGTAGCTCACTTTTAAATGATCATTTGAAAAAAAAAAACTAACATTGGACTGTTAGTAGTTACAGACTAGTGAAGGCTTAACATATGATTTAAAATGTGAAGTGTGTAAAACGAAGCAGGAAGGAACAAGAACAAGGTTTCTGTTTTTCCCCATTTAATACATGCTATGGTAATGTTAAAACCATGCTGGGACCACAGTGAGACCTCTAAGAATCTGATTATTTACACTATATTTACAATATTTACAATATGTACAAAATGACAGTTATACCTCCAGCTTAAGGGAAAGAGATTCTTGACCTGGACAGTACTAAAAGAAAAATCATCAAAGCAAACAAAAAGAAAAAAGTCTGATCTTATCTATATCAAATAATATATAATACAAAGCATGGTGCCCCCCCTTAGCTAATGTGTCTATACACTGGGCTACTATGCGGTGTAAAATGTATGAGCATGCCCAGCCAGCCTGTCCAGAACCCCAAGAAAGCACCGCAGTGTATAAGAAAGCAGCAAAGCAATAAAGCTAGTATGATTTAACAAAAAGGCACAAAGCTGACACGGTTAAGGCAAATTACCAAACTGGTGTGACAAAACTAGCACAGATACTAGAATCAGCAATATACAAAAGCTACGAGTGAAAGAGTAGAAAGCTGAGGTGTCGCATCTATAAACAACAAAGACCAGCAGCACCCTGCACAGCTATGAGCACAGGAAGAACGCAGGCCCCCCTGACAAGCTTTTCCAGGCTGCTTTTAAAGCTCAGGTCCCTCTTCCCATCCCGGAACTCTGTGTGATGATTGGTCATTGAATGGCAGACATCAAGCCTCTAATAACGAATGACACCTTGACCAACCTATAAAAGAGATAGGAACCAAACAGGGCAGGACACATATGAGACAAACAGAGGAAGAGAGAGGCAACAAGTGAGAAAGAGCAAGAGAAACCAAAACTGTATCACTCTGCTGACATGTTGCCAAGTAACGACAAGCTTTATGCACACAAACCTTAGTTGTTTGTATTTGTGCTTATACAAAACAAGAAATTGAAAAAAATGTATGATTCTAAGACAACATATGACCTGCAGCCCGTTTTGGCCAGACTCTGAAGAAGACTGTGACTCCGGACGCACATCAGATTCTGAATCTGCCTTTACCATGGAAACTGTTAGGTCCATTGCAGTGACAGCAGAGCAGCTGAACACGCTGGAATTGGCTAGAAATGAACAGAATACAATACAGCAAACAAGAAGGGCTACAAAGCGCTTTACAGACTGGCTCTTACAAAATGACATTCATGTTAATTTGGCAACAGTTTAAAAGGCTGAGCTGAACTTGATACTTCTAAAGTTATCTGTACCACAAAAGACTTTGCTTTAGAGCTTTAGAGTATCAGCAGTTATCTTGGACTGCACACAGGACTCAACAGTAAATCAAAAATAAATGGGACCATAAGTTTTACCACATGTTTATATGTATCTTATTCATTTATGCATCATTTTATTAGGAAACTCAGATCAAGTAAAGATGCTGTAGGGCAAATTGAGGGAGGAGCAGCAGGACCTTCAGGGCTTCAGGTCAATAATACTGCACATAAAACATGAATTTATTATTGGATTTGCATTAGATGTTTTGCAATGTATATATCCCCTGGGGGGCATGGGGGGATGTGGGAGCTAGGAGGTGGGTTGTTGTGTCCCTACCAATGCTGAGACCACACCTACGCCATTGGATGGATAACTCATCCAGTCAGTGGTAGAAGCAGCTCGTTTTAAGAAATATGGTCAATAAAGGTAAAATGTTCTGTTTGTTGTGTGGGGCTATAATGTTGAATGTTTTGTGTGGCGATAGGCTCCATATGCCTTTAAGAAGTGTGAAGGTGCTCATTTTTCATGATACTGCTGAGAAAAAGAGCAAGAGAGAGAGAGAGAGAGAGAGAGAGAGAGAGAGAGAGAGAGAGAGAGTGAAGAAGACTCTTGGGAAAGTTACCTGTTGCTGACTGCTTAAAGAGTAGATACTGTTATTGCAGCAAAGAAACAAACTCACCCTTGATTTCAGAAGAAACAGTGGATGATCAGGCATCTACAAACCTTTTTGACACAGTGCATGTCTTAGACCACATGCACACACAAGAACAGTAAAGCTAGCAGCAGAGGGCAGAGCTGCTTAGGTGACTACAGCCCTTAGCCAAAATGAGAGTAGAGATGTTATGCATGACAAACTACCTAATATATATATATATATATATATATATATATATATATATATATATATATATATATATATATAAGAAAACATTGAACATCTACTGCACTGTTGACTTAACAGTCAGATCAGTCATCTTCTAAGCTCAGTCTAGTCAAAAAGTTCTCCTTTAATCAAAAGTGTGCATGGCTCTATGTAGAACCATCGTCTTTACTAAAGTACCCTTAAAGAACTTTATTTTCTTCAGAGTGTATGTCATGTTTATTTTATTTATTTATTTTTATTTTTTTTGCATTATGTATGTTTATGCTCTTTATGTGCGCTGTTAATAAGCATCTTTCAGTGCAATACTGTAGCATCCCGCTACCGCCTTGTTCGGCCAGGGATGTACAGAAGGCATGGGCATGTGGAGCAGTGAGCATGAAGGTACCGCCGTAGCAGCAGTGAGAGACTTAAACCATGTAAATCTTTGTTGCTGCGGGCTTGGGTTGGATGTAGATGTGTTGTTTCTGATGTTCGGTGCCGGACTATGGGGCTGGTTGGGTATGCTTGGTTATCACCAACTGGATGTGTGTAGCTGGAGGTGAACTGCCCTGCTTCACAGCCATTCAGGAGCACTGCTGCATGTAAATAAAAAGGCTTCTTGTAAATAAAAGGACACTCAAAGTGATACGTTTCCTGCATCCTCTTTTCCTATGCCAACATTACAGTGGTGTCAGAAGTAAGAAAGCACCACCCAGTGGCCTGGAGGAGAATGGCGCTACTCCAAACTCAAAAGCAGATGGCGAAAAGAGCAGAACCTGGTGAGAGACCTAATGATAAGGACGACTCGGGGAGGCTCCAAGACTGGAGGCCAGAGCAGACGCCATAGGGCCCAATGACGGAGTTGACGTGAGGAGGCTCAGCAGCAGGGTCAACGTGGCAAGGCATGATGGTGGGGCTGGTGAATGAGAGGCCGGCAAAATTAAAACCAGAAGTGAAACTATCAAAGGCTTCAGCACAGTTCTGCATTTTGGCAGGACACTGTGGCTAAGAAATGTGGTAATGTGGCCAGTTTTGTGACCCACGTTAGATTGTTCCCCACGTTCCCCTCTCTCTGTCTATCCATCTATCTATCTATCTATATTTATTCAATTATTTAATTTTTTATTTATTTATTTGCCATCTGGTGTCCAGCAGAGGAGGATAGGTTCCCCTTTGAGTCTTGGTTCCTCTCAAGGTTTCTTCCTCTTGCTCTTAGGGAGTTTTTCTTTTCACTGTTGCCATTGGTGACGTTCATGGAGGCTTGGGCTCTGATTTTCTGTAAAGCTGCATTGTGACATTGCCTGCTGTAAAAAAAGCATTATATAAATAAACTTCGACATAATGTAAAGAATGCGACGGGCCAATATCATACATGATACATACATCCAGGGGCTGCATTACAGAAAACACTATTTTAAGACACTATTTAAAAAACACTATTTATTAACACTTTTTTTCCCAGCTTATAAACTTTACACTGTAAAGAATGGTTTGTCAGTTCAACCTAGAAAATACATGACGTGGGAGTAAGGAATTTAATTAGTCAATTTTATACTTTAGTATAAAATTAGATGTGTTTAAAGCAGTATTTTCAATAATTCAAACTTCTAAATTACTTCACATAAATTTCTTTGAGCAAGAGGGGCATGAATTATGAATGGAAGGCTATGGTCCCTGTAGAATCTACATAAACATAGAGGATTTTAAGCAGATCAATGAAAGACTGAATGCAGATGATAGTAGTTCATGTGGGGGGTGTTTCACAATGTCTTAGGCTTAAAGAAGTAAGACTTTCCTGGACGCCCACCCCCTTTTAGAGTCTTATATGAGATTTTGTTCTTCCTTGTTTTTACACCAACGTCTCAGATCCATCCAGTGGTAGAAAATGAAAGTTGCTCTGGTGCTCGTCAGTGTGTTCTTCACTAAAGGTACAGAGAAATTTACACCCTCACATTACACTCAGTACTGTCATTCATTTCAGTTAAACTTAGATTAAAAGGAAATTGTTTTTCAGAATTGTTTCAAAATTCAGTGGTTGAGAAGTCGTTCCGAGTGGTCTGATGAGAAATCGCTTACTGACTCAGTTCTTCACAGTGGTGGTGATAGGAACCCGGGGTCACCATGACTACAACACCAATTTAGCCATTTTATTTACTATCCAAAACCACCAGTGAATCTACACATGTCTGAGTTTTATATGTAATGTTGATGATTGTAGAAAATGGTAAGTCTGAAAAAAAAAAAAAAAGTTTAACTTAAGGACTATTTTGCCTTAGAACTTCCTGCATGTGCCTCTCCGCCATGAATATGTTTCAAAAGAACATTTTAGACCAAAATTCTATCTCAAGACTATTGTAAACAATGTTTCAGACATCAGGCAAAATATATATGTGCAATAAATTTCTGTTAAGGAGTTTTGAGGAATTAAACTTCAGACGTCTGGTTCCTATCACCACCACTGTAAACAATTCTGTCTCGGTTTCTCTAGAACAGAACATTTCACACCAAACCACTCTGAATGACTTTGCTTACATCTTAACCACTGAATTATGCAGACATTTTGAAAAATTCTGGGAATTTCCCTTTAATATTGTTTGGGTCAAGGCTTGCATTTCTAATGAATTTTCCTGTGTGATCAGATCTTTATTTTCACATTGAATTCTCATTGTCCTCTAGCACTAGCACTGCAATGTCACCAATGCGTAACACATTTACCTCAGATTTGCAATAGTGTGGAATGTTCAAGTGAGTGTAACAGCGTCAGCTCCACCTTAAGCCTGGGTAAGAGTGACTTTTAACATAGAATATAATACCAAACTGAAACAAAACTGATATCCACTAAGTCATGTGTTCCTCTGCAGGTGGCGTACAGATGGAACAGAGTGTGAGGACTTGCCTGCCGTCAGTCTTTTGTGTCACAGGGAGAATAAACACAGGGTTTCTGAAAGCAACCATCAACTCCAAATGCTGCAAGACTGATCTCTGCAATGACAAAGCAGTGCCAGGTACAATCAGTAGCTTCTAAAATAAAAGAGATCATTAATATTAATTTTGCAACAACAAAAAAACAAAATCTTACACACGCAGTTGTCCCCCTTAACTCAAAAGCAGTCAATCAGTCAAGACATCCCAGATAGCAGGCACATTTGGGCCTAATCCGTGCCACTTTGGGAACTTACGGCTCAGTTATGGCACTGGCAAGCATTGTGTGGCCAAAACACAACATGGGCCAAATGTCATGAGCCGGGCTTGACTTGGGTTGCAGCATCTGTTGTGTGGGCCAGACATGGCCCAAAATGTCATGAGTCGGGCTAGACTTGGGTTTTGGCACTTGTTGTGTGGGCCAGATGTGGGCCAGTATCATGACCCAGGCTTGACTTGGGTAAAGGTATCCATTGTGTGAGCCAGACGTGGGCCAAATGTTATGAGCCTGGCTAGACTTGGGTTTCGGCACATGTTGTATGGGCCAGACATGGGCCAAATGTCATGAGCTGGCACTCAGCACGAACAAACTCGTGAATTCCTCTGGCACTCTTTTGGTACATACCTGACCTGCAACATCTCACTTGGCACCTGACCGACCTTCAGCATTGAAATGTGGTTAAAATACTGTTAGTTTTAATGTTGAAAAAATGTAGAAACAACATTCAAATGTTACATGGTTCAAAAAAGTTTAATAAAATACTTATAAAATCATTGTTGAAAATTTCAACTTAAACATTTTACCTTATAAATATGATCATAATTATTATTTTATTATATTTTCATAATGAGACCACTTCAGAAATGTGAATTTATACATTAAGAATGGAAAATAAGAGCAACAGTAATATCTAGAAAGTAAAGTTTGTAAAGAAATTTTGAGTTGGCTTGCCTGAACATTTCTATCAAGTTAAAAATGCTAAATGATGGATGTACATTCAAATTTAAAAGAGTTTACCAGCTCAGCAGAGACATATGCACATGGAAACATGAACTCAAGACTGAGCGGTGAGCTTAAGTAGAGCGTGCACAGCTGCACCTGATCAGGCTCAATCAGCTCGTCCCGGTTCTCTGACTCCTCCACGTCATTACAGGGTCACTTCTAAAGGTTTTCACAATGGACAATCCATTATGGGACCAGCATACAATAAGCAACTGCTGTAATTTACTGCTGTAACTGCAAATTACTGTAAAATATTAACACTAGAAAGACTATACATGTTAAAGCTTAATGTATTTACTGTACTGGGTCATCTGTTTTTTTAGCATTATTCATTTGATCATTTGAATATACTGTATTATCAAAAATCAAACACCAAATGTATCTTGGCCGATCAACTAAACTTGGGAAGGAAAATTGTGTACGTTTAATTTTTCACCAAACTGTTTGATGAAGCAGTTGGCAAAAAAGTCTACAGTAGTTCTACTGCCATCATAACCAAGTTACCACCTCGTTTTATTGACTTGTTTATTTGCTTTAAGCTTTACCAAAACAGCCTCCCAATGGGAAGAAGTGTTGTGCCAATGATGACTGCTCAGAAACCGTGACCTGCGAGGGAGATGAGGATCACTGTATTAAAGGAACAGGTGAAGAAATACAGACAGCACGTTCAACCCTTTCTTCACAGTAGCCTTAAATAGTTTTTTCTACCTGTTTTGGAGGAGATCACTCAGTCGAACTGTGCCTTTTTTTCTTAAATAGTGATGATAGAATAGATTTAGATGATGGAAATCTGTGATTTACAAAAATAATTGATGTATATAAAAGTTGAAAGCACATACAGTAAACATATGCCTTAATTATGTTCTTAAATAATCTTAACACTCCCAAATTTTACCAAATGTTTTGGTTGTGAGTGTTTTGGTAGTGACAATTTTAACTCATTTTGAGCAAAACTCTAAAAAATGCTAGTGAATATTTTTCACAAAATATTTTTCTTAAAATACAACAAAAGTTTACTCATAAACAAAATGTGTGTTTAAGTAGTGACAATTCCCAACATTACACATTGATTTTCAGACTTCAGCACACATTTACTTCAAGTCAGTGGTATCTAACTGCTCACCATGTGGCAATGAGGGACAGGGATGCAGACTCAATTCCTGCTCTAACATGCAGGGTGTGGCTAAAACACTACCTGAAATTCTTTGTGTGTGTCAGTAGTGAAATTGTCAGACAGCATTTTTAGAGGTGCTTATTTTTTTTTAATTAAACACATAATAATCTTAATTTTTCAACTTCACTTAGAAAAGAGAAATAAACGAGATGTGAAAAAGAACCCCCCCCAAAAAAAGTAAGCAAAAAAGACAAAAAACAGGCACCTCCCAATACAAAGTCCCCTATAAATGACAATTTTGTATATATTTAGCTTCTTTCCACCTCAATTAATGCCTTGGATTTTCATTGGATCATTACACAATCCTATTATTATTATTATTAGTATTTATTTATTTATTTATTTATTTATTACAGTGAGGGTCTGTGGGGGCTCCTCCACTTTCACCCCTCATTTTTTGCTCACGCCTCAACACAAAGTCACAGTATTTCAGACACAGAGAGCCAACAGTGTCCTAGATTACCTGACAACAAAGTAAGAGGGGAAACAATATTTATTTTGATTAAATTGATTAAAAATATCCAGGACAATCTAAGCCACTAGTGGGTCAGCAGAAAGAGGCTACAGACTAATACTAGTATTTCTTATCAAATTCATCAAAATGTTTACATTTGACTAGTCGCCTAAAAAACTTTTCACACAATGGTTAAACGGAATAAATAAATGAATGAATAAATAACATACATACATAATAACACACACAAATACTTTAATACTGTTTATTGAAATGTTACTGAATTTAAACATGCCCCCCCCCCTCTCTCTCTCTCAGTTGTTTCCTTTGTTGTTAAGGCATCTGTGAAAGGATGTGCCAGCAAGAGTATCTGTGATGGGCTCGCATCCATTCTACGACACTCTAATTTGACTGCGGATATTAAGTGCTGTGAGGGGAACCTGTGCAACACTGCTATCAGCATGAATCTGGGTCTCCTCATCATGTTGGGGTCTCTACTCTTCTCCATCCTCTTCCTCTGAACTTCATCGGAACTAGTTTAAGCTCCTTTTAGGAAATACCAAAACTAAGACATCAGCTTTTAGTAGAGAAGTCAACATCACCACCGCTGTCCAGTATGTTTCACTTTTTTTGTTTTGCTTTGTTTTGTTCTTTATTTCTAAATTTAGACCTTCAATCTTGTTAAGCAATCAATCTAAAATGCTATTATAATAAAACATGTACATTTTGTAAAGACTGGTAGTTTTGTTATCCTGGTCATTAAGTTTTAGTTCAATATAGTAAACTGTGTGAGATGCTTTCTATGTCCCGTAAATACATAAATAAAATGCCTTTTAAGCCCTCTGACTCCACAGTGCCCTCTACTGTTGAGAGAAGTGAATGTAAACTCATTTAAAGTGAAGCAGGTGTGCCCTAATCAGACATATTCACACTCTCATTAATAAAGGGTAGTAAACTGTCGCTGGGGCAGGACCCCTCTTCTCACTGGGGTGGTACCCTCAAGGACGTATCTCAGTACCTTTATTCAGGGAACATATTTGTACCATATTCCATTGAAATTATATTTCCTAAATTGTACTGACTCCACACACCCCGTCTTGTCTTCAGGCTTTTATTTTACTGTTCTGTTTTAGAACAGTAGGTTATGAAAAGATACAAATATGTACTTTTCACCTGGAAAACGCTGTTGTACCTTTGAGGGCACATTTACATTGTTTGCACCTTGAAGAACGAATAATGTACCTGCACAGAGACTTCTTAACAGTGCCTGAGACTGCAGTTTGGTAGAATGGGCTCATATTTGTTATATTTCATGGTACTTTTAACACGACAAATGTGTAGAGAATTCATGCTTCCAATTGTGCAATACATTTCAGCAATATATTATATTATGTTATTAATAACTTGCTCATGAATAATTTCTAAACAACTAACAAATACATTATTTTTATAGTAATTTGCCAAACATCTCCTAAAAAGGTATAGCATAGTAGTTAAGAGTATACACTTTTTCTGCTGCTGGATTTTTTTTTTTATATGTTGTATTATAATTGTATAATAATTGTACTATTTTATATTGTTGTTGCATAAATTGTAGAAAACATTACATTTGTCTTTATTACTCCTTACAGTAAGTCAAGTAAGTCTTCTGAAAACACTGTTAAAATATTAATATAACAAATATATTTTCCCCCCACAGAGCTACATTGCTCACTCTAATCTTGCCACCTGCCCCCTCATAACACATGACTACACAACCTGTCTTTCTGCAATAGAAGGGCCGTTTTATTTACTTGCACAAACTCTGTTTGGACACTTTATAACAGTAAGAGTGTTACTACATCTCAACAGAACAGGAAATCAAGAAAACGGCTGTTTTAGGAGCCAGATTTTATGGGCTGGTGCTTTAATGTGTAAATGGGATTATTTAATTGTGTAAAATGCTTTCCCAGTTTAACATAAAAAAAAAATACTTCATGTGGTAACAAACAACTGAACTAGTTTTATTTACTAAAATCTAAATGATTAGATTGTTAAATGCTTTGAATGAGTGATTCTTTGTATTGAATAAAACCAGTTCAATAGCTTGTTTAGTACAAGAAGTGTTTTTTAGGTTGAACAGCCAAACCATTTCTCCAGTGTTGGATTATGAGAAGGAGAAAATGCAACCAACTTCTGAGACTGAAACTTTAGAGCTGTGAAAAAAATAAACATCCCTGCAGATTTCTTTGGATTTCTCTGATAGATTTCTCAGAAAAATGAATGAAGTGTACTTAACGGCTGTTTCAGCCTGAAATTTGTTTTGGTTTGCTTGGTCAGTTCAGCCTGGCAATTTAGTTTGTCAAATGTATGCTTTCAATCAAAAATTCAAAGCAAAATGAATGTGTTCAAACAGTATTTTATAAAATTCAAACCTGTAAATCACTTAAGGTCAATTTCTTTGAACAAGATGGGCTTGAACTATGAATGGAAGTCTATGGGATGAAAGCTGTAAGATGTTTTACAGATGTTTTTACTGATGTACTGAGAACTTCTGCAGTGAAGACTGTTCATTTTACCAGGAAAATGATCAAACAGGAGAGGAAAACTAATTGGTTCTAGCTTAAAAAAGAAAATTAGAATGTTAAATTATTTTAAGCATAACAGTGAAAGACTAAATGCAGATGAAAGTAGTTATAGTTTATTATTATTCTTCTGCCAATAAAAAGTGACAACTGTTTCAAAATGTTAGATTTAGTTTTCATCAGGGGGTCTGGGTGGGTTTAACAGTGGCTGAGACTTGAAGAAGGAAGAGCTTCCTGGAAGCCCACCCCCTTTTAGAGTCCTATATGAGGCCACGTTCTTCCTTGTTTTTACACCAACGTCTCAGATCATCCAGTGGTAGAAATGAAAGTGGTTCTGGTGCTCGTCAGTGTGTTCTTCACTAAAGGTACAGAGAACCAAATTTATACCCTCACATTACACTCAGTACTGTCATTTCAGTCAACTTGGTAGATTAAATGAAATGATTTAGCAGAATTTCTGCATAATTCAGTGGTTGAGATGTAAACAAAGTTGTTCAGAATGGTCTCATGAGAAATTATGAATTGTAGAGACACAGTGGTGGTGATAGGAACCAGAGGTCACCATGTCTATAACACAAATATAGCCATTTTATGTACTGTCTAAAACCACCACTGAACCTATACAACATGTAATTATGTTGATGATCACAGAAAGTTTCATTTGGGGACTGTTTTGCCTTATAATGTTCTACATGTTTATCATATCATATTGTAAACAATGTTTCAGACATCAGGTAACATATAAGTAACTCTGATTCTGACTCAGTTTTTCTAGAGCAGAGCATTTCATACCAATTCACTCTGAATGACTTTTGATTTTCATCAACCACTGAATTATGCACTTTACTGAAATTCCCCTTTACTGTTGTTTTGGTGAGAACTGGCATTTTTAATGTAAACCATTTTGACCGTTTCTCTGTGTGGTCAGGTCTTTATTTTTCACACTGGATTCTCCTTGTCCTCTAGCACTAGCACTGCAGTGTTACGACTGCATGGCGCATTTTCCTGAGACTTGTAATAGAACTTTGGAATGTCCAGCCGATGTCTGTAACAGCGTCGCTGCCACCTTTAGCCTGGGTAAGAATGACTTAACTCAGATTAAAACTCTTAAAAGATGCAAAACTGATGTCCGCTAAGTCATGTGTTCATCTGCAGGTGGCATACAGTTCGAACACAGGGTGAGGGCTTGCCTGCCTTCAGCCTTTTGTGCTAAAGGGAGAATAAACACGGGGTTTCTGAAAGCGTCCTTCAACTCCAAATGCTGCAAGACTGACCTCTGCAATGACAAAGCACTGCCAGGTACAATCAGTAGCTTCTACAATATGAGAGATCATTAATGTTAACATCCTACACTCTGACAAAGGTAGGACTCTTGTTGGTATAATATAGGCTGCTATGTTATGTGCAGCGTGGAGAGCAAAGATGTTACCCACTATTGGTCTATACCAGTCATGTGACTTATAAACAAAAGCCATAGCCAAAAAGAGACACAGCTGATTGAATGTATGTAAATAGGCCAATCACAACTGATTCTCACCTCGCAGGTGTTGACCATCCATAAAAAAAAGTTATGAAGTTATTTTGTTCACAACGGACAATCCATCATAGGACCAGCACAGAATAAACATTTTTTTTTTCCTTTAAAGCAAGAAAGATTGAACATGTTAAAGTTAAATGAATTTACTGTAATGGGTCATCTATTTTAACTTTTTTAGCATATTCATTTGATCTTTTTCTGATATATTACATTATCTGTATATATGAAAAAAGGTACCCCTTTATAATACGACTACCCTTATAAACAGTTTAATGGTTTAAATTAGTTAATTAATAGTTATTAATCAATTTATACACACCTTAAAAAATCATTAAGAAGCAGTTACAACACATAAATACAAAGGGAAGCACTGACTTGTTGTTTGCCTAACAGTAAACACACATTCATCTATGCTGTGAAAAGCTCAGATGTTGCTGGTTTCTGATGTTACTTTGTCTTTTTCAGTCAGTGTTTAACTTGTCAGCTTTTTCTCATATTAACTAATTGATAACATTAATAAACTCATTTTAAACCCAGTCTGATTCTAAAGTGTACATTTTTCACTGAACTATTTGTTTAATTAGTTAGTAAAAAAAGTCTACAGTAGTTTCTCCTGCCATCATTACCAAGTTACCACATAACCATAATGGGCAAATGTTTTGTGGAATCTTAGCCTCGTTTTATTGACTTGTTTATTTGCTTTAAGCTTTACCGAAACAGCCTCCCAATGGGAAGAAGTGTTGTGCCAATGACAACTGCTCAGAAACCGTGAACTGTGAGGGAGATGAAGATCACTGCATTAAAGGAACAGGTGAAGAAATACAGACAGCAGGTCCAACCCTTTCTTCACAGTAGCCTTGAGCTGCTGTTCCACCTGTTTTGGGGGGAGGAGCTTGGGTGGATTATGCCTTTCTTTCTTCTGTATTCAGATTTGTTCAAAATCAGAATTTCATGTTAAACATGTTTCAGTAATGACATGAAAACATACGACAGCATTTTTTGAAGATTTTTATATTGGAAAATTAAACTCATGGTAAATGTTAATATTTCAACTGTAAATATTTAACAGAAAATCTTTTAAATTCAATATAGGAGATACATATATTACTAAATATATTATAACTCCTTCCATTTCACCCCTTATTGTTTGCTAGCAGCTCAAAAAAAAAGTCAAAACGTTTCACCAAGCCAAGAGTGTCCTAGTTAATCTGATAAGTAAGAGGAAAATAATATTTAATTTAATTGATTAAAAATATCCAAGACAGTCTAAGCCACTAATAGGTCAAAGGAAAGAGGCTGCAGACTAATACTAGTATTTCTTATCATATTAATCAAAATGTTTTGGTTTTTGTATTTACATTTGACTAGTCGTCTACAAAATGTTAAATAAATAAATAAATAAATAAACAAACAAAAAATTAGGACAGACTAATGAAACAATAAGTATTATGGTTTTTAGCCAAGTGAAACAAATCAAGAACCAGCTCAGCATTATGATATATAATATTTCAACATGTGACATCTGAGGACCCCGATCTGTACTTAAATATTGTTTATTGAAATGTTACTGTAAATGTTAAACATTCTCTCTCTCTCTCTCTCTCTCTCTCTCTCTCTCAGTTGTTCCATTTTCTTTTAGGGCGTCTCTGAAAGGATGTGCAAGCAAGAGCCTCTGTCAGGATCTCGTGTCTATTGTACAAAACTTTAACATGAAGGCACATATTAAGTGCTGTAGGGGGAGCCTGTGTAACCGGCTGCTTTAAGCGTTAATCTGAGTCTGCTCATCATGCTGGGATCTCTACTGTCCTCCATCCTCTCCCTCTGAACTTCCTCAGAACACTGAAACTGGAAGATCAGCTTTGATAGAGATTTTTTTAAAAGCCAACATCACTGCTGTCAGTTTTTTTTTCTCTAAATTCATTTCAATCTTGTTAAGCAGTCAGTCTAAAGTGTTGTATAAAATGCTGCTTATACAGTAATAAAACCAGTAAACCGTGTAAAGACTGGTGCTGTAATCCTGGTCTCTAAAGTTCAGTTTAACTGCATTAAACTGTGTGAGAGGCTTCCTGCCTTCCAAAATAAATAACTACAAAGAATCTGTGTGTCTGTCCACTTCTGTTTTGAAATCAAAGTCAGATAAAGAACAGAAAAAAAATAACGTATTTGTGACAAAAAACAGTTTTTTTTTCATTTTAATCTCTCAAAACAAAAATGGATTGTTTCTTGTAACACATATTGAAATCATCATAGAAACAACCTATAATAATAATAATAATAATAATAATAATTCAGGTTGCCGGGCGGCACGGTGGCACAGTGGGTAGCGCTGTCGCCTCACAGCAAGAATGGCCTGGGTTTGATTCCCGGCCGGGTGACCAGGGTGTGTGGAGTTTGCCTGTTCTCCCCGTGTCTGTGTGGGTTTCCTCCCACGGTCCTAGGTGTGTGTGTGTGTGACTGTGTATGCCTGTCTGTCTGCCCTGCGATGGACTGGTGACCTGTACAGGGTGTATCCTGCCTTCCGCCCAATGACAACTGGGATAGGCTCCAGCACCCCACCGCGACCCAGAAGGATAAGCGGTTTAGATGATGGATGAATTCAGGTTGCCATGATTTTAATAGTCTGATATATGACGTATTCATTTATTATTATATGGTAATAATAAGTTGAATTTATATAGCGCCTTTCTCAAACCCAAGGATGCTTTGCAAAAACACAGTTGCAACAACTAGTGGGTTACCACAGTATAGAGTCACTAGCCCGAAAAGAGCTGTGGGGGAACTATGAATAGTCATGCAGGCAGCCAGCCTAGGAAGCCTCAAACACCGAAAATGTGCTTAGCTATGAAGGGGGAGCATTTCCCTGTAGCCAAACACCTCCAGTTCAGCAGCCACGTATCTGTGATGTAGTGTTGATTCCCGGTCCATGCAGCCTCATAGCCCCAACACAGCATCAAGCAGCCGGTCCAGGGCGCATCATAGCTGTACTGTAGTGTCACCCAAACAGCCAGCTAAGAAGACTCTGAGCCACGGGTGGAAAATCACTCTCGTCTGCTATCTGGGTGGAATGATGGCAAACTCCTCAGCCAGCAGGGAAACATCAAAGCCTACACAGTACAGTACAAAACAATACAAAGCAAAACAAATGAAAAACCAATGTAAAAGCGGCAGCCATATTGCGTACTTACAGCTTACATATGTCTTTTGTCATATTATCATTAAACGTTTTAACATTTTTATCTCCTGTTACAGCTGTAATGATTCATCTGAAGTTCTCTCTGTTTTGGTCCTCATCTTTCCCAATGCTGGTGACCTTTGCGTGTGTTGATGAAATGAGTTTTAAAAAAGACCCAGTTTGTATTTTGTCCATCATATTTTCTCATATTTTGTTAAGAATGGAAAATGAAAAAGCTGAGAATTCATGATTTACATACAAATTAACTTTATTTCAACCTAATGCTGACCTGTTGCTTGGTTCAGTTTAACTTTCAACGAAAGAACTGTTGTCAAAAACTCCCCTACACCTGTAGTTCCTCATATACACTATATTGCAAAAAAGTATTTGCTCGTCTGCCTTCACATGCATATGAACTTGAGTGACATCCCTTTCTTAATCCATAGGGTTTAATATGATGTCGGCTCACCCTTTGCAGCTATAACAGCTTCAACGCTTCTGGGAAGGCTTTCTGCAAGGTTTAGGAGTGTGTTTATGGGAATTTTTGACCATTCTTCCAGAAGCCCATTTGTGAGGTCAGACACTGATGTTGGGCAAGAAGACCTGGCTTGCAGTCTCCGCTCTAATTCATCCCAAAGGTGTTCTATCGGGTTGAGGTCAGGACTCTGTGCAGGCCAGTCAAGTTCTTCCACACCAAACTCTCTCATCCATGTCTTTTTGGACCTTGCTTTGTGCACTGGTGCGCAGTCATGTTGGAACAGGAATTGCATCTAATGGATTTGCATTAGATGTGTTGCAATGTATATATATCCCTTGAGGGGATGGGAGCTAGGAGGTGGGTTGTTGTGTCTTTACCAATGTTGAGACCAACCCTACGCCATTGGGAGAGAGAGACTGTTGGGAAAGTTACCTGTTGCTTTCTGCTTTATTCACCTCTGGCTCCCCCAATTCCCTTATTTTATGATATGATTGAATTTGAAACCGATCATAAATGCTTTGGAGGTCAAATGCAAAAAGCAATGTGAAATCCAGTGAACACATGATTAGCTTGGCGCTAAAATAACAGCTATTAGCATTATAATATCAGATAAAATTAAGGCTACTTATGAACTTACCTTTTTATGTTAAACACTGCGATGAAAATGAATGGCTGGTGCATGTTCATGAATAAATGAACCCCATAGTCCAGTTAATCATGAAGTTAGGGACATGGGTTAGGGTGCATTCTGTCACTAGCAAAACAATCATAACACTACTGAACCTTGGCTAAATGTTTCAGTAGTGACTGTTATTGTAGTGACAATTTCAGCGAACTGTACACCCACAAAATCATAATATTTTTATTAAAACACAAATACATTTACTTAAATACAGAAAGTATGTGCTTCGGTAGTGATGATTCTTAACCCTGATGTTAATTTTGTGATAACTGTGCAAGCCTTATAATAATTGTATGTGTGTTAAGTAACTGGTTGACATTCTCTTTTCTACAGAATGTACTATATTGTGGAATTTACTGCAGGGAATCTGGTTGGCTCAAATCAATATATCTGAGCATACTGCATGTATTTCAGCAACAGTACAGTTGCAGTTAATTCGACCAAAAGGGCAAAAAAAGGACGAGATCCCGGATGAAGCCAAGTGGATTTCTGGAAAAATCTGTGTCAAAGAAAGCATATCTAATAGAAGAGGAATTCATAGACACTCTTCGCATTGCTCACTTTGGGCTTGATAAACCCAAAAGCAGAGGGAGCTGCTATTTGAAAAGCTCACAACAACACATATGAGAAACATGTTTGAAATGGTCTATAATGCATTTTGGAAATGAAACCCTTCAATTAGAAGTAGATGTACAAAGTGCTCCTATATGGTAAATGAACCTGATAAACTGGACAGAGAGTGTAGACACCATTACAGACTGTAGTCCATCTGTTTCTCTGCATACTTTGTTACCCTGTTCTTCAATGGTCAGGACCCAGCATTGCTGTGCCATTTAAGGTGGAACAGGAAAATTCGAACAAGCAGCTGGTGGACAAGACAAAAAAGAGGCTAAATTCAGTGTCGCACTTTTAACACTGGTAGTTTTGAAATGTCCTACCTAGAGGTTTTATTTATGGGCACACCTATAAAAGTGCACACAACTCGCAAGAACACCACCACAGCCCACCTTGCTTTTTTGTAGCTAGGTAACATCAAAGTGATGCGCAGTAGCTTTAGCTTGCATGTCGCAATAATATTATTAAGACTCTTTAACGACCTCATAATTCAGAGAATGCAGTGATATTTGGGAGAAAATGTACACAGAACAAAACGTATCGGGCTCTGAATATTTTCATTTAGCACAGGGTGTGATAGAGAAATTGAGCTTAGACCCGGAGCTCCTAATATGGGCATAACGCAGACTACAGAATGAGGCACGACTACAGTGGTCTATAACAGCACAGTCAGTATTTCCTGCAGATCCCTCTGCAGACTGAATGTGAATGTGGAAAGTTGTTCCAATGTAAGCAGTCACCCAAATCCAGTATCAGCTTGTCTGGAATAGAAACTGAATAATGAAGCCAGAACTGCACAACTGCAAGATCTGTAAACAACAAGCACATTTCTTTTCTAATAAACATTCAGAAACCCAGAATGAAAATCAAACAACAGGGCAAAATAATGTAAAGCCCTCTTTCTTATTTCACTATGAGAATGCAGTTTGGTAGGATGGTCCCATGTGTGTTATATCTGACAGTACTTTTAACACTACAAACGTGTAGTAAATTCATGCTTCCAATGTTAGAATACATTTCAGCAAAATATGATGTTATTAATAACTCGCTCGTTAATCTTTTCAAATTTATACTAATTTGCCAGTTTGTCAAAGGAGAGTATACACTTTTTTTCTGCTGCTGGAAACTGTATTATATTTACTGTTGTATTGTAATTGTACTATTTTTCATTGTGGTTGCATGAATTGTAGAAAACATTACATTTGTCTTTAGTATTTGTTTATTATTACAGTAAGTCAAGTAAGCCTTCTGAAAACACTGAACTAAAGTTTAAATATTCATAAATATATTTTTCCCCCACAGGGCTTAATTGCTCAATTGCTCTAATCTTGCCACCTGCCCCCCATAACACATGACTACACAGCCTGTCTTACTGCAATAGAAGGGCAGTTTTATTTACTTGCACAAACTCTGTTTGGACACTTTATAACAGTAAGAGTGTTACTACATCTCAACAGAACAGGAAATCAAGAAAACGGCTGTTTTTGTATTTGTAATTGGGATAATTTTACTGTTAAAAATGCTTTGCATAAAATAAATAAATAAAAATCATGTGGTAACAAGCAATTGAACCAGTTTTATTTACTAAAATCTAAATTATTAGAATGTTAAATGCTTTGAATGAGTGATTCTTTAGATCCAAGTCATTTTTTGTTGAAAACTAGTTTAATTGCTTGTTTAATACAAGAAGTGTTTTTAGGTTGAACGGCCAAACCATTTCTCCAGTGTTGGATTATGAGAAGGAGAAAATGCAACCAACTTCTGAGACTGAAACTTTAGAGCTGTGAAAAAAATAAACAGCCCTGCAGATTTCTTTGGATTTCTCTGATAGATTTCTCAGAAAAATGAATGAAGTGTACTTAACAGCTGTTTCAGCCTGAAATTTGTTTTGGTTTGCTTGGTCAGTTCAGCCTGGCAATTTAGTTTGTCAAATGTACGCTTTCAATCAAAAATTCAAAGTAAAATGAATGTGTTCAAACAGTATTTTATAAAATTCAAACCTCTAAATCACTTCAGGTCAATTTCTTTGAACAAGATGGGGCTTGAACTATGGAAGTCTACAAAATGAAAGCTGTGGGATGTTTTTATCAGTACTGAGAATTTCTGTGGTGAAGACTGTTCATGTAATTGTTTCTAGCTTAAAAAAGAAAATTAAACTGCAGAACTTCACATCAAAGAATGATAAAGGATTTTAAGTATATCAGTGAAAGACTAAATGCAGATGAAAGTAGTTAGTTATAGTTTATTATTATTCTTCTGCCAATAAAAAGTGATGACTGTTTCAAAATGTTAGATTTAGTTTTCATCAGGGGGTCTGAGTGGGTTTAACAGTGGCTGAGACTTGAAGAAGGAAGAGCTTCCTGGAAGCCCACCCCCTTTTAGAGTCCTATATGAGGCCACGTTCTTCCTTGTTTTTACACCAACGTCTCAGATCATCCAGTGGTAGAAATGAAAGTGGTTCTGGTGCTCGTCAGTGTGTTCTTCACTAAAGGTACAGAGAACCAAATTTATACCCTCACATTACACTCAGTACTGTCATTTCAGTCAACTTGGTAAATTAAATGGAAATGATTTAGCAGAATTTCTGCATAATTCAGTGGTTGAGATGTAAACAAAGTTGTTCAGAATGGTCTCATGAGAAATTATGAATTGTAGAGACACAGTGGTGGTGATAGAAACCAGAGGTCACCATGTCTATAACACAAATATAGCCATTTTATGTACTGTCTAAAACCACCAGTGAACCTATATATGTATTTTTAGCTTTTACATGTGATGATGCTGATGATCACAGAAAGTGTCATTTGGGGACTGTTTTGCCTTATAATGTTCTACATGTTTATCATATCATATTGTAAACAATGTTTCAGACATCAGGTAACATATAAGTAACTCTGATTCTGACTCAGTTTTTCTAGAACAGAGCATTTCATACCAATTCACTCTGAATGACTTTTGATTTTCATCAACCACTGAATTATGCACTTTACTGAAATTCCCCTTTACTGTTGTTTTGGTGAGAACTGGCATTTTTAATGTAAACCATTTTGACCGTTTCTCCGTGTGGTCAGGTCTTTGTTTTTCACACTGGATTCTCCTTGTCCTCTAGCACTAGCACTGCAGTGTTACGAATGCATAGCGCATTTTCCTGAGACTTGTAATAGAACTTGGGAATGTCCAGCCGATGTCTGTAACAGCGTCGCTGCCACCTTTAGCCTGGGTAAGAAAGACTTAACTCAGATTAAAACTCTTAACAGATGCAAAACTGATGTCCGCTAAGTCATGTGTTCATCTGCAGGTGGCGTACAGGTGGAACACAGTGTGAGGTCTTGCCTGCCGGCAGTCTTTTGTGCCAAAGGGAGAATAAACACGGGGTTTCTGAAAGCGACCTTCAACTCCAAATGCTGCAAGACTGACCTCTGCAATGACAAAGCAGTGCCAGGTACAATCAGTAGCTTCTACAATATGAGAGATCATTAATGTTAACATCCTACACTAAAAGGTAGGACTCTTGTTGGTATAATATAGGCTGCTATGTTATGTGCAGCGTGGAGAGCAAAGATGTTACCCACTACACTATTGGTCTGTACCAGTCATGTGACTTATATCAAACAACTGCCATAGCCAAAAAGAGATAGAGACGCAGAGCTGATTGAATGTATGTGAATAGGCCACTTCCCAGGTGTTGACTATCCATAAAAAGGTCACTTATGAAGTTATTCTGTTCACAATGGACAATCCATCATGGGACCAGCCTCGTTTTATTGACTTGTTTATTTGCTTTAAGCTTTACCGAAACAGCCTCCCAATGGGAAGAAGTGTTGTGCCAATGACAACTGCTCAGAAACCGTGAACTGTGAGGGAGATGAAGATCACTGCATTAAAGGAACAGGTGAAGAAATACAGACAGCAGGTCCAACCCTTTCTTCACATTAGCCTTGAGTTGCTGTTCCGCCTGTGTGGGGGGCTTGGGTGGATTATGCCTTTCTTCTGTATTCAGACTTGTTCAAAATTAATATTAATATTTCAACTTTAAATATTTAACAGAAAATCTTTTAAATTCAGTTTAGGAGTTAAGATTTAAGACAATTACCTCCCAAAATAAAGTCCCCTCTAAATGACAATTTTGTTTATATTTAGCTTCTGACTACCTAGTGCAGTTCAAAAAAGGAGTCAAAATGTTTCACTCACAGAGAGCTAACAGTGTCCATGTAAAGAGTCAGAATGACGCCAAGAAGATTTACTAGTTAAATCGTGAGTCGTCATCAAAAAACAGGCACAGGTCAAATCCAAAACAGACAGGAGGCACAGAAAAACAAACATAACACTAGGCAAACATGTCCAAAGGGGATCAGGCATAAGGCAAAGTCAAAAACACGGAATATCCTGGGGAGTCTTTGGAGGCTTCAAAGCCACAGAGAGGTGTGACAGTCCGAGTTAATCTGGTGAAGTAAGAGGAAAATAATATTGAATTTGATTAAATTGATTAAAAATGTCCAGGACAATCTAAGCAACTAGTGGGTCAGCAGAAAAGAGGCTACAGACAAATACTAGTATTTCTTATCAAATTTATCGAAATGTTTTTGTTCCTGTTACATGTGACACGTCCTAGTAAATAAACAAATAAAGAAATAAGGACAGACTAATGAAACAATAAGTATTATGGTTTTTAGCCAAGTGAAACAAATCAAGAACCAGCTCAGCATTATGATATATAATATTTCAACATGTGACATCTGAGGACCCCTGGTATATACTTTAATATTGTTTATTGAAATGTTACTGAATTTAAACATTCTCTCTCTCTCTCTCTCTCTCTCTCTCTCTCTCTCTCTCTCAGCTGTTCCATTTATCTTTAGGGCATCTCTGAAAGGATGTGCAAGCAAGAGCATCTGTCAGGATTTCAAGTCTATTCTACAACACTTTAACATGGAGGCACATATTAAGTGCTGTAAGGGGAGCCTGTGTAACCGGCTGCTTTGAGCGTTAATCTGAGTCTCATCATGCTGGGATCTCTACTGTCCTCCATCCTCTTCCTCTTAGTTTGTGCTCCTTTCAGGAAACACTGAAACTGGAAGATCAGCTTTAATAGAGATTTTTTTAAAAGCCAACATCACTGCTGTCAGTTTTTTTTCTCTAAATTCATTTCAATCTTGTTAAGCAGTCAGTCTAAAGTGTTGTACAGTAATAAAACCAGTAAACCGTGTAAACACTGGTGCTGTAATCCTGGTCTATAAAGTTCAGTTTAACTGCATTAAACTGTGTGAGAGGCTTCCTGTCTTCCAAAATAAACAAATAAATAAAAAGAATCTGTGTCTGTGTGTCTGTCCACTTCTGTTTTGAAATCAAAGTCAGATAAAGAACAGAAAAAAAAACACTATTTTTTTTTCCATTTTAATCTCTCAGAACAAAAATGGATTGTTTCTTGTAAAACGTATTTAAATCATGAATTCTCAGCTTTTTTATTTTCTATTTCCCATTTTTCATTCGTAATAGAAACAACCTTTAATAGCCGCATCATAGCTGTACTGTGGTGTCACCCAAACAGCCAGCTAAGAAGACTCTGAGCCACGGGTAGAAAATCACTGTCGGCTGCTATCTGGGTGGAATGATGGCAAACTCCTCAGTCAGCAGGGAAGCATCAAAGCCTACACAGTACAGTACAAAACAATACAAAGCAAAACAAATGAAAAAATGTAAAGCGGCAGCCATATTGCGTACTTAGAGTCATATCATCATTAAACATAAAAATGTTTATCTCCTGTTACAGCTGTAATGATTCATCTGAAGTTCTCTCTGTTTTGGTCCTCATCTTTCCCAATGCTGGTGACCTTTGCGTGTGTTGATGAAACGAGTTTTAAAAAGGCCCAGTTCGTATTTTGTCCATCGTATTTTCCCATATTTTGTTAAGAATGGAAAATGAAAAAGCTGAGAATTCATGATTTACATACAACTTAACTTTATTTCAAATTAATGCTGAACTTTTGCTTGGTTCAGTTTAACTTGTAACAAAAGAACTGTTGTGAAAAACTCCCCTACACCTGTAGTTCCTCATACAGTTCAGGTGTATATAAATTTGTTTTGTTTATGTTCCGCAATGCCATGTTTATGATCGAGTAACGTGATTAAACTCATCATGGAATTGCCAAAAGTGGTTGCCAGAACCCAGCCTATTTATAACTGTCATTAGGAGACCACATCTCCACCCAACTACAGGTACAAAAACAGAGGCATTACACTGAAAAATTAAGTCATATTTCATATTCATATTTCATATCTTTATCTTACATAAATGCAGTCTTAAACAATACAGGGTGTTCTTTTGGCTCAGCTTCCCAAAAGACCATGGCCTGCACAGTGCCACCAGGGTCAGGCTACTGGGAGGGCATGTGTTTCCTCCTTTTGGCCACCTGTAGCTGGGGACCCTTGGCATTGAGGGGATTTGAACTGACAGTCACCTGATTACAGGGCAATGTTCAACAGGTTGCACAACCCTGGATTTCCTGCTACTACGGTTTCACTTCTGTGTTTCGTGACTGAGCTCAGGAAGGCACTGGCAGCCTTGCCACAGGTGGTCCAGATCTGTGTTAGGACATGTTGGCCAGATGAGCATTTTTCATTTGGACCACTTTTGCCAGTGCCCACAGGGCATGAGGGGGGTCAGTACCATATCTTTGCCAGAAGTGGCCAACATCTACATGCTATCTGAGAAGTGTGGCATCATGCTAATCCCCAAAGAAAATAACAGCTGGAATGCCTAGTGTTTGGACAGTGATAGGTGTGCCTGTGTAGTATGTATGTGCACACACAGAAAGCTGGCCACAACATAATATAGGGAGACTGACCAAAGAACAGTAGAGTTATTCATATTATTACTGTGAAAGCGCTTATCTAAGGTAAACAGGGACTTTAACATCACCTGCAGCTGCATAAGCATACAGTGTTACATGTTTCAAATGTTTAAAATTGGTGCAATTTCACTACATTCTTTTGTTCATTTTATTGTTTTCACTTTTTGACTGTCACAACAGTCGTATGATACAATGCATGCTGGGTATTGTAGTGAGAGGACAAAAAAAAATGCACAATTTACAGAATTGTGACTTCTTTTAAAAGGATGAGGCTGAGGGATGCAGTGATTTGCTACAGAATCCTACATTACATAACAACATATTAAATGAGACCAGAATGCTCCTTTCAGGTAACTGTGGCACTATTCTATATGTGTTGATAACATAAATCATAGAGGATTTGAAGAGAGTGAAACAGCTATGAAAAGTACATTTTTAATTCATTAAGGTACAAACAATGTAAATGTACCCACAAAAGCAAAACAGTGCTTTTAAGGTCTAACTGTGTACCTTAAGTGAGTTTTTCCCATGGAAAAGTTATATAATTGTACCTTTTCATAATCTAAAGTTTTAAAATAGAAACAATACAATGAAAAGGCTGGACATGAGCCGGGGTGCATGGAGTCAATGCAACTTAAAACATATAACTGCAATTGAATCGGGTACAGTTATGAAGATGTACCTTTAAGAGTACCACCTCAGTAACTGTCTAGTACCTTTTTTTCTGTGAGTGTACAGCATTTGCTGTAACTCAGTGTTCAGTGTAGGGATATTGAATTCATTCATGATTAAGAGTCACATTCACTAATGTGTACCTTCATATTGGCTAGATGAGGAATACAGCTTTATAAAGTTCAAGTGTTTGTTAAAATACTGCTTAAATGCTGGTTACATTCCGCCTCTGGTTTGTTCCCTCATTAAACCTTTTACACAACAGCCTACTCTGTTCAAAAGGTGCTCGTCAATAAAGGTCAGTTCCTAAGACAACATCAGCAGCTGTTAGCTGGTTTTAACCAATCAGCAGATGATTTGGTTCAACTGAGCGGCAAGACCAGCTTTCACAACTTTAAACTGTCGTGAGGGATTTGTCCACCCGGCTGCAATCGCTCGGCCTGCACCAACCCAAGCCACAACTTACTGCCACTGCTCCTGTGACTGTAGCCCCTTCTGCTCATTTTCTGGTCAGTAAACCCAACAAATGAAGTGGATTTTTACTCCAGTGCTCTGTTTCCTTTAGTAATCCACTCCCCAGCTCTGATCAAGCCAAGATCACCTTTATTGTTTCTAGATTGACTAATAAAGCTTTAGAATGGGCCACTGCCCACTGGAATAGCCCACGGCAGCTGAATTATGCACAGTTTATTAAAGACTTTAGAACTGTTTATCACCCACGAGGGTAGAGCATGTGGGGAAGTTATCGAAAATGGTCCGATAAAAAACCATTCTCTCATGGTCAGATTATTGCTACTCTCACCTGTGTCTGAAGTTCCCATCTAGTAATATCAGTTCTACTTCTGTTGAGAGTCCTGAAGTTCATGCTGAGCTTAATGTTCCTGAAGTGTATTCTAATCTATTAGAGGTTTTCAGTAAGGCTAAGGCTACCCAGTTACACCCTCATCGTGAATATGATTGCACCATTGATCTGGTAGAGGGCACAACCCTTCCTAAATCCCGAGTATAGCCACTCTCTCAGGAGGAAGAAAAGGCCATGGAGAGCTATATTACTGAGGCTTTAGAACAGGGCTTTATTCGGCCTTCAGCTTCTCCTGCTACTTCTGGCCTTTTCTTTAATAAGAAAGAGAGAATAGAGAGTTATGACCTTCCATTTACTACAGGGGTCTTAATGATATCACGAAGAAGTGCCCTTACCCTTTCCCACTCATACCCGTAGCTCTATAACAATTACATGGGGCCAACATTCTCACAAAATTAGATCTCTGAAGTCCCTATAACTTGGTCAGAGTTAAAGAGGGGACTAGTAGATGACTGCCTTCGTCACTGCTGGGGGCACTATGAGTACACAGTAATGCCTTTTGACCTGGCCAACACTCCTGTGTTTCAGTCCTTTATCAATGATATTGAGAGACATGATTGGACACTTTGTTCAGTGTATATAAGTGTCTTCAGTTTGAGAAATAAGTAATGGTTCACTATGTCCACCAATCTCCTGGGAAATTGGACAAGATTTCAGATTTATAAATACCTAGTAACATTTTGTAGAGTTTTTCAGAGGCATCCCAGGCATAGTTACAGTTGCTAGACTATGAAAGACTAACAGTGATCCAGTTTGCCACAGCACGACCCTGAGGCAAAGCAGTGCTGCACCTCCAGTCAGTTAAGAATATTAAAGACAAGTTCCTTGTTCATGATTGAAACAGCTAAATAATGAGTTTCCCTATATTTGTATTTAAGTGTCTATTTTTACCTAACAGACAGCAAAATGTCATAAGTTGATTTTCAGGGACTCCTGAGAACTGATTGAGACATTCAGGGGATCCAAGAGGTTAAATACAGGACCCCCTGTATTCACACCTTGCTTTTAACACCACAAATGCATAGTAAAATCATGCTTCCAATGGACTCATAATTGTTTTAATGAGAACACCAGGGGTCTCTACATATTTGCTGTACCCCTATGGTTAATTGTGTGGCTATGATAAATGTTGTGCATATAGATGTCAGTACATTTTGTATAATTGTATTCTGTGAAATACAACTGTGGGCCCTGAGCAACACCATACAAGTTGTTTCTTGTTCAAATGCAATCATACAGTATCATATTGGACTTTCTTAAAAGCATCTCAAGACCTTTTCCATTTACTGTTAGACTGAGATCTTGTAGAGTGCATAACTCAAAAAAGACAGGAGACGATTAAACTAATATTTCATTTTTTATTTAATTTGATTTTTGCTGTAAAACACAATTCACATGAGAAATATGATTGCTCTGCTGAGACCATTTAGGGACATTAAAGTCTGGAGGATACTTTGAGAAGAGATGGGGAACCACACTGGTCCTCAGCTGGATGTCTTGATACTCTTGAGATCCACTGCGACAGTGTAAAGGGTCCAGCACCAATAATATTTCACTGGGAATAAGAAAAAGTAAGCCGTTAGTTTTGAGCTCCACATTTGGATGAAAAAAAAAAAAAATTACTCACTGGTCATTAAACAATGATTCATAACAAGTAACCTGGATAGAATGTAACCAGGTTCAGAGCACTGACCAGACAAATGTCACATATGCTAATTGCAGTGGTGCAAAATTAGGGGAGGCAACATTTGCACTGCTAAATATAGCCCCCCCCTTCACTTGTCAGATCAAATTTGCACCCCTTTTTGTTTGTATGTTTGAAGGAATCACTGTATCTTACCAACCTGTGTACTAGATTTTTTCCTCCTTGTACTCGGCGGTGATGGAGTGGCCAGATTCGCACCTGTACTCTCCAAACTCCACGCTGAGGTGAGAACCTGTCCTGATGGTCAGCTTGACCGGAACCTTTACATCCACTTCTTTCCTCAACACATTCACAGTGAGCTTGGTGTGGGGAGCTATTTTGGTGGGCAGGGAGATTCGGATACTCTTCCTCTCGGTTCTGGTGTTGCTGCTGCCTCTCTGCACATTGAGGGTATTACTGAAGGAGAAATTCTGCTGTGCCTTTATGAATCCTACATCTACACTAAAGGATGTTCCCCAGGTGATCTGTGTAGAACTGCTAAAGCTGAAGGTGTCAGTGATGGAGCCTGTGTACTCTCTGTACAGCTCAGTGGAGAAGCTTTGCTCGTGTTCTCCATAGTTCAGACCGCATATGGAGTCGATCATAACTGATTTGACACGTTCTTCTTTCTTGTCCCAGAGGACCTCTGATTTTATGATGGATCTGCCAGGCTTCAGAGGGCGCACATGAGACACTTTGTCATTGAACCAGTCATATACAGGAACATCACGAGAAGCCCTGGCCACCATCTGAGCTCCACCTCTGTCACTGTCTTCATAAAGGACCCACGCTCCTCTCTGCACCTTGTGAGAAGATGCCATGTCGTGGAAAGAGCCAAACGCCAGGTTGGTCTCAGTGGTGAGAACGATGGACCTTCCTCTGTAGTTATCATCTTCATAAAGTGTGATCTGAGGGTTCATCAGGTCCTCCGTCACCACCTCTAGTGAAGAAAAGCCGTCATTGCACTCCACGGTGGCATAATCGCCCTCCTCATAGACAAACTGAGACCCGCTGAAATTGCTGTCTGAGTACGCCACCCATGGATCCCCGATCACCTTCAGAGAGGAGATGCAGTCATTAAGGTTCTCATTTACTAAATCAGAAACAGAAGAGGTGAACTCTCTGCTCATGCCCTCAAAGTTGGCATGCTCGTAAACAATAATCTTGCTCATGGTGTCGCCTCTGAAGTCAGCGCAGATGGAGATGTGACTAAGTCTGGGAAGAGCTTGCAGAACTTCTGCTTTATATAGCCTTTCATGGTAGGAAAGGAAATTGAGGGCGTGCCGATTCTAAGTGCTTACCAATCTCAGTTGCACTCCGAGTGAGCCTGTGCACTCACCTGAAAACTTCACATTGTTTCCAACAATAAATTTTGCTCTGGCCAAAGTGCACATGCGCACACTAAGTCCTCTGGTGGCAGATTTAAATGAGTTTAAGGGGCCATCAGAATTTCTTGCCATTCTTGAGACATCGGCTTCAATAGGCTTAATGTGCTGCTTCTCCTGTTATGTAGTTTTCCATAACACAGCATTGTATTTCAGAACCAGAGCATTCTTCTATATATTTTACAGATTTCTATCATTGCTATCAAAGCTGGCATGTGCTCCAAGCAAAATGATGACGGCATGTTCCCAAAACTTTCCTGTGGATGAAGAAAATGTTTTCCGCATCCATTGCAATCTGACACTGTACCAAGCTATCACCCTATCAGCATTACCCTAAAGCAAAAAAGGAAACATCATGGTTGTGTAAATTGCAGGAGCATCCAATCAGGAGTTTTCTTATTAGATTATGCTCAGGGGAAAATGGGCTGTAGTTACAAGTATTCAAAGTATTCAACACGTCACCTCAGTGTGATTGCTGCCATTAAGTTTGCTTTTTTGGCAAGAGTTGTGCTGAGGAAGCAGATTTCATTTATATGCAACTACTTGACACATTTTAGTCATGTAAATTCAAAGCGCCATTTTTTTCAGTGTAGGGCAAACATTCAGAGATGAAGACACCACATTGACTTTCACACCCGGTACCGGCCCAGTTCAGCTCCAGGCCTGCCCTGCTCTGTCTACTCACACTCACACACACTTGTGGCTCATTCTGAAAACACAAAAATGTTTACTTAATTGCAATAATAATAATAATAATAATAATAATAATAATAATAAGTGTATCTGTAATGACAATTATTAACGTTCCACACTGATTTTGCACACATGTATTTCAAAACAGTTGCATCTAACTAGTTATCATATGGCCGTGAGGGACAGGGGTGCAGTCTCACTTCCTGCTCTAAAATGAAAGGGTGTGGCTAAAAGTGATTTTCTAAATATTTAGCTTATTAATGTCTCAATTAATGCCTTGAGTTCAAATGGATCATGAGTTAATTCTTGTAAATACACTACATAGCCAAAAGAATGAGGACAACTCTCCTAACTATTGAGTTCAGGTGTTTCAGCCACATTCATGGCTGATAAGTGTATAAAATTAAGCAAATAGCCTTGCAGTCTCTATAGACAAACACTGGCAGTAGAATGGGTCATACTGAAGAGCTCAGGGCATTAAACATGGCACAGGATGTCACCTTTGCCACTAGTCAGTTTGTGAAATTTCTGTCCTGCCAGATCTGCCCCAGTCAACTGTAAGTGCAATTACTGTGATATGGATGTATCTAGGAGCAACAACAGCTCAACCACACAGCAGTAAACCACACAAACTCACAGAGCGGGGCCATATCCTCTGTTGAAATCACTCACTAAAGAGTTCCAAACTGCCTCTGGAAGCAACATCAGCAAAAGAACTGCATGTCAGGGGATCAGTTTCCACGGCCGAGCAGCTGTACACAAGTATTGGCTGGAGTGGCATAAAGCATGGCACCACTGGACTCTAGAGCAGTGAAACATGTTCTCTGGAGTCTTAAATCATGCTTCACTATCTGGCAGTCTGATGGATCTGGATTTGGCAGATGCCAGAAGAATGCTACCTATTAGAATGCATAAAGTCAACAGTTGGTGGAGGAGGGATGATGGTCTGGGGACTATTTTTCAGACCCCTTAGTTCCAGTGAAGGGTGATGTTAATGCTACAGCACACAAAGACATAGTAGACAATCATATGCTTCCATCTTTGTGGCTACAATTTGGGGAAGAGCCTTTCCTGTTCCAGCCTGAATGTACCACTGTGCACAAAGTGAGCTCCATAAAGACATGGTTTGATGAGTTTGGTGTGGAGGAGCTCCAGTGGCCTGCACAGAACCCTGACCACAACCCCACTGAACACCTTTGGGATGAACCGGACTGTCATTTGCTCATATGGGTGTGTTATATAGGTGTCTACATGCTTTTGGTCAAATAGTGTGGCCAACACTATTTGTTGTGTTGTTGTTTTTTTAAATGCAGTTTGAAGTAAATCAGCAGATTGGTCCAATAAATGTGGCATTTCATGGTACCCTTGACACTTTCACAATGCAGAGCAACACAACCCCTCTTACTGCAATGGAAGGGCAGTTTTATTTACTTGCACAAACTCTGTTTGGACACTTTATAACGGTAAGAGTGTTACTACAGCTCATCAGAACAGGAAATCAAGAAAACGGCTGTTTGAGAGTCAGATGTTATGGACTGATGTGCTTCAAAGTGCAATCAGGATTATTTCACTGTACTACTATAAATGCACTGCCAGTTCAAACTAAAAAAATGCTTAATGTGGTTACAAAACAATTGAACTACTTTTATTCAATCTAAATAACTACTTTGAATGAGCCGTTTTTTCGATGTAAGTTTTTGAGTTGGAAAAAATCTAGTTCAATTGCTTGTTACCACAAGTTTTCAGGCTGAACTGACTTTTACAAATGTTGGATCAGGAGAAGCAAATATGCAACCAACATCTGAGACTGAAACTTTGGTGGTGTGAAATATTTTCTTTGAATTTCTCTGATAATGAAATACATGTACTTAATGGGTTTTTTTACCTTGAACCACTTTACCTTTTACCACTACTTGTGTTTCTTTCTAGCTTGTAAACTATACACTGTAAAGAACGGTTTGTAAGTTTAGCCTAGCAATTTAATTTGTAAAATGTATACTTTGAATTAAACAATGCAAAGCAAAATGAATGTGTTTAAACAGTATTTCAAATAATTCAAACCTCTAAATCACTTCAGATCAGTTTCTGATTTGAAGAGGGACTTGAACTATGAATGGAATGAAAGCTGTGAGATGTGCTTTTTATCAGTATTCAGAACAGTGAAGACCATGGAAGTGATCGAGCAGGAGAAGAACATATTTGGGATATGGTTCTAAATGGTTCTAGCTCATAAAAAATGTTAAACTTTACATGAAATAATAAAAAGCTTTTAGGTGAGAGACTAAATTCATATGAAATTAGTTATCATTATTGTTAACACATTGTAATATGTTGTTTTCCTGCCAATAAAAAGTGACGACTGTTTCAAAATGTTGAGACTTGAAGAAGGAAGAGCTTCCTGGAAGTCCAGCCCCTTTTAGAGTCTTATATGAGACTGTGTTCTTCCTTGTTTTAACACCAACATCTCAGATCCATCCAGTGGTAGAAATGAAAGTGGTTCTGGTGCTCGTCAGTGTGTTCTTCACTAAAGGTACAGAGAACCAAATTTATACCCTCACATTACACTCAGTACTGTCATTTCAGTCAACTTGTTAGATTAAAGCGCAATGATTTTTCAGAATTTCTGCATAATTCAGTGGTTCACAATGTCATTCATAATTCAGTGGTTGGGAAGTCTTTCAGAGAGGTCTGATAAGCAATGATTAATTGTAGAAAAACTTAAAACTCAATTGTCTTTACAGTGGTGGTGATAGGAACCAGGGTCACCATGACTACAAGACAAATATAGCCATTTTATTTACTATTCCAAACCACCAGCGAACCTACACATGTCTTCTGACTTTTTACATGTAATGTTGATGGTAAAATAATGATAAATCTGAAAAAAAAAAAAAATATATTTAATCTTTTTTTTTATATTAGGAGGTGGGTTGACTATAATATGTTATTGTTAACCAAGTACTGAGTGACAATGGCATATATTTGATTTCTTGTCTGCTGTAAACAATGTTTCAGATGATTTCAGGCAACATATCAGGCATGTGCACAGATAGACCCCAGGTACCCTTTTGGCCTCTGACTAAATAAAAGCGCCCTTTTCTCAAGACATTTTACCTTTTTTCTAAATTTATATTTTAGTTTTTAAAGTTGGTCCATGGCATCATTTCTCAATCACAAGCATGCTGTAATGCCCGACAACTTTGAGTTTGAATTCTGAGTTTGAATTCTGCGAGACTGCACAAGCCCCGCCCCCCCTCTCTGACTTGCTTTGTCACAGCACCACAGTTAACGCACGCATTGCAGAGCATCATCCATGTTTCTTTGACCTGCGTTCATTGGTGACAGCCAGGTAAGGACAGTGTTTGCCCTAAGTCTCTGGATTGTTTGTCACTGTTGTAGAATCAAACCGCTGTTAAAACATCAACACAGCCAGCCTAACTTAAGCAATAGCCCAACATTAAGGCTACATTCACATTACAAGCCTTATTGCTCAAATCTGATTTTTTGCCCAGATCTGATCTCTTTAAAATGATGGTTCACATTCGCATATGAAAGTGACTTAAATCTGTCATTAATGTGAACGAACCTGCGTCCTGAAACGACCCACATGTGCACATCCTTATCAATAAAGTCACATGAATTAACCACAACAGTGGTCAGCAACTATGTAGCTGTGCTGGTGACACGGATTTCAGACGTGGATGCAGGAGAGATGGAGGTGCATCATCTTGCCCTCCGAACTTTGCAAAATTCTCTGGCATAAGCAGGAATCTTTGGCGCTTCTTAAATATCTGCGCTTCCGTCATTCTGGATTGGGCGCTGTTGTCATGTTCAGAGTGACATAAAAGACACTTGAAATCTGGTTTGAGTGGCCAGAGCATCCAGACTGAGACACATCTGTAATAATTTGATTGGAATCTGTCCTTTAATATATATATATAAATCTGAATTTAGCTGACTTTACATTAAGCTATTAACTATTAATCACTGAATCATGCATAAGATTTGAAAAATCCTAAGAATGACCTCTTAATGTTCTGCTGGTGAGGACTTGCATTTCTACTGAATCTTATTCAGTGCACACCAGTTGGATTTCTCTGTGTGGTCAGATCTTCATTTCTCACACTGGATTGTCAATGTCTTCTAGCACTAGCACTGCAGTGTTATGAATGTGTCGAGGACTCGCCTCAGACTTGCGAAAGAAGTCAGGAATGTCCAAATGAGTGTACCAGCAACACTGCCACCTTAACCCTGGGTAAGAGTGACTTTTACCACAGATTAAAACTCCTAACAGATGCAAAACTGATATCCACCAAGTCTTATTTTCTTCTGCAGGTGGCGTACAGCTGGCCCAGAGTATGTGGTCTTGCCAACCATCAGTCTTGTGTGTCACGGGGAGAATCAATGCAGGGTTTCTGAAAGCGACCGTCAACTCCAAATGCTGCCAGACTGACCTCTGCAATGACCAAGTAGTACCAGGTATAATCAGTAGCTTCTAAAATAAGAGAGATCATTAATATTAAAATTTGCATCCTATTTTTATGGTATGATATTCATTTGTTTCCAGGGAAAAGTTTGGCAAAAATAAATAAATAAAAATAATAATTCCCCCCCGACACAGTATATTCACAAATACATTATTCTCTGCTGAAATAACACAGCCGTCATGGCCATCAGGTTCACTGTGAAGTAGCTTCACCAAACACCATATATTCACAGTAAACACAGAGCAGGAATTAAGCCAGAGAGTGGTTATTTTTGGTGTTTTGCTGAGCGGCTGTGAGAAAGTAATACAGACATTCCTTTTCCTGAATGATGGTCACATCATTACCACTGCGCCGCTGGGAAGCACAGACGACAATTGGTAAAACACCTCAAGGAACGGGAAGTAAAAAGGCAGGAAAAAGGAAACGCTGAAAGCAGCTTAAACAAAAGGCTGAACTAGAAAATTGAAATAAAAGATAATGAGAAAACAAAAAACACTTAGACTGTAATTAAGAGGGGAAGGCAGACTTTATGTTTCACTCGTTTGCTCTTAGTGGATCAAACACCTTTTGTATGGCTTGGAGCCGTTTGTAGCTCAAGCCGTCTTTTGTCTTTTGAGTAGTTTTGGGGCGATTGCTCTCTTTTGTTTTTTCCAGCCCTCTTTTCTTTTCTTTTTGTTTAAATACCCACCTGGGCTGCGTACCGTACCGGTCACTCCTCTACAAAGGTGTAACAAAGGGCTGCTGTTTGCCACAGCCTCAAGTAGAGGAGTCTGCAGGTGTGCTAGGTTGGGTCTAATCAGCCCGAGGGCTTCTGGGAATTGGAGTTCCCTGAAGTTATGGCACTTCGTCGCCATCGCGCTCTACTGACAGCCAGCGGTTGCAGCCTGGGCACCTTGCTGCCGTCGCCCTCTGCTGGCAGCTGGCGGCGTAGGCTGGACCCTTACATATAAGGTGTGAATTATTTGGAAGTCATTGCCTTTTGCTTTTATGCATATTATGAACAACGTCCCAACGTTTTTTGTTTTTTCCTAAAAAAACAAAAAAAAAAACAAAAAAAACTCTGTTGTCTTTGATGCTACTCAAACTGCTGCTATAATATTATTGTATGTGGCTCCAAAGGGGAAGCCCTTTACACTGGTAACACTGTCCATTGCTAAATAAAAAAAAAAAAAGCCACTCATCAATCCATTAGGAACCTTGTTCATTTAACCTTTGTTTCTGAAGCAGCTGCAGTATTTTCCTGGAGCAGTCTCTTTAATAATATACACTGTTCCTCATTGCATACAAGATACAGGAAGTTTCTATCAGAATTTTGCATAGATGCTATCCAGCCAACTCAAATCATGCTAAATAAATAAATAAATAAATACACATTGCTTGCTCATTTTGCTAAACCTGTAAAGTGTCTATTGTCCACTTACTTTAGTGATGTAGATACTGTTTTGAATTTTGGATTGAGTTAAAGAATTTCATAAACAGAAATATTGACATTGTTATAAAGTAAAAAGCACTGAGCACATTTGCTTTGGGATATCTAACAATGATCAAGTTCTAGTAAAACTCACATTGTTATCCTTCTCTTAATATTATCAAAAGTTCATATTCATTCAAGCCTGTCTGGTAATAAATGATCAAACTTTACTGTGTTTAGAGCTTATAGGTGTACTGTGTTCATATATATTCGAACACTCAGGAACACTGTAGACATTAAATCCAGAAAGACTGTATTTGTTAAAGCTTCATTTATTTGCTGTAATGCGTCTTACATTTTTATTAAATTTTTTAGCACTGATTCGTTTTTGGTGTGTATTTTATTGTTTATTGTACTGTACTGCCTGAATGTGTACATTGATTAAAATTCGTATAGTAAATGATTGCAAAAGGTCTACAGTAGGTTCTAATAACTTTAGAACAAACTTATCACATAAACGTTTTTGTAAACTAAGCGTCACTGGCTTGTTTAATTTATTTATTTGCTTTAAGCTTTACCGAAACAGTTTCCCAATGGGAAGAAGTGTTGTGCCAATCATGACTGCTCAAAAACTGTGAACTGCGAGGGAGATGAGGATCGCTGCATTAACGGATCAGGTAAAGAAAATACCCTTTTTCACTGTAACCGTGAACTGCTTTATCCGCTCGACTGAATTATGCCTTTCTTCTTCAATAACACTGATGGAATAAATGGTAACACTTTCTATGAATACCATGCTTATGAGCTTTTCTAACACGGTGTAATGTATCCATAAGGCATTATAAACATGGCTATTAATATAATATAAAAATTACATTTTATTAGCATGTTTATTATGCATTATGAACTGTTAACATAATGCATTATAAGTAGTGTAAGTATAGAGTGCCAATGAAGTCAGTCCCAGCTTGCAGAGTGCAGTATGACCAACTAACCTGCTTCTAATTATAAACACACACAGAATTTACTCGCCATTATGGGTATAGATTGTTACTGACAGACATACACTATATTTCCAAAAGTATTCACTCACCCATCCAAATCATTGAATTCAGGTGCTCACCTCCATGGCCACAGCTGTATAAAACCAAGCACCTAGCCATGCAGACTGCTTCTACACACATTTGTGAAAGAATGGGTCGCTCTCAGGAGCTCAGTGAATTCAAGCATGGTGCCGTGATAGGATGCCACCTGTGCAACAAGTCCAGTCATGAAATTTCCTCACTACTAAATATTCCACAGTCAACTGTCAGTGGTATAATAACAAAGTGGAAGTGATTGGGAACGACAGCAACTCAGCCACGAAGTGGTCGGCCACGTAAAATGACAGAGCAGGGTCAGCGGATGCTGAGGCGCATAGTGTGCAGAGGTCGACAACTTTCAGAATCAATCGCTACAGACCTCCAAACTTCATATGGCCTTCAGATCAGCTCAAGAACAGCGTAGAGATCTTCATGGAATGGGTTCCATGGCCGAGCAGCTGCATCCAAGCCTTACATCACCAAGCGCAATGCAAAGCATCAAATGCAGTGGTGTAAAGCGCCGCCACTGGACTCTAGAGCAGTGGAGACGTGTTCTCTGGAGTGACCAATCACACTTCTCCTTCTGGCAATCCAATGGACAAGTCTGGGTTTGGCGGTTGCCAGGAGAACGGTTCTTGTCTGACTGCATTGTGTCAAGTGTAAAGTTTGGTGGAGGGGGATTATGGTGTGGGGTTGTTCTTCAGGAGTTGGGCTCGGCCCCTTAGTTCCAGTGAAAGGAACTCTTAATGATTCAGCAGACCAAGAGATTTTGAACAATTTCATGCTCCCAACTTTGTGGGAACAGTTTGGGGACGGCCCCTTCCTGTTCCAACATGACTGCGCACCAGTGCACAAAGCAAGGTCGGTGTGGAAGAACTTGACTGGCCTGCACAGAGTCTTGACCTCAGCCCGATAGAGCACCTTTGGGATGAATTAGAGCGGAGACTGCAAGCCAGGCCTTCTCGTCCAACACCAATGGGCCTGATCTCACAAATGGGCTTCTGGAAGAATGGTCAAAAATTCCCATAAACACACTCCTACCCCTTTGTGGAAAGCCTTCCCAGATAAGTTGAAGCTGTTATAGCTGCAAAGCGTGAGCCGACATCATATTAAGCCCTATGGATTAAGAATGGGATGTCACTCAAGTTCATATTCGTGTGAAGGCAGACGAGCGAATACTTTTGGAAATATAGTGTATGATATCATAACCCCTTTGTATGAGCTTCTTATATAAGTTGTATTTGTTGCATAGGCAGTCTTAGGCCTGGACCTTCAGCCTTTAAAGGCCTCAGGGAACCTAAATCTGTGTTTTCTTTACGTTAATCTTGTTCTTGCAGGTTGTAAACATAACAGTAAACATGTACTAGGTAAACCTTCTGAATAATGTTCTAATGACCAATAAATGACTGATATATCTCACCATATTTCCTCTCTACGCAAACTGGGCCTAATTTTGGGGAACGATTCCGTAAGCATTCCCCTGACCAATCATAATGTTGAAGTCCTTTGCCCCGCCTACACAAAACAGTTTCAGAGTCAGAGAAACCTATATAGCTAAGGCTAACCCCACATAACCAAAAGCTAGCAAGCTAGACCACCTGCATGTCACCCTTTCATTCATTTATCTATAACCACCATTGTTCCTTCTTCCATTCTTTAATTGCTTTATCTGTCTGTTTGTTCATCCATCTGTCCATCTGCACATCTGTTCATCCATTCCTTCGCGTGTTGCTTCACCGTTTGTTCGTTCATCCATCCGTCCATCTGCACGTCTATTCGTCTGTGACGAATCCAGTTACTGTCATTTAAAAGCTGGATAATGATTTTAGTTCTGTATGAGTAGCAGAGCAAGCTAGGAGTGTTGGACAGAGAGCTGTCAATCAAGCTGCTCATTAACCACGCCCACACAGTTCTCAGACAGGTCTAATCAGTGGGTTTTAAGCCGTGTTTTATCAGATTTATATTGTATCTTTTTGTCATTCAAGCTTTGCTGGATGTTTAATATAACCGTGAAGTTTAGTATCATACAAACATTTTGAATATTTTACTCAATATTTTAATGTGTTTCTTGGAAATTTAAGCCCTGAAGATTTTGATGCCAGCCCAGAATAACTTGTCCAGCACAGATTTGTTAATAGAATGTGCTTTTTTTCCATAACCACTGCTCTCAGTTTAAAAATTACATCACAGCAACCCAAGTACCCATCAGTCCCTCCCCTGAAGCCCCCTCTGACATCACACTCAGCATGAAGTGACTGTGGAGAGTGAGAGCCATCATCACTATTTGCTCCCTCACTGGTTCTAACATGAATCAGCTTTAACAGTTGCACACACAAAAAATCATAATAGTTTCCACTGAAACACTAAAACATTACTTAATTGCAGAAAATGTAAGTTCTGGTAGTGACAGTTCTTAATGTTACACTCTGGTTTTAAGAATTTGGGATACATTTACTTCTCACTTCCTGGCTAAAATAAGGTTCCCTCTATGGACTAAAAAAACAATTTCAAAACTATATTGAAAAAAAAAAGTATAAAACAAATATAAACGTTAGTTTCATAAGTTAAGGAGTTAAGTTAGGGATTAGGGTTTGGGACAGACAACTCCCGATGAAAAAGTATCATATAAATGATGATTTTCTATATATTTAGCTTATTACCATCTCTATTGATGCTTTGGATTTAAATAGATTGTTACATAATTCTTATAAATATGTAAAGTTTGAATCATTCATTATTTTTTTAGGTAATTCTTTTTTTTCATGGTGGAACTGAAGAAGGTTCTCATCCCTCTTGTTTTATCCCTCATTGCTCTCTAGCAGCTCAACCCAAAGTTGCAATATTTCACATACAGAGAGCCAACAGTGTCCAAGTTAATCTGATGGCAGTGCAAGGGAAAAAAAAACATATTTCATTTGACTTATTGAATATAAAAATACGCCAATTCAATTCAAACCACTAGTTTGGTCTGCAGAAAGACGCTACAGATTAAATCTAGCATTTCTACATCATGATATATAATGTCAGTTAACAGGGGATTCGGACATGTGACATCTGAGGAATCACTATTTTAAACAATTTTAAATATGCCTCTCTCTCTCTCTCTCTCTCTCTCTCTCTCTCTCTCTCTCTCAGTTATTCCATATGTTAAGGTGTCTCTGAAAGGATGTGCCAGCAAGAGCATCTGTGATGGGCTCGTGTCCATCACACGGCACTTTAATGTGACTGCGGATGTTAAGTGCTGTAAGGGGAACCTGTGTAACACTGCTATCAGCATTAATCTGAGTCTCCTCTTCATGCTGGGGTCTCTACTGGCCTCCATCCTCTTCCTCTGAACTATTTCAAGCCCTTTTCAGGAAATACTGAAACTAAAACATCAGCTTTTAATAGAAAATTTAAATTGCCATCATCTCCACTGCTGTCCAGTTTACTGATTAACATGTTTGCTGTAACTTCAGACTTTAACTTCAGGTTCTTCTTCAGAAATTCTTATCTGGGCCTTGAAGTGATCAGTTTAATGTGTTGCATAAAAGAACCTACACCTGTAAGTGTAATAAACCCAATAAACTGCATAAAGACTGTTGTAATCCTAATTTCTAATTTCTCTCATTTCTAATCTAAATCCCAGTTTATTAGCATTAAACTGTGTGAGATACTTCAGACTCTACAGCCCCCTCTGCTGTTGAGAGAAGTGAATAAGACCACATTCAGACTCAAGTAGAGGGGCTCAATCAGAGACATTCCCAACAGAGCTATTGTGCCACTGTACTCCAAACCCTAAGGCCTTAAAGACTGCAAATTGAGTTAGTTTAATGGTTTATGGGATTGTTTAAAACATAAACGTATCGCTGCTGTCGGAACAAAACCTCGTATCTCCATTTTTGTCATTTTTCAGTCTTTCACATAATTTGGAAATGCCTGCTGCCCTTTATATTGCATGTAAATTTCATGATGAAGGGACTAAAAGAAACAGCCCAAAATGACTTGGAAAAAGTCTGGTTCCATTGACTTCCATTAAAGCAAAGAAGGTTTTTTCCTTCTCCTGTAAAGTTACCATTTTGGAGATACGAGGTTTTCTTCCGACAACAGCGATATATACTATAAAGTTTGGGTGCCGCTGTTCAGATTACACACCCATAAAACATAACATATGCCCTGTGCAAACGTCATGGCATTTTTAATATGTTGTGTTTTCTTTATGCTGTTAAGCAAATAAAGAATACTGTGAGCTAAAGTTAGCAGGGAATGCCATATTTAGGTGTGTTTCATGCAGAGGAGGAGTTAATTTTCATTTTGCTGATTTTCATTTAGAAACTAAGCCAAACAAAATATATTATTTGACCAAGATTCAAAAGTGTTCAAAATTTTGCACATGGCTGTACATAAAACAAGAACAATGTGACTATGCATTACAATTTCCTCAGTGATATATCTTGATATAAGCAATAGGTCTTTACATCACACAACAACAAAAAAATAGTAAATAGAAATATGTAAAACTAACATTTAAAATGTGATACAAGCATCAAAGAACACATCACAAGCTGTTTCATTATTGTTGCATGTATTACAAATATGTAATTACACACATTTGAGGCATTTAATATGACATGACAGTGTTTTCTGACAGTATAAGAGACTTTTCGACCAGCATAACAATAATAATAATAATAATAATAATAAGAAGAAGAAGAAGAAGAAGAAGAAGAAGAAGAAGGAGTTGAAGACAAAGAAAAGGGAGAGCTTCATATTTACAGGTAGTAACAGTAACAAAATATAGAAGAAATATATAAAATATACAGTTACACAAATACACAAAATAGCTGCTAGCTTCTACTGGCAGATGTGACCATTACTTTTATGTTGTATGACCTTTTTTGTAATTGACATGACTTTTATGTTTGACCTTTGACTGTTTGAAGCCATCAATGCTGAACGGAAAAAATACTGACTCTTCTTATTAAGTTACTATAGAAGTACTTTAGATGATTCAAGACTGTTTTCTTCTGAAAATACATGAGTGATGGAAAACTGTCTCTTGTTTTGGCTCAGAATGGGCGTATGTGAATGAGGGGCCAGAATTCACACTAATTATACTATCATAAAATGCCAATAACTTAGAAATGGGTGAATTTTGAATGAACAAATGTTGATAGAACAGAATTCAGAACCATTAGCCTACTGTGTTTGCACACAGAGGAATTAGACCTCCACATTTAACCCATCCGTGCAGTGAAACACCCACATACCTGCACACTAGTGCAAGTTTGCTAACTGTATATGTTATGCATTTTTTCCATATTATATTACTGTTACTGATGATGTTTCAGACATTTTTGTTTGAGCAGGTGATCAGACTGGGACTTTATATATAAGCTATTACACTTAAGTCTAAGTTTCCACTGATTGCCACTACCATACAATACCATGCAAAAATAAACCCATGGAAAACAGTGTATACATGTAGTTTCTGCACCACTTTCAAATATTTAACAGATGCAGGAGGAAACAGAGTCCAGTTGTTTCCATCTAAGGGGGCTGCAGTGTTGCGTGATGGCACTGCAATGAAAAGGTGCCTGAACACATTTACCTAAAACCAGAATAAGACTGAAACCACAGGAAACAAACTGCATAACAAAAGCACTATGTACTCTAGTAGACATGTATATGTAAATAAAGAGGACTTATGCTTTCAGGTTAGAACAGTCCATAGAAATAACTCTCCTGGATGCAATAATGCCTTGGACCACACATTGAAATTGCCTTAAACAGTACCTTAAAAACATGGTGATATTTTTAATTGTGTGTTTTATAAGCTGACTATGCAACTTTTATATACAATAACAACTTATACAGTGTAGGTTTCAGTATTAAAAAGTAGATAACAAAATGTATCACTGGGTTTCCTATTCTAAATTCCAATTTTACATGATAAATTATATACTTTAATGATCTGTTTACAAAAAAATTGACAGGAAATTATCATTGTTTTTTTTTGTTTTGTTTTTTTTTACTGCCTTTTCAAAAATGTTTACAGCTTTTTTGAGAGACGTCTAGAGGGCAGAAATTTCATGAACTTTGTGCCAAAGGTGGAAATTTAAGTTTAATGGAAATGAAATAAACAATACTCAGCAACTCAATGTCTTTTGTTTATAAACTTCTTTTTTATATCTGGTTTTGAAAGGTGTTACTGCAAACACAGGCATCCTAGAGCAGTTAGATCCTGCTGAGGTTCATGGCTGTTTCTTCTCTAAGGCAACTTACTCCTTAATAGCGCCCCTTGCTGGAGAAACTGCAGACTGCAAAGCAAGATTTCTAAGGCATGTCCAGTTGATTTGAGAAATTAGATGTTTTCCATCAATTCAGCCAAGGACCTCTGGAATTCAGATTTACATGACTTTGGGAATCCATGATGTATTACATTTTCATGATTCTACATATTTTTAAGTGTAATATTTAATATTATTTGATAGGCCACATGAAATTAAATTAGGCTGCTAGTTCTCTGTCAGTTCTCTTTCCCCACATGGTGATTAGAGCCTTTGAAGAATCATCAGCATTATTATGTAAATTTAAGAGCAGAAATAAGATGGAAAATTATATATACAAAACACCTTCTTTTTTGTTTTGGTTTGTGTTTTTGGTCAAGAAGTTCAATTTTAGTGTATTATTATTAATAACCACATTGAATGTTATTATATCTTACTGAAACTCCAACAGCTGTGCTGTTTCTCTCCTATACCAAAGCCATCATTTTTCCAGTTTAGATGCATAAATACAACAAAACTTAATTGTGATATTGCTACTGATTTTTGCAGCATCTCAGCTCTGCAGCTTTAAGGGCACAGTTAGGAATTCAAATACTACTCTAGACAATGATCTACTGTACATATATTTTGGTATACTTTGATAGATGAAGAGACAAAGTTGCAAGAAATCAAGCCTTATTAAGCTAAATGGCTTAACAGGCAATAGTCTAATTGGAATTTGAGCAAATGGGAACTGAAATGGAGCACTTGGACTAAATAAGTCAGGGGGCTACAGCAGGGGGAGCCCTCACTACAGTAATAACTCTTTATATTTCTCCATATGCTTCATATACTTCTCTTTCCACTGTCACTTTCACTTACCCACTTACCTGTCCTTATAAATCTGCCAATGTACTGACTCATTTTCTCTCCTCTCTTTTTTCATGAGTGTCTCTACATTAACATTCAGATTTTTTTTTTCTTCTTTCAGGCCTCATTCAAAATGAGGTTGTTCTGCTGGATACCAGAGATAATGCAAACCCAGTTTTTCTGCTTTCAATTGATGAAAACCTGAAAATGGTACAAATGTCCCCACATGAATTGTTAAATTGGTGCATTATTGAAAGTAGACCTGGCCTTTCATGTTCTGACTCACTGAAGACGTGCTTAGCCCTTATGTTTCATTGTATCCCAGTCAAATTATAAGTTCCATCTCCAGAAGGAAGATGTTCCATGTTTTGTAAAGGAGCAGCGACAGAAAACAATGGCACTGCTGACCTCACACATTAGCACACAGTAGACGGTTCCATCAAGAGGTTACATTTCCTAACTTTTGAAGTCAGGTCGCAGCAAAGGAACGAATCACTATTAGATGCCGATGATTCATTGCCATGTGTTCAAGCGCTTCATACGACAGAACACTAAATAACACAGATCCCACATTATGGGAAACATTTACACTGCTGCACACTATCTTGGGTCACGTACAACAGTGCCAATATAAAATTGCAGCATGATTCATCTCACAAAGAGGTTGATGAATTGATAATGATATGATTCAGGCGTGTTACAGAGTAAAATATGGAAATACCAGCTTAGATCAAAGCTCATGCTACCTCAGTCACTACTCCCTCATCTCAGTAGTCCTTACTCTACAATGAGGCACAGACATGTATTACCACCCAAAAGTCAGAGACCACCCTTCATTTATTTCCAGTCAAAACAGCCTTTAAGTGCAAGTTATTCATTTTTCAGCATCAGACAAAAAGCAGAACATAGTAATATTTAACAGACAATCATCAACAATGAAATATAATGAGTTGAAAGATTCACACCCCAACCAAACACATTTCTGTTTGTGTTGTTGTTCCTGTTCTTTACCGCAGCCGCATAGCAAAGTTAGATGAGTGATGCTAAAGAGGAACCAGAAGGTGGCAGAGGAAATACAGTTAACCCCTTAAAAGCTCAACCAGTTTGCATTGAGGTCCCTGTAGTTACTGAATAATAAGCATTAGTGTGTAATAAGCCTGTGATTTTAAGGGCTTAAAGGTAAGAGTGAGTTTATGTAGGTCCTGTTCACACACTGGCCTTTTCTCCAAGAGACTATGGTTGGAGTTAAATAGTCCTGCTTTGGATTCTCAGTATGGTAAATGAACAATAGCATATCACTCAAATTCAGAAACAATGTATCAAATCTTACAAAAACTAATAAAACCTGCAACAAAAACTCCCAAAGGTGTAAAGTAACTGTGCTAAAATACATGCATAAATATACTTGTTCTAGAATATCGAGTATGCAGTTTTCACCTGTGGCACTAATGCAGTGGTCTTCAGTCCCATCACGGCTCACACTTCCTGTTCAATTTTTGTGTTAATACATGTTTTTTGTAGCACATTCAGAGGTTGTGTTGGCAAAGCTTTTTGCAAAGCTAATTACATTACTGAACACATTACAATACCACCTCTGGTAAAACTAATAGGTAACACTTTACATTAAGGGTCGCTAATCAATCATTAAATATATAATAATCAACTATTAGTTTCCCATTATTTAGTTATTAGTTAACTCTTCATTAAGCATTATTACTTAGTAATTGATTAAGCACTTATTAATTAGTAATTAAGTACACTGTTAGTTGATAAGTTAGTTTGTCATTAGTTTGTGGCTTACTTACTCATTATCTGTGTGCTAATTGCTGCTTATTACATTGTTAATTAACTAATAAGTATTTTTCTTCATATAAAGAAGTAACGTGATAATGTACTAGCACTTATGTGTTAATCCCGCTAATTATCTGTTAATTAACTTTCCATCACCTCCATATATTCAGTTGCTTCACTTTTCTCACTTTGGTTCATTAAAGATGCTTATGGTCACATCTGACCGTAAGATGAGTGCACACAAATTCATGGACGGTTTTGTTATTCATCACGTTCATCTTGGCATATCTGTACTCATGTCTGGTAGGAGTGCATGTAAATTTGGGCATAAATGCTGGATTTGTGGCTAATTAACCAAAACTATTATCAACATAATCTGTAGTTGCAAAAATAAGAACAACAATAGAAAATTTCAATAATACTAATTTGTGTGCAGGACAGTCCAGTACAAAAGTGGATGTACTTACTTTACATGCACATTGATATAAACAAGTGCGGCAACTATTTCATGTTCCATTTAAAGACACATTACACTGTGCTTTTGTTTCATACTACTGACTCACAAACACAGCTTCGGTCATACACTGCAATAATACAGCGTTATTTTAGGGAATTAACTACACTAAACAATCACTCTACTATGTTAACAACACTCAGAGTATTCAGTTTTATTTCACATTTTATTTTTTCCAGTTGTTTTCATTTTAATACTATTAAGTTTGGTCAGCAGGGGAGGAGTGCACTCACTGCTGGACATCAAACTCCACCCACGAGCACAGCCATTAGCTGTCATGCCAAACACTGCCGTTTTATTGGCTGGCTACTGAAACATCTGCATGAATTAGTGAGTTCTTCATGTAAATGATATGTAAATGAGGTGCTGGTCGGCTGGTTTCATGCACTGAAGCTGATTTATCATTTATGCTCAAATCTCCACTTGTTTCCACATCGTACAAAATTGTTATGAATCAGATGCAGAGCAGTTCATACCTTATAAAAGGTAAAAAAAAACGTGTTCTTTTACGTAACTTTGATGATTAATGGGCCCTTTTAACACGATTCGTGATTACTTCCGGTTTAAGCATTAGCAGGGTAAAACTCACTTCCTCTTTAATTTCTTTTGAAAACAGAAATATTACAGAAATCGCTGGCATGTTGTACAACTACAGAGACACTGCTTGCTGTGAGCAGCTGCAGCAGCAGTAAGTCACTTCCTCTCCATATGGCTACTGCAGACGCGACGTCAAAATGTTTAGTAGTGAACTGTAACGCTCAAACACGGAGCTCCAGCAGCTGTACTGTAGTGTTCCTGCACGGTTGTGACAGTGAGAGTAAGAAGTGGACGGAGGCGCTGATTTAACTGTAAAGAGAGCTGAGATGCTGTAAGTCATGTTGTTTTTACTGCAGTTCTGTGTCTTTGTACAACACGCCAGCGATTCTGTAATCCTCTGTTTTCAAAAGAAAGAAGAGCTTTTATATGTAGCATTAATGTTATAGACTCTGTTTATGTTAAGCTGGCTATACTGGCTAGAAGCTACTGCTAACCAAACTAGCCCGGCAAACATGAAGCAGCTTTTTAATTTGTAAGTCTCGTTTTTGACTGAGCAGTGAAAGGTGGATGTTTTCTGAAGTGCTGCTTCAAAAATCGCCATGAAACTATAAGAATAATGCTGTTTGGCAGATCGCTAACATAGCTAGCGTTAGAGCTAACTTAGCTTTAAAGTTTGATACTCATTCGAGGCTGGAGCTCAAACTGCTAATGGTAGGCTAGCTAATTAGCGACTGTAGCCTGCTAGCCTAGCATAAGCTAATACAGTTTAAACGAGGTCTGTCAAATAGACTTTACATATAAAAGTTTTTGTTTGTGTTTATGTCAGAAGTCTCTGCATCCTGTAGCTAAATGTGTCACAGAACCTGCTCCACGTTAGCCGGCTGGTGGCAGCAGCTGATGAAAGCTAGCTAGCTTCCTTATTTTGTGAACACAGCTACAGGTAGAAATGGCTTCTAGCGTTGCTAGCTAACCTAGCTACAGCTAAACAACGTCTACCGAAATTCATACTACACAGAAGAACTTTAATTTCTTTTGAAAACAGAAATATTACAGAAATCGCTGGCATGTGTACAACTGCAGAGACACTGCTTGCTGTGAGCAGCTGCAGCAGCAGTAAGCAGGGCTGCACCACACACAGCATTTTAGCTGTGTTTACAGTTAAATCAGTGCTTCCATTCACTTCCTTTTGTCATGATAGTGCACGAAAACTAACATATGTCTGTTGTAGCTCAGTATTTGAGCATTATAGTTCACTGCTAATGCTTAATCCGGACGTAATCGCGACTCTGTGTGAAAAGGGCCCATGGCCATTAGATCTTTACATTTTCACCATTAATTACTTCTTAAATTCCTCTTACTTAACCATTAATTACTGATTTTGTGTTGTCACTTTACTTGGAGGGACACAAAAGCAGTAATTAATGGTTAAGTAAGAGGAATTTAAGAAGCAATGAATGGTTGATTAAGTGGAATTTAAGAAGTAATTAATGGTCAAAATGTAAAGATCTAATGGCCATTAATCATCAAAGTCGCGTAAAAAAGAACACCTTTTTCTTGCCTTTTATAAGGTATGAACTGCTCTGCGTCTGATTCATAACAATTTTGTACGATGTGGAAACAAGTGGAGATTTGAGCATAAATGATAAATCAGCTTCAGTGCATGAAACCAGCCGACCAGCACCTCATTTACATATCATTTACATGAAGAACTCACTAATTCATGCAGATGTTTCAGTAGCCAGCCAATAAAACGGCAGTGTTTGGCATGACAGCTAATGGCTGTGCTCGTGGGTGGAGTTTGATGTCCAGCAGTGAGTGCACTCCTCCCCTGCTGACCAAACTTAATAGTATTAAAATGAAAACAACTGGAAAAAATAAAATGTGAAATAAAACTAAATACTCTCAGTGTTGTTAACATAGTAGAGTGATTGTTTAGTGTAGTTAATTCCCTAAAATAAACGCTGTATTATTGCAGTGTATGACCGAAGCTGTGTTTGTGAGTCAGTAGTATGAAACAAAAGCACAGTGTAATGTGTCTTTAAATGGAACATGAAATAGTTGCAGCACTTGTTTATATCAATGCGCATGTAAAGTAAGTACATCCACTTCTGTACTGGACTGTCATGCACACAAATTAGTATTATTGAAATTTTCTATTGTTCTTATTTTTGCAATTACAGATTATGTTGATAATAGTTTTGGTTAATTAGCCACAAATCCAGCATTTATGCCCAAATTTACATGCACTCCTACCAGACATGAGTACAGATATGCCAAGATGAACGTGATGAATAAAAAACCGTCCATGAACTTGTGTGCACTCATCTTACGGTCAGATGTGACCATAAGCATCTTTAATGAACAAGAACCAAAGTGAGAAAAGTGAAGCAACTGAATATATGGAGGTGATGGAAAGTTAATTAACAGATAATTAGCGGGATTAACACATAGATGCTAGTAAGTTATCGCGTTACTTCTTTATATGAAGAAAAATACTTATTAGTTAATTAACAATGTAATAAGCAGCAATTAGCACACAGATAATGAGTAAGTAAGCCACAAACTAACGACAAACTAACTTATCAACTAACAGTGTACTTAATTACTAACTGATAAGTGCTTAATCAATTACTAATTAATAGCTAATGCTTAATGAAGAGTTAACTAATAACTAAATAATGAGAAACTAATAGTTAATTATTATATATTTAATCATTGATTAGCGACCCTTAATGTAAAGTGTTACCATGTAAAGTGTTACCGACTAATCCAACTCAAATAAGGCTTTAAATGACTCCTTTCTCATAGGCTAACAATTTAGCATAGTAACAAATAGAAGAAGAAAAAAAAAGGAAGAACTGCAACAACAAGAACAGCAACAACAGGCCTGACTAATATTGTCTTGTTAAAAACTGTTGAGCTTTGCCAGGCCTGTATCCTCTAACTGCTATAGGAATTAAACTTATTTGCATTTTGATTTAAATTCTCTTAAAAGTACAATAATTTGGCATACTCAGAGAGGATAAATTCCAAAGGAGTTACTATGTACATATACTGTATGTGTGTAACCTGTAAGAAATATATATATATATATATATATATATATATATACATATATATATATAAACATATGGTTCTGCTTAACAGTATCCTGTACATTCTTTATCATTACATATTTCTGTCTGCTAGTGTGCTGAACACTGAATATCATAAAACATTTTAAACTCGGGTTATAGGAGTTTAAAAAGGCGCTTCATCTACATCCGTGATGTCAGTGAGCGCGAACAGCCAATGAGCTGCTCCGCTCGCCAATCAATCAGCACTCAGTAGCAGTAATGCCTGCTTTCTGCTGCCCAAAACCCATTTGCTGTAGAAAAAAGGAAACATATCGGTAAGATTTTGTTGCTTTTTTAGTGAAATACATCATTCTACTGTCTAAAGGAAAGTTCTGAAGTGATTAGAAACAATTTTAACTTTTCGTTTTTAGCCGTTGAGCGCCATTTACTCCTCGCGGGCGCCCTCTGCTGTTTAGCTGTCCTGTTTTTGATATAACGGGGGGAATAGGAAGTGGCCAGGCTCCTCATAAACCAGCTCTGACCGTACATCACTACGCCAGAGGCATAGAGTTGGTGGACCTTTCTTCCCCTCCCTGCTGTCAGGAGCTGAACAGGTAACTGTCTCTGCAGCAAATTACATCTTACAGTACAGTGTTCGTTATTAAATTACTTCTTACAGTACAGTGTTCGTTATTAAATTACTTCTTACAGTACAGTGTTTGTTTATTAAGTTACATCTTACAGTACAGTGTTCGTTATTAAATTACATCTCAGAGTACAGTGTTCGTTTATTAAATTACATCTCAGAGTACAGTGTTCGTTTATTAAATTACATCTTACAGTACAGTGTTCGTTTATTAAATTACATCTTACAGTACAGTGTTCGTTATTAAATTACATCTCAGAGTACAGTGTTTGTTTATTAAGTTACATCTTAAAGTCCAGTGTTTATTAAGTTACATCTTACAGTACAGTGTTCGTTTATTAAATTACATCTTACAGTACAGTGTTTGTTTATTAAGTTACATCTTAAAGTCCAGTGTTTATTAAGTTACATCTTACAGTACAGTGTTCGTTATTAAATTACATCTCAGAGTACAGTGTTCGTTTATTAAATTACATCTTACAGTACAGTGTTCGTTTATTAAGTTACATCTTACAGTACAGTGTTCGTTTATTAAGTTACATCTTACAGTACAGTGTTCGTTATTAAATTACATCTTACAGTACAGTGTTCGTTTATTAAGTTACATCTTACAGTACAGTGTTCGTTATTAAATTACATCTTACAGTACAGTGTTCGTTTATTAAGTTACATCTTACAGTACAGTGTTCGTTATTAAATTACATCTCAGAGTACAGTGTTTAATAAGTTACATCTTACAGTACAGTGTTCGTTATTAAATTACATCTCAGAGTACAGTGTTTGTTTAATAAGTTACATCTTACAGTACAGTGTTCGTTTATTAAGTTACATCTTACAGTACAGTGTTTGTTTATTAAGTTACATCTTACAGTACAGTGTTTGTTTATTAAGTTACACCTTACAGTACAGTGTTCGTTATTAAATTACATCTTACAGTACAGTGTTTGTTTATTAAGTTACATCTTACAGTACAGTGTTCGTTATTAAATTACATCTTACAGTACAGTGTTCGTTTATTAAGTTACACCTTACAGTACAGTGTTCGTGTTGTAAGATTAGTTAGCTGCTAGTGTGTTAGCACGTTAGCTAGTGGGTTAGTTCGCAGTTAGCGTGTTAGCACTTTAGCTAGCTGGTTGGTTCGCAGTTAGCGTGTTAGCATGTTAGCTAGCGGGTAGGTTCGCAGTTAGCGTGTTAGTACTTTAGCTAGCCGGTTGGTTCGCGGGTGGCATGTTAGCACTTTAGCTAGCAGATAGGTTCGCGTTTTGCATGTTAGCACTTTAGCTAGCGGAATAGTTTCTTGTTAGTTTTTTAGCACTAATCTAGCGTGTAAGTTCGCAGTTTGTTTGTTAGCACGTTAGTACGGGCTTAGCGCCGTACTTTGGGATTAGTGCATTAGCTCGTGGTTAGCGCATTAGCTCAGGGATAGGGTCTGTGTTTCAGTGGTGTAGTTATTAAGCTGAGGTGTTTTGTGTTTTCTCACAAAACATTTGCAGTCTTACTGGATCTGACTAGCTAACTTTGCTGTATACTAAAGTCTTAAATATTGCTTTTCTATGATGCAAAATGCTTGGAAAACTAAAATGAAAATACTATTGCTTTAACAAACCCTTATGAACACGATCAATATTAATATGAATTTCCAATAAAATTTACAATAAAAAACAGCAGCTGTCCAGCATTGGCCAAGACTTTGATGACAACACAGAAGTGCTACCCATCAAAAGAAAGTAGTATGTTTTATAACTATTTTGATGTGTTTTCTTTATTATGTCTTATACAACAGTTAGTCCCAACCTTACAGTCTGATTGGTTGAGAAGCGTCTAACCGTGTTAATATTTGTGATAACAGCCTGGCTTTTTACAACAAAACTGTATCACTCTGCTGACGCTTTGGCAAATAACGACAAGCTTTATGCACCCAAACCTTGTTTTGTATTTAAAGTAACATATGACCTGTCCATTTTATTGAAGTACCATTTTACCATCTTGGCTGTAAATATGTCTCAGTATGTGCTGACGTCCCAGAACAGGGTACAATAATATTATATGGGTGAAAATGCAGAGTTACGATGCTCTGTTTAAGCTTTAGCTGAGATATAGATGTTTTTCTCACATCTCTGGCAGATACATTTCTGCAAAAGTAGAATAGTATCTTGTAAAATGTCTCCCAGTATTTGATGACGTCAGCTTCTTGTTTGCCAGAATTTTTTCTGTTCCAGCTGAAACGGTGCCTGATGCACCAGAATGTAACTCCAGCACTATTTAAGGTGGAACGGGAAAATTGGAACTTCAGCTTCATGACGTTTTGGAGTTTGACACTTTCTCATTGCAGATTAAACGTATCAGGAAACCAGATGGAGTAATTAATGCAAAAAAGTCCATTCATCTCCAAATTATCAATGTTCGTCTTAAATCTTTCTCTTTATCTTGTCTTCTTGTTAGCTGTCCGAGACTGTTGTCTGTGTTGTTAAAGTGACCAACGGTCTGCGTGCCAATCACAGCGTTAAAGTGTTTGTATTTAGTTTATATTTACACAGTTTTTTTCTATTTTAGTAGGTCCATCAAATGTATCGTTACTGCCAGGACACAGCCTTGTATTTCCATTTTAATTCAATTTTTTTTGTTTCATTTTTTAAAATTATTACGTAGAATTTGATGCCTTTACATTGAGGCAGACTATTACGGTTAATGGAGCAGTAGAAATGTTCCAAACTTATTGGGGAAAAAATATCTTCTTCCATTAATTTCTACTTAAATTTAAGATTTTTTTTTTTCCTTTCCTGTGAAGTTACTGTTTTGGAGAAGGTTTTGTCCTGACCACAACAATATAAACGTATGGTGGTCTTTTCCACTGATGGATGGGGCGGGGGGTGACTGCTACATTGTACAGCTATATCTTGTAACAGAGTATGCCTATGGTGGGTTTACGTGATGAAATGGACAGTGAGTGTACAAAGAAGGTGAACCTAATTACCTAGGAACTGAACTATTTGCATGTATTTCTTAAGAGATGCAGCATTGCCACTGGAGTTAGTTCTGAGGTCAGTACATGGGCCGTTTAAACAAGAAATGTATTGCGTCTATTTTCTTTTTGATTATTCTCAGCAGTGACACTGAGATGATGGTGTGAGTAATGTTGAAGCGAGTATATCAGACACAATCATGCTGATGGGGATTTTTTTTACACACGTCAGTGTCACTGCTAGGTTGAGCGTGGACCACTGCCCAAAAATAACCAGCCAAGAGCATCTCTGTGGTCACAAACTGACCACTGAAGAAAGGTTAGAGACCTACCACTTGGTCTTTGTGATCTACTGGAGAGTTTGGTTTCAACACGTCTGGCTCTAATATTTAGACTTCATTGCTTGGACCAGGTGTGTTGGACCAGGGTTGGAGCTAATGGGAAAATAAAGGTAATCTATAAGTGTACACCACAAGTATGACCAATAAGGATGGTCAAGGTGGTAAAAGAACTTTACACTGCATATGCTGGATTGCCATTAATGTCTTCTTTGCAGTCTTGTTGGTTTGATATGTTTAATTTTTTTTTCCATTTAATTTTTCTGCAAAAATGTTTGACTTTCATCCACTTTTTAAGGAAACTTGATTTAATAAAAATAAATGTCATATCATTTATGAATTTTGATTATGATTTTATGTTGAAAATAAAGGGAAATGCCTGACTTAGTTACAGTGATTAAAACATTTTGAAGAAATCCATTATTGTACTTTTGAATACATAGGCCAGTCATGATGGGAGGTTGTAGGCTGGTGGTAAATTGTCTTGGTCTAGTTTTAAATCAATAGCCACATAGCAGCCGACTCAGGGACTCATGCGGCTGCTCAGCCATGGAAACTCATGCCACAAAACTCCCGGCACAGTTTTTGTGCTGATGTTAATTCAGTGGAGGTTCAGAACTCTGCAGTTACTGAGTCAGCAGAGCATTGGTGGCTTTTATGCACTATGCTCCTCAGCATTAGGCGGCCCGCTCTGCAACTTTACATGGTCTGATATTTCATGGCTGAGTTGGTGTGGTTCCTAAACCCTTCCTCTTTTCAGTAATACTACTCAGAAGTGTGAAATATCTAGGCAGGAAAAGATTTTGCAAACTGACTTGTTGCAACAGTGGCATCCTATTATGGTGAGAGGTTTAGATTCAGTGAGCTCTTTAGAGCAACTTTTTCTTTCACAAATGTGTGTAAAGGCAGGCTGCATGGCTAGGTGCTTGATTTTCTACACCTGTGACAATAGAACTGAATGAAAGACTTGAAATTCAGTGATTAAGAGGTGTGTCCCAATAATTTTGTCCATAAAGACTTTTGTCTGCATAAGAACATTACGCATAGAAGGTCTGTTTCTAAACCAGTCGCAGTATTTTTCTGGATCTTTTTACTAACATACACTGTTAAGAATCTTGCTAAATAATAATAATAAAAAAAAATAAATAAATAAACATTGTTTGCTTGTTTTGTAATACCTTTAAAGAATCTAATGTCCACTTGGACACTCCCGGATGATACTGTTGTGGAGTTTGAGTTATTCCAGGATCAGCTTACATGAATTCAGCCTGATTTTGACCAAATTTGACATGAAAGGTCTAGCAAGTAGCATCTTCTATGACACATACCTTGACATTAACCAATAGGTTACCAGCGCACATACATAAACAGGGTGAAGAGAAAAAGGGATGCTGCTGTGAGGAAATAGAGGAACCATTAGTTGAGATATGGCAACAATACCCCTGGCTTTTTAATGCTTCCTCAAAGAGAACCACGTCAGACTCCAAACAGATAAATGTTGCTGAGCTAGCTACCTACATTTATGTAATGTTCTTGATATGTTAATACATTCATTACCTCAGGTTCAAGACAGCCCATACTGTTCTGTTCATGACACACAGAAACAGGTCTACAATCATTTTTTCTTTCTTTTTATTTTCTTTTCAAAACACAAAACCACCAGCATCATACAGAGGACTTCTGATTGACACTTCATTGACCATCCTCCTCAAAGACCTATGAACTTACGCAACAACGAACGATGATTGGTTGGCATCAAACTTGTAGTGTTGCCCCTCTCCTCACCAAGACATGGCACAGATATATTATAGCGATTACCTTTACCATCATCATTAAACAATTTCATAAACCAAAATACTGATAGTGTTATTAAGTAAAAGCATATTTGGAATTTCTAAAAATCATAAAGTTCAACTAAAACATATATTGTCAAATTTCTCTTGATAGAATCAAAATTTCATACTCATTCAAGAATGTTTGGCAATCAAATCTCAGATGTTACTGTATTTATGGCAAATCTAACACCTTATATGGACACTCAGTAATACTGTAAAAATATTGGAGCCAGATAGTACTCATTAATTTTTTGTGTATTTTATTATTTATTACTGTACGGTCTGTATTTGTATACTGCTTAAATACATCACCAGCAGTTACATTGTTGTTGCATGTATTGTTAATGTGTAATTACACAGTTATTAGAGGCCTTCATATAAAGTGTGACTCCTTTTTTCTGAGAGTGTGACAGACTTTCCTACCAGAACAATAATTGATTGTTAATTACTTAATAATAAAAGGAAGAAGAAGAAGATGGAGAAGACAAAGAAAAGGGAGAACTTCATTTAGGCCCATTGTCTAGAAAGGAAACCGTTCTTCTTTGGTTGAGATGCTGTGTGAGGCCAGAGCAGCTTGTGATTCTTCTCTAATCTGCAATAATTCCACTCAATTATATTCATATATACTCAGTGACCTGCTGACAAATATTATAGACAACAATAACAAACACAAGCACATAGTCTGCACTGTGGCAAGCAATACAGACACCACTGCATAATGACTGTAGTGATTTTATATTACTGCTGGTTAAATAGCAGAAGATGGTACATTTGTCTACATTAATTCTTTCAGTAGGTCAAGTAAGCCTTCAGAAAACACTGAAAGAAGGTCTCCACACCACCTAACCACACAACCGGTCTGAACCAGTTGCGTCTACTTGCACAAACTCTATTTGGACACTTTATTGACGTAAGAGTGCACTGCATCTGAACTGAACAGGAAACCATAAAAGTGGTTGGTTTAAGAGTTAGAGGTTAAGGACTCCTGAGAAGCAGAAAATCCAAACCAACTTCTGAGACTGAAAAATTGAAACATCCCTGCAGATTTCTTAGAATTTCTCTGTTAGATTTCTCTGAAAAGTAAATAATGTGTGCATCATGGTTTTAACTTGAAATTAAATAATTGAGGGGGTTGTCTCTGACATTTGTACAGAACTGAATACCAACTAATATCACCTTTTGTGTTTCGAGCTTGTAAACTATACACTGTATAGAATGGTTTGATGTAGCTGAAAGTAGTTATAGTTTTATTATTGTTCTCCTGCCATTAGACCACTGTACTAAATGTTCATCAGGTGGTGGGGGTGGGTTTCCAGTTTCCAGGAAGCCCAGCCCCTTTTCCAGTCTTATATGAGACTGTGTTCTTCCTTGTTTTTACACCAACGTCTCAGATCATCCAGTCGTAGAAATGAAAGTGGTTCTGGTGCTCGTCAGTGTGTTCTTCACTAAAGGTACAGAGAACCAAATTTATACCCTCATATTACACTCAGTACTGTCATTTCAGTCAACCTGTTAGATGATTTCATTCAGAGTGGTCTGATGAGAAATAATTAATTGTAGAAAAAGTTACTCAATTGTCTTTGCAGTGGTGGTGATGAGAACCAGGGGTCACCATGTCTACAACACAAACATAGCCATTTTATTTACTATCTAAACCCACCAGTGAACCTACACGTCTTTAGTTTTTACATGTAATTTTGATGATGATAAAACAGTGGTACACCTGAAAAAAGGGTCATTTGGGGACGAATTTGCCTTACAATGTCCTGCATATTCCTCTCTGCCATTAATGTGATTCAAAAATACATTTCAAACCAAAACTGTATCTCACGACTATCGTAAAGCAATGTTTCAGACATCAGGCAACATATATGTGCGCGATAACATTCAGTGATGGAGCTTTAAAGCATTAAAGTTCAGACGTCTGGTTCCTTTCACCAATATTATGAACAATTCTGAGTTGTTTTCTCTGGAACAGCTTATTTGACATCAAACCACTCTGAATGCCATTAAACATTAACCACAGATATTTATACAGATATTTTTAGAATTCTTTGAAATTCCTCTTTACTGTTGTTTTGGTGAGGACTTTAATTTAAATGTAAATCATTCTGACCGTTTCTCTGGGTGGTCAGGTCTTTATTTTTCACACTGAATTCTCGTTGTCCTCTAGGACTAGCACTGCAATGTTACCAATGCACACATGGGTTTCCTCAGACTTGTACTGAAAGTGAGGTATGTCCACATGACTGTAGCAACGTCGCTGCCACCTTTAGCCTGGGTAAGAGTGACTTTTAACTCAGATTAAAACTCCTAACAGATGCAAAACTGATGTCCACTAAGTCATGTGTTCCTCTGCAGGTGGCGTACAGGTGGAACACAGTGTGAGGACTTGCCTGCCGTCAGTCTTCTGTGTCACAGGGGGAATAAACACAGGGTTTCTGAGAGCGACCATCAACTCCAAATGCTGCAAGACTGATCTCTGCAATGACAAAGCACTGCCAGGTACAATCAGAAGCTCCTTTATCCAGAGCGACTTACAGTTTGACCATTTCACAGAGGAAGGTGAAGGTAGTGTTAGGAGTTTTTCTCATGACTGGTGTAGCATAAAGTGCTCGCTAGGCCAGGGTACTGAGTCTGCAGTGTGAAGGGCTGAGGTGTTACCCACCACACTATTCTTCTGTTACAGTCCTGTGACTTTTTTGTGCAGCGGCCACATAAAGGATCATCTTCTGCTGCGTCATATTTTTACAACTGCTAACAAGCATTTACAAAGCTCTTCTCATTTTATACAGTAACAGCCTTTTTGGGCCAAACTATCAACAGTTTTTTCTTTGTTTAAATACAGAATGCGCTCAGTGACATTTTCCAAAGTTCTGTAATTCTCTTCTCACTCCGTCTCGGCCTTCAACAGAACTGTGTACTTCTAAAGCTCACTTTGCAAATGCTCACATACACTGTTCAAAACCTGTTACAATGAAATCCAGAAATGAGCAAGAAAACAATAAACTTCATATGAATTTACTAAATAACAAACACCGAATCAAACAACAGTCAAAGTAAAAGTTCAAACTGCTGAATTGATGTATTTAAATAGGCTGATCACAACTGATTCCCAGCTGAGCTGAAGTTCTACCAGGTGTTGTCAATCCATAAAAGGGGGTCACTTCTGACGTCATTTTGTTCACGGTTTGACCACCCATTATGGGCCCAGCACACAATCAGAAACTGCGTATAAGCCAGAGAGGACATTAGGTGAGATGTGTGATGTGGATGAGAACATCTGGTCAAACGAAGCAGATCAGAAAAACGAAGCATTTACTGAACACATGACTTCAATTTTTGTTTTTGTTTATTCGCTAGATTTTTTTATTCTGATACAATAAAAATAAACCATTCCGGGGTTTTTTTTTATTTATTTATTTTTTTTAAGATAGTTTTTGAACAAGATATGGAAAGTTTCATTGAGAATTTTGTATGGATGTTATCCTCATGCAATCTTGCTAAGGATAACAAACAAATAAACAAACAAACACAGATAATAAAATTATTTATTGTCCGCTTACTTTGGGATTGTGGATACTCTTCTGGATTTGGGAATGACTAAAATAATATCATAACTTACCGAAATTGTCATTAATCAAAAAAAATTAGTATATTTAATTTGGAATATCTAAACATTATAACGTAAGTTCTAATAAAACGTGCATCGTCAATCTTCTATTATTATCATCAAAATGTCATATTCATTCAAGCCTGTTTGGCAATCAAAGATCAAACCGTACAGTGTTTATTGCGTATCTTACATCATAACAACAACAACACTCAGGAACACTGTAGACATATTAAAGCCAGAAAGGCTGTATTTGTTAAAGCTTTATGAATTTACTGTAATGGGTCTTGTCCTGCGATGGACTGGCGATGTGTCCAGTGTATTTCCTGCCTTCCACCCTTTGATTGCTGGGATAGGCTCCAGCTCTTCCCGTGGCCCAGAAGGATAAGCGACTGTGTGTGTGTGTGTGTGTGTGTGTGTGTAATGGGTCTTCTTTTTTTATATAATTTTTTTTAGCACTGATTCATTTTTTTTGTTTATTTTATTCTTTATTGTACTGCCTGAATTTGTACATTGCTTAAAAAATAATATAGTAAATGATTGCAAAAAGTCTACAGTGGTCTGTACTGGGTACTTTAGACCCAGGTTACCACAAACGTTTTGCAAACTTATCCTCGCTGGCTTGTTTAATTTAGTTGTTTATTTGCTTTAAGTTTTACCAAAACAGGCTCCCAATGGAAAGAAGTGTTGTGCCAATAATGACTGCTCAGAAACTGTGAAGTGTGAGGGAGATGAGGATCGCTGCATTAAAGGATCAGGTGAGGAAAATACCCTTTTTTACTGTAACTGTGAATTGAATCGACAGAATTATGCCTTTCTTCTTCAGTAACGTCAATGGAATAAGTGGTAACACCTTCTATGAACGCCAGGTCTATAAGCATCTTTAAACACAATCATAACATGTTTTAATGCATTCATAAGACATTATAAACATGACTTGTAATATTCATAAAAAGGAATTCCATGTTTACCATGCATTATGAATTGTTAATACTTTAAATGTATTGATCATAACACGTCATACTGTCCATGCCAAAGAAGTCAGCCCCAGCGTGCAGAGTGCAGTATGACTCACTAACCTGCTTATACCTATAAACACACACAGAATTTACTCGTCATTGAGGGTATAGATTGTTATTGATAGACGTATGATATTATAGCCCCACTGTATGAGCTTGTAAGTTATATTTGTCAGCTCTAAGTAAAGGAGACATAAGTTTATGTATCTCATGCCATTTACAATATTTTATTTCTCAGTATGGGCTTTGTTAGGGCTGGGCCTTCAGCCTTCAAAGGCCCCAGGAACCTAAATCTGTTTTTGTTTTTTTTTGTTTTTTTTGTTTTTTCTAATTAGGTTAATCTTGTTCTCAAAGTCCTTTTTCCCAAAAGTTCCCAAAGTGCTTTTTTCCATAACCACTGATCTCACTTTAAAATTACAGTACCCATCAGACCCTCCCCTAAAGCCCTTACAGGAGAAATCAGGAAGGGGCTCTGCACGTAATTGAAACCTCAACAAAGTTAGTGTGGAGAGGATTTAAGGTGGAGGAACTGAAAGGCAGGAAAGCAGAGGGGAAGGTTTGACTAGTCAGTCTGAATTCTCTCTCTCTCTCTCTCTCTCTCTCTCTCTCAGTTCCTTCAGGTATTCCATTATTTAGTAAGGCATCTTTGAAAGGATGTGCAAGCAAGAGCATCTGTGATGGGCTCGTGCCCATTACACAAGAACTCAACATCACTGCGGATATTAAGTGCTGTGAGGGGAACCTGTGTAACACTGCTATCAGTATTAATCTGGGTCTCCTCATCATGCTGGGGTCTCTGCTGACCTCCATCCTCTTCCTCTGAACTTCCTCTGGACTATTTCAAGCCCTTTTCAGGAAATACTGAAACAAATACAGCAGTTTTAGTAGAGATTTTAAATGTCTGCATCTCCACTGCTGTCCAGTTTACTGATTAACATGTTTGCTGTACATTCAGACTTTATCTTCAGGTGCTTCTTATCTGGGTCTTTAAGTCAGTCTAATGTGTTGCATAAAACATCCTACTGCTGTAAGTGTAATAAACCCAATAAACTGTGTAAAGACTGATAGTGTTGTCCTAATTTCTAATTTCTCTAATCTCTAATTAAAGTTTCAGTTTATTAGCATTAAACTATCTGAGATACTTCTGACTCTACAGCCCCCTCTGCTGCTGAGAGAAGTGAATAAGACCACATTCAGACTCAAGCAGAGGGGCTCAAATCAGAGCTGATACAATCTATAATACAACCAACATAAGGTCCTGCTTTTCTATTTAAACTTAATTCACCATTTTGTGCCATTGTGGTCAGAACTTAACGAAGGGGGGTGGGGGGGTGGGTCCAGTCTGGTGTGGGGAAAGAGCATGCAGCACATCCATGCCGCTCTAGTGTTCAACCCCAGTAGAAACAAACAGCCCCAAACATGCCCGCTGTCGCTCTTCACAATTGGAGTCCCCCAGCATAACAAACCCCAAATAACCCCACACATGTTCCTCAAACATGCTACACCATATATGTATGTGTAAATTTAACAGGAGACTGGATAAGAAGGTTGGTTTAATATCATAACTATTGATGTCACAAGGCTGTTAAATTGAGGAGGTGTGTCTGTAGTGGTCTGTAGCAGCGCCCATCCATCATCAACAGAGATGTGACTGCTTAACTTTGGCTAAGTATCACTGTTATTCTTCACTACCTCTTATTGTCCTGATTACTCTAGTGTTGTGTCCATCATGTGCTTTATAATCCCTGTTTACTCTTCCCACAGATTGCGTAGAACCATCCATCGTCGCAGGACCCGTAATTCCATTAACCTCACCTACCCCCCACGGTCGTCAGAATCTCAGACCAGGGTGGCAGGTGGGCTTTGGAATTGCCAATCCGCTGTGCAGAAGGCACCTTGCATCCTTCCATTCACTGCACTTTCTGGCGTTGACGGAGACCTAGATCACTCCCATGAATTCGGCAACTCCAGCAGCCCTGTCCTCTGCCTTTCACTTCTCCCATTCTCCGAGACAGTCTGGCAGGGGTGGTGGCACCGGTTTGCTTTTGTCCAGAAAGTGGCGTTTCACTCCATTTGCTTTTTCTCATCTTTCAATTTCCTCCTTTGAGTGCCATGCTATCACTGTATCTTTCCCCACTAAACTTCACATCATTGTCCTTTATCGTCCTCCTACTCCTCTAGGCTACTTCATTGATGAGTTAGACACTCTTCTGAGTCTCTTCCCTGTTGATGGAACCCCACTTATACTTCTGGGTGACTTCAACCTGCCATCGGACAAGCTGCAGTCATCCTGCCTGTTACCACTGCTATCATCCTTCGACCTCACCCTCAACCAGACTCCTCCGACGCACAAAGCAGGCAGCGCTTTGGACCTGATATTCACCAGACCTACCTCCGCACTGGATGTCACAGTAACTCCCCTTCACCACTCTGATCACCACTTCCTATCTTTCTCACTCTTCCTACCTGCTGCTCCTGTCCATTCCACCCCTTCACGCTCCACCTCTCGACGCAACCTGCACTCCACTCCTTCCTCCTCATATGCTTCAACTATCCTGACCACTCTTCCCCATCCTGATTCATTTTCTTCTCTCTCACTGGACACAGCTACAGATGCTTTCCTTTCTTCACTCTCATCTGCAATTAACTTTCTGTGTCCTCCAGGCCAGCAAGATCTTCTCCACCTGCCCCCTGGATGACAGGTGCCCTGCGCAGCAACCGGCAAGAACTAAGGAAGGCTGAGAGAAGGTGGAGGAAATCCCAGCTTGACTCGGATCTTCACTCCTACCAATCTCTCCTTTCCAAGTTCTCACTCGAAGTTACTGCTGCAAAGTCATCTTTCTACAGAGGGAAACTGGAAGCATCAGCATCTGATCGACGCAAGCTCTTCAGCATTTTCTCCTCTCTCCTCAACTCTCCTCCTCCCCCTCCACCCTCTTCTCTCACTCCTGAGGATTTTGTCACCTTCTTTGAGGAGAAGGTTGATAAAATCCACCAGTCTTTTCCCTCTGTCCCCACTTCTTTCCACTAGTCCTTCTCCTCTCGTTTTTAATCCCTTAAACTGTTTTTCTTCTCTTTCCACAGATGCTGTCCTTCAACTGATCAAATCCAGTAACCCAACCCGCTGGATCCCATTCCATCTGCATTGCTCCAGTCAATCTCCAAGGATCTACTGCCCTTATCACTTTTCTCATTAACAAGTCCTTGTCATCAGGTGAAGTTCCATCAACTATGAAGACTGCAAGAGTACTTCCCATCCTGAAGAAGCCCACGCTTGACAGCTCTGATATCAACAACTACAGACCGGTATCACTCCTTTCTTTCCTTTCAAAAATTCTTGAACGTGCAGTCTATAATCAACTGTCTCTCTTTCTCACACAAAACCAGCTCCAGGACCCCAACCAGTCTGGCTTCAAACCAGTGCACTCAACAGAAACTGCTCTTATAGCAGTGACTGAGAACCTCCAGTCAGCAAGATCAGCCTGTCTGTCATCTGTTCTGATTCTTCTTGACCTCTCGGCAGCTTTTGACACGGTCAATCACACAGTCCTTCTGGATGTCCTCACCAACCTTGGAATCACTGCCTCTGTGTGGAAGTGGTTCAAGTCCTATCTGGAAGATCGCTCTTATCAGGTAACATGGAGAGGGGTCCATATCCTCTCCATGCAGGCTCTCCACTGGTGTCCCACAAGGCTTGGTGCTAGGTCCTCTTCTCTTTTCTCTTTACACTAGCTCTCTTGGCAAGGTAATATCATCTCATGGCTTCTCTTATCACTGTTATGCCGATGAGACTCATCTAATGCTTTCTTTCTCACCCTCTGACACACAGGTTCCCAGTCGGATCTTGGCAAGTCTGTCTAACATCTCTTAATGGATGACATCTCATCACCTGAAACTCAATCCTAGCAAGACTGAGCTGCTATTCATCAATGCAACTACAGGTCCTCATCATGATCTTGCCATCTCATTCAAAAACTCTCTGATTGTCCCATCTGTAGAGGCAAGAAGTCTTGGTGTGGTTCTGGATGGCCAGTTATCGTTCTCGACCCACATCGCGAACCTAACTCGGTCATGCAGATTTCTCCTGTACAACATCTGGAGGATCCGACCCTTTCTCACTCGAGAGGCCACCCAGGTGCTAGTGCAGTCTCTTGCCATCTCAAGGCTTGACTACTGCAACTCGCTCTTGGCTGGTCTTCCAATGCAGGCCATCAAGCCTCTGCAACTCATCCAGAATGCAGCAGCACGGCTCGTCTTCAATCTCCCCAAGTTCAGCCACGTCACCCCACTGCTGCGCTCCCTTCACTGGCTTCCTGTAGCTGCACGCATCAGATTTAAAACCCTTATGCTTGCTTACAAAGCCAGAAATGGACCAGCCCCTCCCTACTTGATGGCAATGGTGAAATTTCGAACTGTAGCAGGAGCCCTTCGAGCTTCGAGCACAGCTCGGCTTGACCCGCCATCCTTCAAGGCGCGCGGAAGGCAAGCATCAAGACTGTTCTCTGTGCTGGCACCCAGTTGGTGGAACGAACTCACACTGGCTGTCCGTACAGCAGAGTCTCTCGCTGTCTTCAATCGCAGACTGAAGACACATCTCTTTATACAGCTCTTAAATGAGCACTGAATTAAGTATTGATTGTAAAGTATTCTACTGCACTTATGTATTGTATTGTATTGCACTGCTCTGTGTTTAACTCTGTTCCTTTTTCTCTAGGTGTCAATAATGACTTTCTGATTCTAGAAGTATCTGAGCTCAGGACTGACTTTCTCTCTAACCTATTGGTAACTAGCAAAGATACTTCCTCTGGATAGACAAAGCACTTTTTGTAAGTCGCTCTGGATAAGAGCGTCTGCTAAATGCTGTAAATGTAAATGTAATAATCAAAATAACTATAAAGGATTCTTTGTGCTCATTTGTGTGTTGATGGGATAAAATTGCTAAGTGAGACTGATAAAGGTTCCCAATGAAAAAATAAATGTTATTATTTTGTACTATTGTGTTTATTGTTACTGTTTATGTTGCTGCTGTTATTATTAATTGGCAGTTTTACATGTCTTCAATACAAGGAAGCTTACAATACCACAATGCTAATACCCAGTGGGGCAAAAAAAGGATCAACATCTGTAATAAACAAAAGTATTAACTTTAAAACAGTATTTGAACAGTGATAGGTGTGATTGTGTAGTGCATATTAGTGTAAACAACAGAGAAAGTTGGACACAGCCTAATATAGGGAGACCAAAGAACAATAGAGCAAAGCTAATATTCACATTATTACTGTTAATTCACTTTAAAAAAGGTAAAGTAAGGAACTTTAACATCACCCGCAGCTGCCTTTTCTCTTATTTATTTTATACATACGCTTACAGTGTCATGTGTTAAATATTTAGAATAAGTTGAATGATTCCAGTATTTTTCTTGTTTGTTTCGTGCTTTAAATTTAATGAAAGTAAAGGAAGCAAAGGATCACTCTTTTCTTTTGTTGCTTTGGCTGTTTTCTCTTACTGTTACAATGTACCCTACCTACTATAACAGCTCACCCCGAAGGTGAGGCAGCTTAAGACAGAACAGTTACTTATTTTATGAGAAAGTAATCAGTTTCTTCACTTTTTATATCTGATATCAGAGTTTAAAGATCACAAACAAACACTGAGACCAAAAGTGTTGTAGTTCTGGTTGTGTTAAATACAACACTGGTATGGTGTAAATATAGTACCAGAACTAAAAATAGGGGGTGTACAAAACAAAAACAAGTTACTTTAAAAAAAAGAACATCATATTTTAGAGGGGTTTAAAAAAAAACAAAAAACAAAAAAAAAACGTAAATTCAGTGA